>NC_092334.1:46537500-47137500 GCF_046630445.1 Rutidosis leptorrhynchoides | reverse complement strand
GAACACCGAAAGCTTTAATAAGTTATCGGGGAACTCATTTTTGTAATAATCAACTTGAGAAAGTTCTCAAAAGATATGGAGTAACTCATAAAATCTCCACCGCATATCATCCACAAACAAGTGGACAAGTTGAAAATACCAACCGAGCTTTAAAATGTATTCTAGAAAAAACCGTAGGATCAAATCCGAAGGAATGGTCCATTAAATTGGAGGATGCACTCTGGGCTTTTAGAACAGCCTACAAAACTCCAATTGGAAGCACACCTTTTAAACTCGTTTATGGAAAAGCATGTCATCTTCCAGTAGAAATTGAACACAAAGCATTTTGGGCTTTGAAGACATGAAATCTTGATTTACATGAAGCTGGACGTCTACGGTTAAGTCAATTAAACGAATTAGAAGAATTAAGACATGAAGCATACAAAAATTCGTTAATCTATAAAGAAAGAACGAAGAAATGGCATGATAAAAGAATCAGAAGTTCAAAAGAATTTAAAGAAGGCGACTGAGTTCTTCTTTTCAATTTACGATTCAAGCTATTTCCTGGAAAATTGAAATCAAGATGGTCTGGACCATTCATAGTCAAAAGAGTTTTCCCATACGGAACAGTAGAATTAATAAATTCAAATGGGATTGAATTTAAAGGTAATGGTCACAGAGTTAAACATTACATACATGGTCCGATGAAAGTTGACAATGAAGTTAATCATAATTTCACCACCCAAGAAAACCTTCAAAATGAAAACATAAATATGTTATCAACAACATATGAAAAATCAAAATTGGAATATAGGGAGGAGTCAAATTTGAGTGATGAAGAAGAATTCTTATACAAACCTCCCATTCCAAGAAATGAAGAAAAATGTGAACGAGAAGTTCAAATAGAAGTGAAAGAACCAAGAAAAGAACACCCGAAAAAGGTTTACAAACCAACTCGACTTACTAAAGCAGGAGACCCGGGTGAATTTATCATTTCTTGCTTGCTTAATGATGGTGCTGTATATAATGGACTCGCAGATTTAGGAGCAAGTGCAAATATTATGCCTATTTCCTTATACAAAAGATTAGGCATGGGTAAATTAAAACCAACCAAAATAGGTGTTCAATCATTTGACCAAACCATTAAACACCCGGTTGGAATAGCAAATAATTTACTCGTTAACGTGGGAAGTTTGACCTTTGTTGCAAACTTCATAGTGATTAATATGGAGAAAAACCTTGATATTCCTCTAATTCTAGGTCGCCCATTTTTAGCAACCACCGAGGCATTTATTGATGAAAGAGAATGTAGAATGACACTTAGGGATGGTGATACATCGATCACCTTTGTGAACTGAAAGTTTAGATCTTCACCAACCAAAACTGTTAGACCAATAAAAACGCATAAGTGTGGGGAAGATGAAGAAACACTTAATGATGATCCAACTACAAAGAATGTCGTTGATGATACGAAATTAGATGAACCCATTTTTAACAGTTCAACGAAGAAACTTTATAAACGGATTCACGATGCTAAGATTAAGGGAAACTTTAAGTTATATAACCGATTAGTATCCAATTTATCGCCAAAAGAAAAGGCGATGTTAGTTGAATTTGTGAAAGTTACGGAGGAAATCAACAAATGGATTGAAATAAAAGTCAAAGATATACAAGTTGTTGATGATTCAATTGAAAATAATGTTAATCACAATTTCAACTAAGTGTAGGGAGGTTTATGTATTTCTGTTAGAGTTAGATTTTCTGTTTTTGTGTAGTTCTCGAAAATGGAACCCGAATGGTCTTTTCCTAGCAGGCCCTAAAGAACTAGTCTTCTCCCCCCATTCTGAATTTTTATTTTTTTTAGGTTTTACGAAATGAAGACTTCCTGTGAACTAAACCATGGTCTAATGCTACACGCTTTGATCACTAAATGTAATAATGACACACTTCCAAGGGAAATAGTATCATTAATCAGAGGTAAATTGGACGGATTAAGAAAAGAATCCAGATGCGAAGATAATAAGTTACAATTTGGTAAAGGAAAATCAAAATCCGCAGCGAAAAGGAGAGCACGACACCTTGAAAAATGTCACAAATGCTGAAAATGGTCACACGAAGGTAAATGTTCAAATAATCAAACCTATTCAAACACCGAATTTGTTACTTTATGCAAAGATGGACCATTCATATGTTTAGAAGAAAAAACGTTAAATGCTCGAGGTTACGCCTATGTAGCCATGGAAAATCAATTAGTCCGACTATCTTATGAGTGGGCTAGAGCATATCACTAAGAAATCTATTTCACAGGTAAGTTTGTACAGTTTTTATTTTTATTTTATTTTTATTTTTAACCTTTTGATAATAAACGCTAATTTGTTCGCTATAAAGTATTAAATTGGTATTCGATGAAATTAGGTCTTGCGACCGAAATTGTTGATATCATACAAAAATTTATTACATCACTGCGAAATTTAACGTTTATTCTTAAGGTATAAATATCTTTAATCAATCAACACAAAATATTTCAAAAATTCGTCATGAGTTAAATTAGGTCATGGAACCGAAATTACTTTACCGAAAAGAGGGGCGTATATTTTTGATAATATTTGATTGATTAAAGTGGGATAAAAGCCAAAAAGATTTTTAATTTTATTTTTATCATGTTTTTAAAAAAAATTTAATAAATTAATATTAAATAAATATTGTAAACTTTTAAAATTGTAAATATTTGGAAAATTAATATTTTTAATATAAGTTTGTATGTATAAAAACAAAAATATAATATAAGTTTGGTGTGAATTTATAATATGAATTTTTAATTAAGTTTGGTGTGAATTTTTAATTTTATGCATTTTAAATTTAAGTTTGGTGTGAAATTAAAAACAAAAATTTACTTTATTTCGCTAAGTTAAAAATATGATTTTTAAAATTGGTCGTAAGTTGAAGACTAGGTCTTTGAACTGAAATTGCTTTACCCGAGGGAGGGACGAGAACTTTTATTATCATTATTTTTAATCTTATTGAATTAACGTATGCCAAAAACATTAAAAAACCCAAAAAAAAATCTTTGCATTTAAAAACCGCGCTTTAAATAGACAAATTTTAAAATTTTGTTGAGGGACGGACTAGGACATCGATCCGAAATGACCACGTCCTAAATAACAAGGGAAATAAAATTTTAAAATTAATTAATTAATTGTTTTATAAGTTAAGGTTTTTATAAAAAAAAAAAAAAAAAAGGGTCAAACTCCGCGAGTTGCGGAGTTTGAAGAACAAAAGTGCCGCGACTCGCGGAAGTTACAAAATCCAAAAAAAAAAACGGCAGAAACAGATCAGTCCACACAACCACACCAAAATACTGCGAAGAACCAACGAAAAACACACACAAAAATTGAATTTTTTGGCCATTTTTCATCAAATCTTTTACAAAATCATGTTGAGAAGGATGCTATCAAGGAATTACTCAAGAAAAACGGTAAATTTCTACACCAAAACACCATTTAATCTGAAAATTTAGTGTTCTTGAGCAAATTTATACCCAATTCGATTTTGATGTTTTTAGTGTAATTATGCTTAAATTGCTTATGTATTATGCTTGTATAACCTAGATTGATGCTATTTAACATGATTAGAAGCCTTAAACTTCAAATTTTGAGTAATCTAGGGTTTGTGTTCTTGAGCAATTTGGGGCTTTTTGATATAAACAGGTTATGACCGATTTTTGTCATGAATTATTGCTAAATTAAGTAGTGTAACATGTTTAGGTAGTTAAATGATCCAAACTTTGAGCCTAAACATGATTTTTGAAAATTAAAGTGGACTTTTTCAAGTCTAAAATTCATGAACTTGATTTTTAAGAGATAATGCCATTTGAAACTTGTTTAATTGCTAATAATGATTATTTTGACATGTTATTTGAGTTGAATGCTTATGAACTTGACGAACATTTTCGTATATGCTTATTTGAAAAAGTGTAGATTTGATAAAAATATAAAAATGAGCATAAGTTTGATATAAATAGAACATGTCATTATAATTATTTTGATTGATAATTTTTCTGACACTAATGCATATTTGGATGCACAAAAATTGTGTTTGATGTGTTTTGCAGACTGAAAGGGGTGAATCTTCATCCCAAGCTCGCATTGCTCCTCCTGAGAACGCGGAACAACAGGATGTTGATAACTATTACAAACAAGATATACCTCATCCAGTTATGACATTTTCAGATATGCACGTGGAAAATTTGCACCCGAACTCGAGATTAGACAGACGTTGGATAGATTATCCAAAATACCAAAGGGGCTTGCATACTCTTCATTCTAAAGCTGTTGAAGTACCTAGGGTAATAGAATGGGAACCGTTAGAAGCTGTAGAATTGGCCGAGCCAATTAGAGAATTACTTACACAGAGGTATGGTAATTCTACTTTTAACGATTGGGTACGATTATTCAACATGCGTAGACCTGTATATAAAGTATGGTGTGAAGAATTATTGTGTAGTATAGAAATAAATGATCGGGTAACTAGTTTAACCGATCGAACTTTTATTAGATTTTTGTTAGGAGGTTCGATGCGCCACATGTCTCTACTAGACATGGCTCAGGCCTTACGTATATATACACCTGAGGAGCTAGCATCTGCCGATTGTCGAGGGTTAATATTAAATGGTAGGAAGATTGATGAAAATTTTGATACGCATGGTGTATGGAGTCAAATGACTAGCCATCACCGATTTAAAGGGGGAAATTACTCTTATCTTGATATTGATAGAGCTGAATTAAGAGTAATCCATTGGTTTTTAGCGAACTCGATTACACAACGAGGTAAGAATAAGGAAAAGGTAAATGAGCAAGATTTATTTTACCATATGTGTATTCGAGACCCACAAAGCGTTGTAAGTATACCTTATTGTGTGGGTTATTATTTATCAGCTATGGTTAGGGGGATGAGACCGCACAGTATAATAGGAGGTGGTATATTTATTACATTAATTGCTGAGTATCTCAATGTGGATATAAGTCGGGGGGATTATTAATCGAAGAACCACGATACAATTGGTTTAAATGTATATCATGGTGCTAAAGTTTTGAAGAGGCGAAATAACGCCGCAGTAAGATATAATGGAAGACATCCTCAGGTTGAGAGAAATCAACAGCCAGGTAATGTGGGAGGGGGAAATGAAATGACAGAAATGCAAAGGTTTATAGCTTCACAAGAGTATGAAAATGCTAGACATCGAGCATTTGAAGATTGGCAAGTTCATCAAAACCAAATCATAGCACATTGCCAACATATAGGTAGAAACTATATTCCTACTCCAACGCCCGTATTTCCTCCCTGGTCTATAGAGATGCAACCACCGTATCCTACTTATAACCCAGCTGAAGCATTTTATAACACATACGGTTATGCATGGAACCCCTACTGGTATCAGTAACAACCCTAGTTTATTTAGTTTTATTTATTTTATTTTTGTAATGTTACTACATTATACACTTATGTTGATATTGTAATAGTTTTTTATAATTTTCTAACTTTTATTATTAGATTTTAATAATTTTTGAATGTGGGGTAATATACCAAACTTCAAAAATATGTATATATGTTTGCAGTTTATCTTATGTACACAACAGGGTAAAACAACGCATTTTCAAAGACTGGCATTAAGTTCAGCAAAAGCTACTAATTTTGACGACAAAATGCAAAATATATGTAATAACAGCAAGACGGAATGAACAAATGATGTGCACCATTTATCATTCAGAAAACAAACGCCAATATGTTTGGAAACTTTGGTAAAATTTAATCATTTTTCTACGCTAATCACCCTCAATAATTTAAATTGTTACTGATTTCTTGCAAATGAGGGCATTGCAAGATCTTAAGTGTGGGAAGGGGTTAAATTCTTTCGGAATTTTAAAATTTTTACTTTATACACTTGGTTACCATTAGAAATACTAGTAAAGCAGTAGTTGTATTAGAATCTAGTGCTCTCTGATAATAAAGAACAGCCCTAGTCTTATATACTGACTACCCAATTATAGTAAAAATTTTCAAAATTTTCAATTAAATGAACTCAAAATCATGTTTATACATATTTATGAACGATAAAACTAGGTGTTAGCACCGAAATTATTGTTACCTCGGAAAGGACATAAATTGAGAAACAAACTAAAATGTTAGAATTCATTTAAAATGGAATAGAGGAGAACAAAAAGAAAAAATAAAAGCCAAGTGTGGAAAAATTCACCAAGTTATTTTAAACATATGTCACATATTTCTGTAACAAATAACTGAAAATACTTTTGTTTTGGACTAAATTAACTGTTTTACCCGATTTACTGTAAAGAAAGATGGATCTACACGATGAATCAATTCCATCACTAAAAGGAAGTAAAGTCTTCCGAAAAAGAAACGCGCTTCTTGATTTAGATCATGAAGTTGTCATCCAGACCAGCTGTAGGTTGACGAAAAATCTAGAAAAGTCATCACTAAAATCAGCAGGAAATTGTAGTGACCCGAACTTTTCCATGTTTATATATATTAATTGAGATTGATATTTACATGATTAAATGTTTCCAACATGTTAAGCAATCAAACTTGTTAAGACTTGATTAATTGAAATATGTTTCATATAGACAATTGACCACCCAAGTTGACCGGTGATTCACGAACGTTAAAACTTGTAAAAACTATATGATGACATATATATGGATATATATATATAGTTAACATGATACTATGATAAGTAAATATATCATTAAGTATATTAACAATGAACTACATATGTAAAAACAAGACTACTAACTTAATGATTTTTAAACGAGACATATATATAACGATTATCGTTGTAAAGACATTTAATGTATACATATCATATTAAGAGATATTCATACATGATAATATCATGATAATATAATAATTTAAAATCTCATTTGATATTATAAACATTGGGTTAACAACATTTAACAAGATCGTTAACCTAAAGGTTTCAAAACAACACTTACATGTAACGACTAACGATGACTTAACGACTCAGTTAAAATGTATATACATGTAGTGTTTTAATATGTATTTATACACTTTTGAAAGACTTCAATACACTTATCAAAATACTTCTACTTAACAAAAATGCTTACAATTACATCCTCGTTCAGTTTCATCAACAATTCTACTCGTATGCACCCGTATTCGTACTCGTACAATACACAGCTTTTAGATGTATGTACTATTGGTATATACACTCCAATGATCAGCTCTTAGCAGCCCATGTGAGTCACCTAACACATGTGGGAACCATTATTTGGCAACTAGCATGAAATATCTCATAAAATTACAAAAATATGAGTAATCATTCATGACTTATTTACATGAAAACAAAATTACATATCCTTTATATCTAATCCATACACCAACGACCAAAAACACCTACAAACACTTTCATTCTTCAATTTTCTTCATCTAATTGATCTCTCTCAAGTTCTATCTTCAAGTTCTAAGTGTTCTTCATAAATTCCAAAAGTTCTAGTTTCATAAAATCAAGAATACTTTCAAGTTTGCTAGCTCACTTCCAATCTTGTAAGGTGATCATCCAACCTCAAGAAATCTTTGTTTCTTACAGTAGGTTATCATTCTAATACAAGGTAATAATCATATTCAAACTTTGGTTCAATTTCTATAACTATAACAATCTTATTTCAAGTGATGATCTTACTTGAACTTGTTTTCGTGTCATGATTCTGCTTCAAGAACTTCGAGCCATCCAAGGATCCATTGAAGCTAGATCCATTTTTCTCTTTTCCAGCAGGTTTATCCAAGGAACTTAAGGTAGTAATGATGTTCATAACATCATTCGATTCATACATATAAAGCTATCTTATTCGAAGGTTTAAACTTGTAATCACTAGAACATAGTTTAGTTAATTCTAAACTTGTTCGCAAACAAAAGTTAATCCTTCTAACTTGACTTTTAAAATCAACTAAACACATGTTCTATATCTATATGATATGCTAACTTAATGATTTAAAACCTGGAAACATGAAAAACACCGTAAAACCGGATTTACGCCGTCGTAGTAACACCGCGGGCTGTTTTGGGTTAGTTAATTAAAAACTATGATAAACTTTGATTTAAAAGTTGTTATTCTGAGAAAATGATTTTTATTATGAACATGAAACTATATCCAAAAATTATGGTTAAACTCAAAGTGGAAGTATGTTTTCTAAAATGGTCATCTAGACGTCGTTCTTTCGACTGAAATGACTACCTTTACAAAAACGACTTGTAACTTATTTTTCCGACTATAAACCTATACTTTTTCTGTTTATATTCATAAAATAGAGTTCAATATGAAACCATAGCAATTTGATTCACTCAAAACGGATTTAAAATGAAGAAGTTATGGGTAAAACAAGATTGGATAATTTTTTTCATTTTAGCTACGTGAAAATTGGTAACAAATCTATTCCAACCATAACTTAATCAACTTGTATTGTATATTATGTAATCTTGAGATACCATAGACACGTATAAAATGTTTCGACCTATCATGTTGACACATCTATTGTAACGACCCGGAAATTTCCGACCAAATTTAAACTCTAATCTCTATATGGTTCCGACACGATAAGCAAAAACCCTAAAGTTGACCCGCATTTTTTTTCGATCGTTCTATACTTATAAGATTAATATTTACATAAATTAAAACTTACCAACATGATAAGTAATCCAAATTGTCGAGATTTATATTTCCGAAAAGAGTTTTACACAACGTTTGACCGTCTAGTTTGACCGACGATATCACGAACTATACAATATATGATAATTATACGTTTGCGTATATATATGTATATATACATATTTAACATGATTAATGAATGTTTTAATATCTTATTTTGTATCAAAAACTATAAGTTATAAGTATATTTTGAAACTACTAACTTAAGTTTTCAAAACGATAACTATACGTAACGTTATTTGACATAAATACTTAAGACTTATAATGTTTATACATATATCGTATAAGTAATGTATTTACTCACTTTTAAGACTTAAATACATAAAATCATATAAGTGTATTCACAAAAGATAGCTATATTTGAATCCTCATTCCATTTTTCACAAAATTTCTATACGTATATCTAGAGTATTTGTACTCGTATCATACCTAGCTTCTATACGTATTTACTATTGGTATATACACATCAAATCACCACCTAACCAGCCCTTGTTACTACCCTAGGTATAAGGTAATTGCTTTTGTATTATTGTTTGACAAATACATAAGATTACAAACTAAAATTTTGTCATGTTATCCTTAAAGATCACATTTTTAGGAGTATATATGTATCATCATTTTGATTCATTTACTACTTCAATCTCCTAGCTAAAACACACACACACTTATAACCCTTAAACACCTTCAACAATTCAGTAAAGTTCTAAGAAGATCTAGCTTCAAAAACTTTACATAAACACCATAAGAAAACCATACAAAAACACTTCAAGAAAACCTTCCAAGAACACCAACTTACTTCCAATCTTTCATCCACTTCTATCACCCTTTTGATTCTAGCTTCTTACTCCTCTTTTACAGCAAACTTATCCAAGGAACTTGAGGTAGAATCTATGTTCATAACCTTGTTCGATTCATATATATATAGCTATCTTATTTTGTGGTACAAAAGTTTAACAACAAGAACATAGTTTGAATGTTTTCAAACTTGTTTGCAAACTAAATAGATCCTTCTAACTTAACTTTTAAAATACTTTAAGACCTGTAATATAACTTAAATATATGCTAATTTAATAAGGTAAAACTTGGTTTTTCAAAGTATAAGTATTTTTAGAAAAATGGTCATTAAATGATTTTTTTTTGTAACAAAATGTTTAACTTCATATGTTTCACTAATGTTTCACTTATGCCGTATGATTTTGAATACAAACCAAGGTATTTACAGTTCATAGTCTTAAAGAAGAACTCGATCCAAGAAGATGGCAATTTGAATCAACGAAAACGGACTTGTAACGAAGAAACTATGACCGAAACAAAATTGGTTATCCTAGATCATTTCAACTACGGGATCAATTGGAAAAAAAGATATAAATCACATATTTCTAAGATAACATGATATTTTATATATATGTACTCATAATTCAATTTCATATGGTTCAGGATCACCCGTAAACAACACGAGAAGATTAATCATAAGATCCCATGATTGTACGCAACACGTCATTTGACAACACCGGTACTTTATGTACGCAACACGTCATTTGACAACACCGGTACCATGGGTCAAGATTAATCTCGACCAACACATATACGATGGGGTTTTATGGGAGTTTTATTTATTTCGTTGGGGGTTTATTTATTGCGGGTATATTAAACATCTAAAAATGAACCATTAAAATTGAATTACTAACATCGAAACGCTAACTACGGACTAAGGAATTATTCAAAGTATTAAAAGTATTATAAATATATATACGAGATGTTTGTTTAAAATGAAAATATATTGATATATTATATATGGATAGGTTCGTGATATCAACCGGAAGACCAAGTCAAAAATATATATATCTTCGAGACAACAGTGAGTTTCATTTGCTCCCTTTTTTA
Source organism: Rutidosis leptorrhynchoides (assembly GCF_046630445.1). NCBI lineage: Eukaryota > Viridiplantae > Streptophyta > Magnoliopsida > Asterales > Asteraceae > Rutidosis > Rutidosis leptorrhynchoides. Next base: position 47,126,896 of record NC_092334.1, on the reverse strand, counting down.
TATTTATTTTTGGGCTGAGAATACATGCGCTGATTTATAAATGTTTTACGAAATAGGCACAAGTACTAAAACTAATTCTATGTGGGTTTAAACCAGAAATATACCCTTAGCTTGGTAACATTAAACTACTTGTCTATGTACGGTAGGCGCGAATCCTAAAGATAGATCTATCGGGCCTGACAACCCCAACCGGACTGGACGACCAGTATTCAACGGTTGCACAGTACTTCGTTTTGCGACTACACCTTGGTACGGTGTAGTAAGATTTCATATTAAAGGGAATATGCGACGTGATTAAATGTTAAGTATGGTTACCAAGTGCTCAACCACTTAGAATATTTTTATTGAAATGATTATATACGAAATCTTGTGGTCCATTGTTATAACGCTGCTAGCATCAAACCTATATATCTCACCAACTTTATGTTGACGTTTTAAAGCATGTTATTCTCAGGTACGAATTAAGTCTTCCGCTGTGCATTAGCTCATGTTAAGGATACTACTTGGGACCATTTAAGCTATGATACAAGGACGTTGCATTCGAGTCATTGAAGTTCATTAAAGACTATTGTTATGAAAATGGCAGATTAGATCATTTGGTTGTTATAAAATGTTAGGCTAATATGTCAACTCTCGATGTAATAATAGATTGCCTTTAAGAAATAAATGCAACGTTTGTAAAATGTATCATATAGAGGTCAAGTACCTCGCGATGTTATCAACTATTGTAATTCGTTTTTAATCTATATGGACGATGTCCGGATGATTAGTTTCGGATCCTTTCAGTTGGTATCAGAGCGTTGGTCTTAGCGAACCAGGCCTTGCATTAGTGTGTCTAACTAGTAGTTGTTAGGATACATTAAGTGAGTCTGGACTTTGACCGTGTCTGCCTGTCAAAAGTTTTGCTTATCAATCCTAGTCGGAAATCATCTGCTTATCATCCTTAGGGAACTGCCTGCTTATCATTCTTAAGTCTAGACACGTCTTACTGCATTTAGTGCATCGATAGTGTATAGACAAAATTCATATCTTAGCGTATCTGTTACTATAGACATTGCCTGACGTATTTCAAAGATTCTCCGTAATTCATGGGATTTTGATATTATATATACATATGTAAATTATGTATTGAAGAGTACCAAACCCAACTCCTATAATCTATTCCAAACCAAAAATTCACTTCTCCGACTATACAAGATGGATTCTTCATCCAGTTTGAATTCCTCCGACTTCGATAGCTACGCCGATATGGATTTCCATTCGAGCTCCGAGAACAGCGTCACCGGAATGGATCAACCAATTTCCCATCATCTATTTTGGATGAATTGGGGATGGGTTCGTAATATACTAAATCTCTGGAGGCAAGAAGAAGGTGATCCATTCCATCCACCAAATTGTCCTCTTAACGATGAACCTGAAGCACTTACCGGTGAACCTATTCGAAACACCATTTTCTCGCTCATTTCTAGAGTATCTCGTCATGATTACATACTATCCCATATTTCGAATCTTGTTCATTCGCTCGTTCCAACCGTCAATCATCCCGGTATAATAGAAGAAGTCAACGAGCTTCGCGCTCGGGTAGTGGCTTTAGAAAATACGGTGCGAAGGTTACAAACACCAGCAGCAGCACCAGCAGCATAATCTATACCACCATCATCAACGCCGACAGTACTCTTGTCACCCCCAAAATCTCAACATCACAATCTGTATCTCGAATATCAACATCACACGACTCAATATCTGTACTTCGAGTATGATCTTCGTTCTATATATCGTTCTACATCGATTATCTTCGCTTTACGTATCGTATGACGATTATGTAATTTCTAAAGTCTTAGAGATTATGTAATCTAGAATTAACGATAAATCAAATGAGTTTATTATCTTATTGACTCATTAAATCTATGATTATCTCTGAAGAAAATATATATGCAAGTATATTTTCATAAAGATAGTAATTAAAAATTCCTTCGTACAAACTAATAATGATGAAAATATTTTAACGGGTGGGTAGTACCCGAGGAATATTTAGAATTCACATTAATAAGTTATATTGTACATTCTTGAATCTGATTCAACGGTCATTTGTTATTTTACTTACAACCATCGATATACGTATCCGTTCACCCCAGAATAACCATTTCCATTTAAATTTCATATTTGAATTTTTTTTTACCTATCCAAATCCAACAAGTGGCATAAAGAAGAAACATTGGACAATTAAAATGAAATAAAATGTTGATTATAACATATGAAACTAAACAATTCTTCAATTTTGCCACTTGATTTCATCCTAAACCTCATTTGTACTTCGACAATTATAATCCTCATTCAAATCTTTTCATGATTCTTGAAAACACCTCGATCGAGAAGTTGAACCAGCCGCACCTCGTTTACGGAAGAAAGATTTATGCATACAGTGATGCACCTGAAAAATTTTCGAAACCGAAGTTATAGTTAAAACGTATCCGCGTCGAATTCCTTATCATTCATTATCAAAAACAATCATACGATTCCTTTTCAAGAAGCTAATTTTGTCACAGCTCCACTTCGACTTCTCAGTGAGACTACTCCTATTATAATCTCGATATTTATACTTTGTCCTTTCGACGTTGTTACCGGAGAACCTTTTTCACAACATCATCAGCAGACGTACCAGCAACTCGTTATCTCTTTGGCGAAACCCGCAATCAGTATTTTGAAAATCTCGTAGAAATTCTCCCAGTTATACCGAGAACGACTATCCCTAAGAATTACATTTTTCGAATGTGAAGTTCTGAAAAACATCCTGGACTATGAAGTAGTTCTTGAAATGCTGAAGAAGCAGAAAAAAAAAAAAAAAAAAAAAAAAAAAAAAAAAAAAAAAACTGTAAACGACTTTAACAGTCAAAAGTTTAATGATGAAGTACATTGTATTGGTAAAGCTTAGAAAAAGAGGAGAGTTGGAACTGGAAAACGGATTGAGCAAAGTATGAAGGAGGATGTAGATAAATCACAAGAACTGAATCTGCTTTCAAAGGATTCAAACGATTCAGTGCTTGCTGAAACCATTAGTAAAAAAAAAAAACCTACCCCTTATCCTAAACCTTTCCCGATGATATTCTTCATCATCATCTTATCTTAGATATTATAAGATATCTTCATATCTTTTGTTATACATATCCTCCATATTTCTGGAGATATTCTCACAACTGTTCTTATCCAAAATCATGTATTTCTCCGTAATATCTGCGTTACAATATAAAAGAAACTGTGTTAGTTTCTAAGTTCTAAAACCTTCAAGTTTAAAATAGGAATGTTTTGAAGTAGTGTTGGGAACTGATACATGAATTAGTATAATATAATGAAACTTGATCAACTTCATTATATTACAGTAAGTCATGTTAAGTTTCTAATGGAATGTGATGATTCACAGTACCGTCATCATGTGCCATGTTACACGGCTCTTACATTCTATCAAGTCTCCAAACATATTAGAACGTATCACCTTGATAGTTCTATTTTTCCGGAATATTCGAGTAATTTAACGAATCAAGATCGTGCCATTACAATTTTATTCTAAAACCAATAGCTAGGTTCATTCCAAATTTTATACCTACGAATTCCGAACTATTGATCGCTTGACTCAAGGACGGGAAGAAGAAACGAAGGGACAAAGTCCCAAAATAGAAATTGGGGTATAGATCACAGCAAATAGGAGAGAATATTAACTATGGATGACAATGATTATGGAAAACAGAAGCAGGAGCATCGAAGTATAAGGAAAGATATCAAACCCAACAACCACCCAGAAACTACAAACCATGTATATCAATACGTATGGCGACGTAAAGACACGGGAGAATTAGAAACATTATAATTCCAAGAAAATCATAAAAGTGAATAGATTCTTCTGGCGGTAGATGGAAGAGAAGAATGAAAGATATAAAAGTTAGAAGTATAACAAAAATCAGAACGGGATGAAGCATTTCAAAGGATACCTTAAAGTAGGAATTAAGGAGAAAGAGTAGAAGATGCGAGTTGTGAAAAATAAGGAAACGAAGGGGTGGATTTATAGTGAAATATCCGACAGAGAAATCGAAACAGATTACCGCATTAAATCAAAGAAGATTCTGATCGCCGAATAACCAAATCTTATTACGTAAGATTTTTCCTAAATCCCTTAAATCCCGGAAATCAATTCTAAACCACGTCATCGATTAAAAACGATTCCATATTTACTCATTTCATTTTTTTTTTTGTGATAGCTTCGCTCGTGCGTCTCACATAACCAAATCGTTTTATCTAAATCTTTCAATAATGATAAAATTTCATTATTACCTCATATTCGTCATGAAAACATTCCTATGGTTATTTATGACAACCTCTACCAAATTTCGAGGACGAAATTTCTTTAACGGATGGGTACTGTAACGACCCGGAAATTTCCGACCAAATTTAAACTCTAATCTCTATATGGTTCCGACACGATAAGCAAAAACCCTAAAGTTGACCCGCATTTTTTTTCGATCGTTCTATACTTATAAGATTAATATTTACATAAATTAAAACTTACCAACATGATAAGTAATCCAAATTGTCGAGATTTATATTTCCGAAAAGAGTTTTACACAACGTTTGACCGTCTAGTTTGACCGACGATATCACGAACTATACAATATATGATAATTATACGTTTGCGTATATATATGTATATATACATATTTAACATGATTAATGAATGTTTTAATATCTTATTTTGTATCAAAAACTATAAGTTATAAGTATATTTTGAAACTACTAACTTAAGTTTTCAAAACGATAACTATACGTAACGTTATTTGACATAAATACTTAAGACTTATAATGTTTATACATATATCGTATAAGTAATGTATTTACTCACTTTTAAGACTTAAATACATAAAATCATATAAGTGTATTCACAAAAGATAGCTATATTTGAATCCTCATTCCATTTTTCACAAAATTTCTATACGTATATCTAGAGTATTTGTACTCGTATCATACCTAGCTTCTATACGTATTTACTATTGGTATATACACATCAAATCACCACCTAACCAGCCCTTGTTACTACCCTAGGTATAAGGTAATTGCTTTTGTATTATTGTTTGACAAATACATAAGATTACAAACTAAAATTTTGTCATGTTATCCTTAAAGATCACATTTTTAGGAGTATATATGTATCATCATTTTGATTCATTTACTACTTCAATCTCCTAGCTAAAACACACACACTTATAACCCTTAAACACCTTCAACAATTCAGTAAAGTTCTAAGAAGATCTAGCTTCAAAAACTTTACATAAACACCATAAGAAAACCATACAAAAACACTTCAAGAAAACCTTCCAAGAACACCAACTTACTTCCAATCTTTCATCCACTTCTATCACCCTTTTGATTCTAGCTTCTTACTCCTCTTTTACAGCAAACTTATCCAAGGAACTTGAGGTAGAATCTATGTTCATAACCTTGTTCGATTCATATATATATAGCTATCTTATTTTGTGGTACAAAAGTTTAACAACAAGAACATAGTTTGAATGTTTTCAAACTTGTTTGCAAACTAAATAGATCCTTCTAACTTAACTTTTAAAATACTTTAAGACCTGTAATATAACTTAAATATATGCTAATTTAATAAGGTAAAACTTGGTTTTTCAAAGTATAAGTATTTTTAGAAAAATGGTCATTAAATGATTTTTTTTTGTAACAAAATGTTTAACTTCATATGTTTCACTAATGTTTCACTTATGCCGTATGATTTTGAATACAAACCAAGGTATTTACAGTTCATAGTCTTAAAGAAGAACTCGATCCAAGAAGATGGCAATTTGAATCAACGAAAACGGACTTGTAACGAAGAAACTATGACCGAAACAAAATTGGTTATCCTAGATCATTTCAACTACGGGATCAATTGGAAAAAAAGATATAAATCACATATTTCTAAGATAACATGATATTTTATATATATGTACTCATAATTCAATTTCATATGGTTCAGGATCACCCGTAAACAACACGAGAAGATTAATCATAAGATCCCATGATTGTACGCAACACGTCATTTGACAACACCGGTACTTTATGTACGCAACACGTCATTTGACAACACCGGTACCATGGGTCAAGATTAATCTCGACCAACACATATACGATGGGGTTTTATGGGAGTTTTATTTATTTCGTTGGGGGTTTATTTATTGCGGGTATATTAAACATCTAAAAATGAACCATTAAAATTGAATTACTAACATCGAAACGCTAACTACGGACTAAGGAATTATTCAAAGTATTAAAAGTATTATAAATATATATACGAGATGTTTGTTTAAAATGAAAATATATTGATATATTATATATGGATAGGTTCGTGATATCAACCGGAAGACCAAGTCAAAAATATATATATCTTCGAGACAACAGTGAGTTTCATTTGCTCCCTTTTTTATATTTATTTTTGGGCTGAGAATACATGCGCTGATTTATAAATGTTTTACGAAATAGGCACAAGTACTAAAACTAATTCTATGTGGGTTTAAACCAGAAATATACCCTTAGCTTGGTAACATTAAACTACTTGTCTATGTACGGTAGGCGCGAATCCTAAAGATAGATCTATCGGGCCTGACAACCCCAACCGGACTGGACGACCAGTATTCAACGGTTGCACAGTACTTCGTTTTGCGACTACACCTTGGTACGGTGTAGTAAGATTTCATATTAAAGGGAATATGCGACGTGATTAAATGTTAAGTATGGTTACCAAGTGCTCAACCACTTAGAATATTTTTATTGAAATGATTATATACGAAATCTTGTGGTCCATTGTTATAACGCTGCTAGCATCAAACCTATATATCTCACCAACTTTATGTTGACGTTTTAAAGCATGTTATTCTCAGGTACGAATTAAGTCTTCCGCTGTGCATTAGCTCATGTTAAGGATACTACTTGGGACCATTTAAGCTATGATACAAGGACGTTGCATTCGAGTCATTGAAGTTCATTAAAGACTATTGTTATGAAAATGGCAGATTAGATCATTTGGTTGTTATAAAATGTTAGGCTAATATGTCAACTCTCGATGTAATAATAGATTGCCTTTAAGAAATAAATGCAACGTTTGTAAAATGTATCATATAGAGGTCAAGTACCTCGCGATGTTATCAACTATTGTAATTCGTTTTTAATCTATATGGACGATGTCCGGATGATTAGTTTCGGATCCTTTCATCTATATATATTTCGGAACAACCATAGACACTCTATATGTGAATGTTGGAGTTAGCTATACAGGGTTGAGGTTGATTCCAAAATATATATAGTTTGAGTTGTGATCAATACTGAGATACGTATACACTGGGTCGTGGATTGATTCAAGATAATATTTATCGATTTATTTCTGTACATCTAACTGTGGACAACTAGTTGTAGGTTATTAACGAGGACAGCTGACTTAATAAACTTAAAACATAAAAATATATTAAAAGTGTTGTAAATATATTTTGAACATACTTTGATATACATGTATATATTGTTATAGGTTCGTGAATCAACCAGTGGCCAAGTCTTACTTCCCGACGAAGTAAAAATCTGTGAAAGTGAGTTATAGTCCCACTTTTAAAATCTAATATTTTTGGGATGAGAATACATGCAGGTTTTATAAATGATTTACAAAGTAGACACAAGTACGTGAAACTACATTCTATGGTTGAATTATCGAAATCGAATATGCCCCTTTTTATTAAGTCTGGTAATCTAAGAATTAGGGAATAGACACCCTAATTGACGCGAATCCTAAAGATAGATCTATTGGGCCTAACAAACCCCATCCAAAGAACCGGATGCTTTAGTACTTCAAAATTTATATCATATCCGAAGGGTGTCCCGGAATGATGGGGATATTCTTATATATGCATCTTGTTAATGTCGGTTACCAGGTGTTCACCATATGAATGATTTTTATCTCTATGTATGGGATGTGTATTGAAATATGAAATCTTGTGGTCTATTATTATGATTTGATATATATAGGTTAAACCTATAACTCACCAACATTTTTGTTGACGTTTTAAGCATGTTTATTCTCAGGTGATTATTAAGAGCTTCCGCTGTCGCATACTTAAATAAGGACGAGATTTGGAGTCCATGCTTGTATGATATTGTGTAAAAACTGCATTCAAGAAACTTATTTTGTTGTAACATATTTGTATTGTAAACCATTATGTAATGGTCGTGTGTAAACAGGATATTTTAGATTATCATTATTTGATAATCTACCTTTATTGATGAAATAAAGGTTATGGTTTGTTTTAAAATGAATGCAGTCTTTGAAAAACGTCTCATATAGAGGTCAAAACCTCGCAACGAAATCAATTAATATGGAACGTTTTTAATCAATAAGAACGGGACATTTCAGTAATCCACGGACCTCAGCATCAAACAGGGTCGCCAAGTGGTCAGACTTATCCTAACCATGAGAGGATCTGTCTCGTAAAATGTGGAGGGCGCCGTGCAAATTAGCTTGATAAGACTAATGAATCAGATCCCCAGAAAGGATAATCTCCTTAAAAGATCAAAAATCAGCTTTTAAGACTGATATTACTCAATCCTTGAGATTGACCTTAAAGATTGAGAATTCAAACTCATGGAATTCAATGATATCTAAACTCGAGCTTGAACGAGAAAATATTTTGATCAAAAATTACAAACCGATTTGTTTTCTAAAAACCCATTTTCAATGCGTTCATTACCATTGAACGTAAAATCCTAGGAATTCACCTGGAATTCATTAGGTCACCTGAACTAAATCGGGTGTCAACCGTAAGAACGGTGGTTGCATAGCATGGTCAAAGACAGGACCTTGTGCCAGACCGGAAAAATTATAAGGGTGAGCTTTACTATTGCTCCTACAAAGGATAGTAATTGCGTCCGACACGTTATAGACCATAATTAAAAGCATGTCAGGGGACATTGCCTTAACAGTTGGTTGTTCAACGCTTTCCTTTACAACCGGACGGTAGTTTATCGAAAGGTAATATACGGAGCAAGTATACTGGACGTGTTGCTTTCCTAATACAAGGTTAGCAAGTGGGTGACACAAAACCGTAAGTTTTGAGCTAAAATTTTCAAATCTGAAACCCACCAAACCCACAAAAAGAATTTGCAAACACCGATGAAGGGTTATTCCGGAAAACTTATCTAGGGTAAAAGCTAGATTTAATTTTCAAAAGATCAAATGTTTTCATAAAGATCCAATTTCCTTAATGGATCTAAATTTTTATAGTCATGTGGGACTGTAAACCACATCGTTACTACCATTATTTATACCGCCATATAGAAATCACTGATGTACAAAGTGTGAAGAATAAAGAAGTGATTCTAGTATTTCAAGACTATATTGCTTGAGGACAAGCAACGCTCAAGTGTGGAAATATTTGATAATGTTAAAAACGAACATATATTTCATAGCATTATTCCTCAAGAAAGACAAGCTTTTAGTTGCAATTGTTCTATTTACAAGTGATATTCGTTTAAATAATAAAAGGTGAAGACAAAAGACAGATTCGACGAATTGAAGACGCAAACGACCAAAAAGCTCAAAAGTACAAAATACAATCAAAGAGGTTCCAATTATTGATAAGAAATGTCTCGAAATTACAAAAGTACAAGATTCAAAATGCAAAGTACAAAATATTAAATTGTACGCAAGGACGTTCGAAAATCCGGAACCGGGACCTGAGCCAACTCTCAACGCTCGACGCAACGGACTAAAAATTACAAGTCAACTATGCACATGAATATAATATAATATATAATTAATCCTTAAAATTAATATATATATTATATTATATTTAAAAACCGTCGGCAAGAAAGGATCCAAAATGGAGTGAGCTGTAAAATCAAACTCCGCGAGTTGCGGAGTTTGAAGAAGAAAAATACCGCGAGTCGCGGAGCCCCAAAATATGAAACTGCCTATAAAAGCTCGCGCATTCTGATCGTAAAAATATCCAAAAAATCAATCTTTCTCTATATATGTATACGTAAATATTTATATTTATATTTTAATTTTAATTTTAAATCCTAATAATAAGGGTATGTTAGCGAATGTTGTAAGTGTGTAAGTCGAAATTCTGTCTGTGTAACGCTACACTATTTTTAATCATTGTAAGTTATGTTCAACCTTTTTACATTAATGTCTCGTAGCTAAATTATTATTATGCTTATTTAATACCAAAGTAATCATGATGTTGGGCTAAAAAAATATTAAAATTGGGTAATTGGGCTTTGTACCATAATTGGGGTTTGAATAAAAGAACGACACTTGTGGAAATTAGACTATGGGCTATTAATGGGTTTTATATTAACTAAACAATACCTTGTTAATTTAATATATAAACTTATAATTTGACGTATTTATATATAACCACATACGCTTGACTGGGTACGGTGGACGAGATATCTATAAATACCAATAATTATTCATTTTACCGGATACGGAACTGGATTAATAGTTAATAGACTTGTTGAAACAGGGGTGAATTACATTCAAGGGTAATTGGTGTAATTGTTAACAAAGTAGTAAAACCTTGGTTTACACGCAGTCGATAACCTGGTGTATTCATTAAACAAAGTATTAAAACCTTGTTACAATTCGAATCCCCAATTAGTTGGAATATTTGACTTCGGGAATAAGAATAATCTGACGAAGGCTTTCGCTCTTTATATTTATGACTGATGGACTATTATGGACAAATCCGTATGGACATATTAAATAATCCAGGACAAAGAACAATTAACCCATGGGAATAAACTAAAATCAACACGTCAAACATCATGAATACGGAAGTTTAAATAAGCATAATTCCTTTATTTTTATATTTAATTGCACTTCTAATTATCGCACTTTTAGTTATTATTATTGTATTTAATTGCACTTTTAATTATCGCATTTTTTAATTATTGCAAGTTTATTTTATCGCACTTTTATTTATTGCAATTTCATTATCGTTACTTACGCTTTAAATTAAGTTGTATTTATTTTTAATATTTTACATTAGGTTTTAACTGCGACTAAAGTTTTTAAAATCGACAAACCGGTCATTAAACGGTAAAAAACCCCCTTTTTATAATAATAATATTACTTATATATATATATATATATATATATATATATTTGTATTTTTATAAATTAAACTAATATAGCGTTAAGCTTTGTTTAAAGATTTTTCCCTGTGGAACGAACCGGACTTACTAAAAACTACACTACTGTACGATTAGGTACACTGCCTATAAGTGTTGTAGCAAGGTTTAAGTATATCCATTCTATAAATAAATAAATATCTTGTGTAAAATTGTATCGTATTTTCTAGTAAAATATAAGCTATTTCATATACACCTCGCATAACATCAGTCGGTACGAAAGGTCGTCAACCTAAGTCAAAGGTCACTAGGTCAGTATGTTGTCCCAATAAGTGTAAATGTGAATAAATTAAGTTTAAGTGTCATCATCAACATCATCATCGTTCATCAAAACTAAGGTAAGTTTAACAAGAATAGAGATCGAAACAAAAGGCTGACTTCGGACAGCTGTTACGACCTCTATACAAATCGAAAAGATGCGTAGTCAGTGGCTATGGCTCCGTATGCGAGTCCTCTAACCGCTGACCAATTTTCAGAACCTAACTCATCTTTGTTTAACCTTGGCGATGGTTTAAGTGCGAGCAGGTCAGAAATTTCAGCACAACGTTACAAAGGCGTAGTGACTTTCGGAAGGCTATAAATCCTAAACCGTATATCGGATTAAGTCGAGGACTAAACTAAAAGTCATCTACTCGAAATGAACTATCTGAAAATAAATTTTCCAGAAGCCCAGGAGTCTGATCAGATCCCAAAAAACAGCAAACAAGTGCTCCGGTGAGATTCTTGGTGCTTGATGCTCATCACGGTTCTCATCCTTGATGCTTGTAAGCTTCAAGTGTACAACTCTTTGATGTTTTAGAATCACTTTGACCAAGGTTTAACTATCAACACACAACTAAGAGTAAAATCTATCATTTTACAAGTTTTGAACATCAAGATTGCCTCTTTATTGCATAAATCCAATAAAGCTTCAACCTTTGTCCATTTTACACAAGTTTATGCATCTCCATCATATGTGATGATGAAGACATGATCTTTATCATCACAACAAACACAAAAAGGTTCCAAGTAAGTGAGATCTACAATAATAACTAAGATCTCAAGTATTAAGAAAACCCTAAGCTAGAAAGCTTGGATCTTTACAAGATTAATGAGACCATAAGCTAGAAAGCTAAGATCTTTAACAAAATAATGAAAGTAATGAGACCATAAGCTAAAAATCTAAGATCTTTAATAAAATAATGAAACCCTAAGCTAGAAAGCTTGGATCTTTAGTGTTCTTGAAGATCCTTAAAGCAAAAGACTAGATCTTCAAGTTACATGAAGATCATAAACACAAGTTTTGATCTTTATAACAAAATAAAGAAATCACAAGCTAGATCTAACAAGTCAATGAAGATTGAAAGCTAGAAATCTTGAATCTTTCATGTTCTTGAAGGATTCAAACCCAAGTTTGAATCTACAAGATATAACAAGATCAAAAGCTAAAAGCTAGATCCATTAAATGATGATGATGATGTCGTGTATATGAAGGGGAGAAGAAGAGAAAGAAAATTTAAAACTTATACTTTTTAGAATGAGAAAGACTAGAGAGAGAATTAGAGAGTAAGTGTGTGTAATTTGTAAATGAAATCAAGTGTGAAATGAATGGGATAAGCTTGGTATTTATAGGAAGTGAGGGTGTGGGGAGGTTAAGGTGGCCGTGGGTTTAGTGGGGGGACACCTTTTTGCTTTTTGATTAATGATTGTCTAAAGTTGGTGCTTATGTTAGGATCCCATGCAACATTAAGGATAATGCTTAACAAAAATGCTAGTATGTTCCCTTTAATAAATGAGCATTTGTCTTTCATTATTATGTGTAACGACCCTGGATTTTCCAACGTTTATTTATTAATAATTGTTATTATTAATACTTGTGATTTAACGAATGTATGTTATTACATTTACTTATTACCATGATTGATCATACTTGACTTTAAATGCCCGAAACGTCTTTGTGACACACGAAACTTTCACGAATAATATTTTTAGAATATTATTAACATTCATGATTGATTTTATTAATCATTTTAATTAACTAAGACTATTAGTTGATTACTTGGGCTTTAATTGGATTAACTTGTGAATTACTTGAACTTGAACTTGGGCTTGATTAATGTTAATGGACTCATGAATATGAGCTTATAAGCCCACCCTACATCTTAAATGGATTCACTAGCCCATGTCTTTCATCTGTAAGTATTTCTTAAAGATGTAACTAGTTAGTTTATTACTTGAAGAATCTAGTTACACCATAATCCCCATGCATGCACCCTTATTAACCAACCTTTTAAGCCTTACATACTAGTGACTAGTGGACCATTTCCTCCCTCTTGATCCCTTTCATGGCCGACGGTTTTAGCTCCTTGGGGAGTGTTTTTGGCTTTCAAATTTTGTTAACTTATCTCTAGTTTTCTCTCATTCTCAAACACACATTCTTACTTGCAATTACTTTCTCTCATTTTTCTCTCAAGGTTTTCTTTCTTTCTTGTAAGCAACTTGAACTTTTTCTCTTCTTCTTTCTCTTGCTAAAAACCGTAGCAACAACCCTTCATATCATCATCATTTGTTTGTTGTTTACTTGTTCTTTGTTGTTTAATCACTTACTTGTTGTTGTTACTTACTAGCTACTAAGAATCAAACTCATTAGTTTGATTCTTCATAACATCTTGTTCTTACAAGACATACAAGAACATAAACTTACTAGTTTATGATTCTATCTTTATTGTTTTAAAAGATTTAAGGTTCATGTGTTGTAAATCATACTTGTAATTCATGTTTGTAAACTTAAAGTTTACATTCTTAAAGATCAAACTTTGGTTTGAATCTTTAAAAGTATGAAACACATGAACTTATTACTTTCTTATTTAGTTTATTTCTTTGTATTATGCACTTTAATCTCATGATTGTTAGTTTAAATGGTCAAGTATTACAAGTTAGTCTTGATCTCATACTTTCTTGAACTAAAAGTTAACTATGAAAGTTCAAGAACATGTAAGTAAGCTTTCTTTAACTATAACTTTGTACACTTATGTTAGATCTAGACTTTTGGGTCTAGGATCTTCAAGATCTAACTAGGAACTATGTTCTACAACTTAAGATCTTGATTTCATAAGTTCACTTTCAAGTTTGTAACTTATTATTAGTTTTAAAGTTCATGTATGTGTTATGTGATGACCCGGAAATTTCTGATCAAATTTAAACTTAATCTTTGTATGATCAACATTTCTGACGCGATAAGCAAAGTCTGTAAAACTGAATCTCAAAATTTTAGAACTATTTCATGTATTAAATTACATTTGACTGCTCTCGACGATTCATGAACAATTATATGTATGTATATATATATGTACAAGTAAAAACGACTTTCCTACCGTAAAACACTATTTGCTACAGTAAAACACTATTTGCTACAGTGAAACCGTATTTTGCTAAGAATAAATAATGAAGTATCGATTACATTAGCGAAATTCTCCGCAAAGATTATGTAATCTTTAATGTTTTAGAGATTAATCATTTCTAAGTCAAGCCGAAAATTAAATGAGCTTAATATGATATTAACTCATTAAATCTGTGTTACATCTGAAGAAAATATACATACATATATTTTCATAAAGATGGTAATAAAAATTCTTTTTATGAAGTATTAATTGTAAAATCTTTAACGGGTAGGTAATACCCGGGAAATATATAAGTTCGCAATTAATATGTTACACTGTACATTCTTCAACTTTAATTCAAAAATTATTAACTATGTTCACAGCAATATACAATCGTTTCCATACAAATTCAATTACATATTCTGATATTGACAGAGCAGAATCCAAGTCAAGATTTAACAAGTGACATCATTCTTAGATCTTTACATCTTTCAAAGCTATACTTTGACTTCAAAACGGTGAAAGATCCTTTAGCATTGTTATTACCGAAAATAATTTTGCAATTTCTTTTCAAAGTATCCAGTTTTATCACACTTCCAACCAGTCAACTTCAACTTTTCAGATTAAGCCTTATTGTAACCTTGATATATATGTTTTGTTACTAGGGAACCTTTCATGTTCCGCTACATTAGCAGTAAATTTACCAAACAACTTTATTAATCCTTGACCTTTCGAAAAATCATAATATTCATTAAAACCCTATCATGTACTCATCCACATCTTGTAACGGCAATTGCCATACCAACTATCGGGAATTAGCAATCAGTATCTTGAAATATTGTAGCATGTCTACGCCAACAGTTATATGTGTACATATAACGTCTACCTCCTGGACTTACATACTTCGAATGTGAAGTTTCCGAAAAACACCCCAAACTACGAAACTAGTTCTCCGAATTTTGGAAAAATGTTGATGAAGCAGCAAAAACTGTAAACGACTTTAACTGTCAAAAGTTTGATGATAAAGAATAGTATGGTGGTAAAGCAGAGAAAAAGAGAAGGTTTGAAATTGAAAAACGGATTGAGCAGACCATGAAGGAAGCTGTGGACAAATCACAAAGACTAAATCTACCTTCAAAGAATCCAAATGATTCAGAGTCTGCTGAAATCATTAGCGAATACCTTGCTCCTTACTCTAAAACCTTTGCGGACAATATTCTTCATCATCATCTGATCTTAATTATTCTAAGATATCATCGTATCTCCCATTATAAATATCCTCCATATTTCTGAAGATATTTTTCGAAACCATTCTTATCTGAAATCATTACCTCTTCGCGCTATCTGTGTTACATCATAAAAGAAACTATTTTAGTTTCTAAAATCTGAAAAATTCAAAAAAAAAATGGATGTTTTGAAGTAATGTTGGAAACTGAAGCATGAGTTAGTATAATATAATGACACTTGATCAACGTGATTATATTACAGTAAGTCATGTTGAGTTTTCAATCTCTAAATATATCAAGAAAATATATTTCTTGATGATTCGGTCTTTTTCGGATATTCTGGTAATTTGACAAGTCAGATTGTGCCATTACCGTTTCTTTCTTAGAACATTAATTATGTTTATTCTGAAATTCATACCTACGAATTCTGGACCATTATTCGCTTGACTTAAGGTCGGGAAGAGAAAACGAAAGCATGAAGCTCCGAAATATAATGGAGAACATAAAGCCCGATAACAACCCCGAAATTACAAACCGTGTATATCAATGCGTATAGCAATATAAAGATACTGGAGAATGAAAAACACTATAACCCCAAGGTAATAGTAGAAGAAAATAATTTTCTCCGGTGGTAGATGAAAAAGAAGAATGACAGATATGAAAGTTAGGAGTATATCAAGAATCAGAACTGGATGAAGCATTTTCACAATCTTTTGAAAGTATGAATTAAGGAAGAAGATGTAGAAGTGATGAAAATAATGAAACGGAAGTGGTTAATTTATAGCAAAATATCAGACATAGCAATCGAGGCAGATTACGCATTTAATCAAAGAAAATTCTAATTTCCGCAAATTCTGAAGAATCAGATCTTATTTAGATTATGAAGATTTTCTATTCCTTAAATTCCGGAAATCAATCGTAACTACGTCAAAAGCTAAGACGAATCTCTATTCTTTCATTTCACTCTTTTACGATAACTTCTCTCATACGCTTCGAGTAATTGGATTTTGCTATTTGCTACAGTGAAACCGTATTTTGCTACAGTGCTACAGTGATTTGCTACAGTGAAATACTATTTGCTACAGTAAAGCACTATTTGCTACAGTAAAAACACTATTGGCTACAGTAAAACACTATTTGATGTCGACGAACTAGCAAACAAAAACAGGATAAGGCGGCCATGCGATCGCATGGCAAAACCACTGAAAACTCATGCGATCGCATGAGGTACTGTAGCAGGCCACATACTATAAAAGCTCGATCTGGTCTCGAGTTTCTTTTCTAATTTATTCCTCCTTATTATTATTATTATTATTATTATTATTATTATTATTATTATTAAGATTAATATTATTATTATTAATCTTATTATAATATTATTATTAGTATTATATATACATAAAATACTACAACGAGGTTATGAGCGTGTCACCTTCAAAATGGGTTTTTAAGCGGGATAGAGCTAAGGAAATTATGGGTTATTGCCAAAGAGGTTATGGGTAATGTTCGAGGGTATATTTATGAATCAAATCTAGTGTTTATCATCTCTGTTGCGTCTACGTACTTTTCTACAATATTGAATCTCAATATTAATACGTAAGCATTTATATTTTATATTTTATAAATTAATAGTGTATACATACTAGTGCTCGAGTGTATATATTTATACATGATTGTACGCTAAATTTTGTCGTTAAACAGTTATGATGAATCACGAAGTAAATACATATATTACTGATAAAAGGTATATGATATGCATGTTTTTGGAAAGCTGGCGAAAAATCAATAACTTTTCATTTAGAAATCGCGTAATTTCGGTGAACGAATTAAAAGATATGATCAACTGAATTATGATTGACATTGATTGAAATTGCTTTTGAAACTTGTTTGTAAGAATGATAAATTAGATTTTTGAATATTACCATCCAAGTAAATGAATCCATATATTAGGATTGTTATACACTATGACCTGACCTAGCTTGATAGACATTTATTGACCAACATATGTTCTCTAGGTTGAGATCTACGGTTATTTGGTAATCCGAGTTTCGATCACATTTTGGTGAACGACTTTATATGCTGCTAAGGTGAGTTTCATTTGCTCCCTTTTTAATTGCTTTTGCAATATATATTTTGGGCTGAGAATACATGCACTTTATTTTAAACGCAATGGATACAAGTACATACTAAATTCTACACTGAGTTTGAACCGAAAATCCATTAGCTTTGGTAACTAGTAACTGCCAGTTATAAGAACTGGTGGGCGCGAGTAGTAGTATATGGATCCATAGGGTTTGATATCCCCGTCCGAGCTAGAGCACTAGCCTTTTAACGGACGTATGCTATTTGAGAAGCGTACACGTTGGTTTGCGTGTATTATTAAGATGATTATACAAAGGGTACAAATTATATATACGTTAAGTTTAGTTACCAGGGTGCTCAATTTCGTAGAATATTTTGATAAACGTTTCTGGATCGAACAACTGAAATCTTGTGATCCACCTTTATATACAGATTATGCTCAACATTAAAACTATGAACTCACCAACCTTTGTGTTGACACTTGTTAGCATGTTTAGTCTCAGGTTTCCTAGAAGTCTTCTGCTGTTTGCTTAGATGTTAAACAAGCTATGTGCATGGAGTCTTACATGACATATTTTTCAAGGAGATGTTGCATTCACCAAATCATCACCATGTATCTTATTTTGACTGCATTGTCAACAGAAATACTGTTGTAAACTATTATTTATGGTGATTGTCTATATGTAGAAATCATCAGATGTCGAAAACCTTTGATTTAAATATTCATTTATGGTGTGCCTTTTCAAAAGAATGCAATGTTTACAAAATGTATCATATAGAGGTCAAATACCTCGCAATGAAATCAATGAATGACGTGTTCGTCCATATGGATTTGGAGCGATCGTCACATGTTAGATCTAAGACCTTGATGTAACTTTGGTTCATCAAACTTCATACAACTCTTAAGTGAGTTGTGCTACATGTCTTAGACTTATACTTGTGTCATAATAGTCAAAACTTGGTTAATATTACTTTTATAGTTCATGTATGTGTTAAATCTAAGACTTTGATGTAACTTTGGTTCATCAAAACACTTGCAACACTTAAATGAGTTGTGCTATATGTATTGGACTTACACAAGTGTTATTATGGTGAAACCTTGGTTAAGATGATGTAAACACATCAACGAGTTGTACACTTGAAGCTATATGCATCAAGGATGAGAACCGTGATAAGCATCGAACACCAAGAACCCATCGGACCTACTTTTTTACTGTTTCTGTGTCTGACCTGTACGACCTGGGCTACTGTAACTATAATTTTCAGATATCTCTGTTTGAGTAGATAACTTTTCATTTAGGACTCATCTTAATCCGAGTTACGGTTTAGGATTTATGGCCCTCCGATCGTCACTATGTCCTTTTAACGTCGTGCTGAAAATTCTGACCTACTTGCACTTAGACCGTCACCACGGTCAAACAAAGACGAGTTTGCTTCTGGGTGTTTTATCACAGCTAAAGGACTCATATATGGAGCCATGGCCACTATTCTCACCTTATTTCATTAGGTATGGAGGCCGTGGTGACTGACCGAACTCAGCCTTTGTTTTAAACTCTTTCCATGAACGAAACTTCCTTTACACCTTTTGTTTAATGATGATTGATGATGACCCTTAAGACCTAATTTACATACATTTAAACCTATGGGGAAGATTTATTGACTTAGTACTATTTGACTTAGGTTGAGGACTTTCCGAAACTACGTACTTGCTTATTTCCCGACTCGACTTTACCACTACTTTACCACTGTGAGTTATAGCATTCCCTTTTTACTTTAACTTATTTTGGGAACTGAGAATACATGCGGATTTTATGTTTTACATACTAGGCACGAGTACTTAAACTTTATATATGTGTGGGTTATACAACGGCATAAACATTCCCTTTAGCTCGGTAACGTTTAATCATTGGTTTTTGAACCGTGAACGCGAATCTTAGATATGGATCCATAGGGTTTGACATCCCCACTCGGGCTAGTCGCGCTAGCATTTAACGAGTGTTTAATACTTTGTAAACATACGCACTTGCCAAGTGTACTTTCAGGGGGTATAAACGTTAAGTTAGTTACCAAGTGCCCACGGTTAACATATACTTTATCATACTGTTTTGAAACGCTCTTTGTAGCACTGAAATCTCGTGGCCTACCTTACATAATGTTATACTTAAACTATAGCTCACCAACCTTTGTGTTGACATTTTTAAGCATGTTTTTCTCAGGTGCTTAAGGTTGCTTCCGCTGTGTACTAGTCTTGCTGTAGACACCCGCTGCTTTAGAGATGTCACTGCATGAACTACTTTACCTTGCATTCAAACTTAATTACTTTTGAAACAATGATTTGTAACGACCTAAGGGTCACGCACTATTATATTTGCTTCTATTCATTGAAGCATACTTTGGTTGTAAAACATTTGGCATTGGTTATGACGTCAGCTTTTATCATGAATGCAAACTTGTTTCGAAAACGCATATAGTGTTTGACCTTGTAATGATCCTATTGTTGATGGTCCGTACATGATGATTTAGTACGGGGCGTTACATTTGGTATCAGAGCATTGGTTTTAGGGAATTAGGTTGCATTAGTGAGTCTAAGACCGACCTGAGTAGGATTCACTAATAGGACTAATCTACAACTTGCTAGTTTACGTGTTTCTGCTGAACTTACTGCATGCTGCTGCTTACTTTTACTGCTACATGCTGTATGCTACTACATGATTTCACTACTGTATGATATTACTTGCTTTTGATTTCATGCTACTTCTGTACGATTCGTTAATATTGCCATGCTACTTATTGTTATACATGATTTAAACTGTTGGCCTAATACGTGCTTGCTTTATAACTTACTGACATGGAAAAATTTATTTTTCCTTGTTCAGATGTCGGATACTCCACCTGCTATCATTTTGGGCAGTTCAGACTCGTCAGCCACCCCACCTGCTGCTGCTGCCGACACACCGATCCCGCTACCCACGAGTGACCCCGGCGCTTCATCTTCCGGGACTAGCAGCCAGGCGCCTGCCCCAGTGGTTACTTCTAGTGGAGCCCAGGACCCTTTGGAGATTCCAGCTCCATATGCCCCCGGACCCTCAGGATCACAGCCCCGCTCCGGTGAGATTGTGATTCCCGCGGAGTTCGGGGAAGGTCCATTCCGTAACCGGTATCGCCATTGGTGCTGACGCGCCCCTGATGGACATCTCATTTCGATCGGACCCGCTAGGTACAGACAGATGATGGCCGCTCTAGGAGAGCCAGTTCAACCACCAGTGCAGCCACCACCGCATGATTCGGATGACCCATCATCCGCTGATTCTTCATCCGATGACTCATCCACAGACGACTCGAGTGACGATGACTCCGATGAGGAGGACCCTGATGCACCTGTACAGCCACCCTCCATCCCGCCGAAGAAGCGGTATCGCTTCGATGGTACTATTATTCCGGGGATCAACGGAGGACGAGCATTCACTGACGCATTTGGTCGGCGTCGTAGGGTTACTGCCCGTAAGCGGCTTGTGCCGTACCCTTCCGACCCACTCGTGCGTAAGGCACCCCGTTACGTACTGACTATTTCTGGAGCCGGACCGTCTACATTTGCACCACCGGCACCACCCGCACCACCTGCACCGCCAGCACCGCCTGCCCCACCATCTCCCACTGTCGAGGAATTGACAAGGGAGGTGGAGATCCTCCGAGCTCGAGTTGCTGAGCTAGAGGACCAGATGGCCCATGTTATGGACATCCTTCACCCACCTTCACCGTAGGGCTTTTGTATATAGATTTCATTATGTAATCTAGTTGTAGTTTTATGTTACACTTATGTATTGTACGAACTTATACCGATGTATGTAACTTATTATTATTATTAATGAATGGAATTTTGCGTTATTTAATTCTTGCACGATGTTCTATTTACGTTACTGTATGATTCTGTGGTATTTGTACCTGGATTGCATTACTTAATAAACATGTGATGTGTTGATTCCGTGTTGGTTGCATATACTGTATTATTACTATTTGGATGCTGGATTTTGACTTGAGTCAAAATTTTTGTTTAGAACACCATGGCCAACGGACGATCAACATCAACACCTACCGCTGCTCAAATTGAAGAGATGATTAACGAACGAGTCGCCTCAGCCCTAGCGGAAAGGAACCCTCAAGGTCTGCCACCGCCGGTTATCCCACCCGTTCGAAATGGGTGTACTTACAAGGAATTCTAGAGCTGTAAACCACATAACTTCAGCGGCACTGAGGGACCGGTTGGTCTCACTAGATGGTTCGAAAAGCTAGAATCAGTATTCTGAGTTAGCAACTGTTCGGAGGACAGCAAAACCAAATTTGCTTCTTGCACGCTATCTGATGGCGCACTCACGTGGTGGAACACGATGGCACAGGCACAAGGCATTGATGAGGCGTATGCTACGCCATGGGAAGAATTTAAGTGTGCCATCATTGAGGAGTATTGTCCGAGAACCTAGATATAAAAGATGGAAATGGAGTTTATGCAATTGAAGACTATTGGGAATGACCTTGACAGTTACAATCGTAGGTACTTGGAGTTGGCTCTTATGTGTCCGACCATGGTCACCCCCGAATTCAAGCGCATGGAGAGATACTTGTGGAGACTTCCTAAGTCCATCAAGGGTAATGTCACCTCGTCCAAGCCACCCAATGTCCACGAAGCAATGCGCATGGCGCATACTCTCATGAATCAAATCACCATTGATGAGCCGGAGAAGGCTAAGTTTGAAGCTGGTAGTAGTGAAAAGAGAAAGTGGGACAACAACAACAGGGGGAGAACCTACAATCAAACCCCCGCCAAGAGGCAAAACAACAACGGTGGAAACCCCAACCCCAACAACAACACCAACTCCAACCCAATCATAATGGTACACTACCGCAATGCAAGAGGTGCTACAAGCACCACATCGGGTATTGTAATGTTGTTTGTGAGAAGTACCAACGGACTGGACATGTTGGAAGAGAATGCAAAGTCACCACTATGACGGGGAAGCCGAACACCAACGAGCCGAAGAAGTGTTATGAATGTGGGCAGACGGGCCATTTCAGAAATGCGTGTCCAAACAATCGAAAAGATGGTGGACCACCGCGCGCTAGAGCTTTCAATGTTAATGCAAGGGACGCACGCGAAAACCCCTACTTGGTGACAGTTATATTCAAAATCAACAATCTTTTAGCTTCTGTCCTATTTGATACTGGTGCCGATAGAAGTTACGTGTGTAGACATTTTTGCGATAAGTTAGATTGGTCGTTAGTCCCGTTAAAAGAGAGTATACTTGTTGAAGTAGCTAATGGTAAACTTGAAAGAGTTGACCACATTAGTCGAGGAGCTATTATCAACATAGCTGGTGCAGATTTCGAAATTGATTTGATACCCATCAAATTGGGAAGTTTTGACGTGATCGTCGGTATGGATTGATTGAGCAAGATAAGGGCCGATATTATCTGTAGAGATAAAGCTCTTCGTATACCACAAGGAGACGGTGAGCCACTGATCATCTACAGAGAGAGATGTACCTCGAAGCTGAACCTCATTAGTTGCGTGAAAGCGCAAAAGATCATGAAGAAGGGACGTTTGCTGTCCTAGCGCATGTGAAAATGGTAGAAACCGAGGTGAAGAATGTGAACGACGTTCGAATTGTGAACGAATTTTCCGATGTCTTCCCTGAAGAATTGCCTGGATTACCGCCGCCGAGAGCAGTAGAGTTTCAGATCGACTTAGTGCCAGGAGCTGCACCTGTAGCTCGCGCACCTTATAGACTCGCACCTTCCGAGATGCAAGAATTACAGAGTCAACTACAAGAGCTGTTAGACCGTAGATTTATCCAACCAAGTTTCTCGCCTTGTTGCGAACCTTTTCTGTTTGTGAAGAAGAAGGATGGATCCTTTCATATGTGTATCGACTACCGTGAACTCAACAAATTGACGATCAAGAATCGGTATCCTCTTCCCCGCATTGACGATCTTTTTGACCAACTACAAGGATCGAGCGTTTACTCCAAGATCGATTTGCGATCCGGCCATCACCAGTTGAGGTTGAAAGAAAGCGATATAATGAAGGCTGCATTTAGAACTCGTTATGGTCATTATGAGTTTCTCGTGATGCCATTCGGATTATCCAATGCACCTGCCGTGTTCATGGATCTCATGAATCGTGTCTGCAAACCGTACTTGGATAAGTTTGTTATCGTCTTCATAGATGATATCCTCATCTAATATAAGAGCGAAGAAGAGCATGAGCAACATCTCCGATTAGTACTTGAACTCTTGAGACAAGAGCAACTTTACACCAAATTCTCCAAGTGTGAATTTTGGTTGAAGGAAGTCCAATTTCTGGGTCATGTTGTGAGCGACCAGGTTATCAAAGTTGACCCCGCCAAGATCGAAGCTATCAGCAAGTGGGAGACCCCCACTACTCCGACTCATATTCGCCAATTTTTAGGTCTCGCCGGTTATTACCGAAGGTTTATTGAAGGTTTCTCTCTGATTGCGTGTCCTTTGACCGCGCTGACTCACAAGGGCAAGAAGTTCATTTGGGAACCCGCACACGAATCAGCATTCCAAACTTTGAAGAAGAAGTTAACCACCGCACCTATCTTATCGCTTCTCGAAGGCAGTGACGATTTCATTGTTTATTGTGATGCATCGAAGAGTGGTTTTGGTTGTGTACTGATGCAACAATCAAAAGTTATTGCCTATGCCTCCCGCCAATTGAAGATTCATGAGCGGAACTACACTACCCACAATCTTGAACTTTAAGCCGTTGTCTTTGTGCTCAAATTGTGGAGACACTATCTTTATGGAACTAAGAGCACTATCTTCACCGATCACAAGAGCCTCCAGCACATCTTCAATCAGAAGCAACTTAATATGAGACAGCGTCGATGGATCGAGATGCTGAACGACTATGATTGTGAACTCCGTTATCACCCTGGCAAGGCCAATGTTGTAGCTGACGCTTTGAGCCGAAAGGAGAGGACGACACCTCTTTGTGTTAGGGCACTGAACATCACCATTCATTCTAATCTCAATAGTCAGATCCGAGTAGCCCAAGATGAGGCTCTCAAGGAGGAGAATATATCTCACGAATATTTGAACATACTTGTCTCTCGATTCGAGGCTAGGGAGTCTGGACTCCGATGTTATGCCGGAAGAATTTGGGTACCTATTTATGGAGATCTACGGAACCTTATACTTGATGAAGCACATAAGTCGAGATATTCGATTCATCTCGGAGCGGGCAAAATGTACCACGACCTTATTGGTGGCCGAATCTTAAGAAGGACATTGCTACTTATGTTGGTAAGTGTTTGACTTGTTCGAAAGTTAAGGCCGAACATCAGAGACCTTTTGGATTACTTCAACAACCGGAAATCCCGCAATGGAAGTGGGAAAGAATCACAATGGATTTCATTACTAAGCTGCCGAAGACGGTGGGCGGATACGATACCATCTGGGTTATTGTTGACCGCCTTACTAAATCTGCACACTTCTTAGCGATGAAGGAAACGGATACGATGGAGAGACTTGCTCAATTATACATCAAAGAGGTTGTATCTCGTCATGGTGTACCTTTGTCGGTCATCTCAGATCGCGATCCCCGTTTTGCTTCTAGATTTTGGCGTTCTTTACAAGAAGCCATGGGAACTCGTCTCGACATGAGTACTGCTTATCACCCACAGACCGACGGGCAAAGTGAATGAACGATTCAGACATTGGAAGACATGTTGCGTGCATGTGTCATTGATTTTGGAAAGGCCTGGCAAAGGCATTTGCCACTCGCCGAATTTTCTTACAACAACAGTTATCACTCGAGCATTAATGCTGCACCTTTTGAAGCGTTGTATGGCCGCAAGTGCCAATCTCCTATTTGTTGGGCCGAAGTACGCAAAAAGCAAATCACCGAACCCGAGGTAGTCCATGAAACCACGGAGAAGATTTCTCAGATTCAAGCAAGACTTAAGACTGCCAGCGATCGTCAAAAGAGTTATGCCGATCTTAAACGTAAAGACTTTGAACTCAACGTCGGTGACCGTGTAATGTTGAAGGTTGCACCTTGGAAAGGTGTGATTCGTTTTGGAAAACGTGGAAAGTTGAACCCACGATACATTGGTCCTTTTGAAATCTTGGAACGTGTTGGACCCGTTGCATACCGTTTAGATCTTCCAGCTCAATTGAGCTCAGTTCATCCTACCTTCCACGTGTCAAACTTGAAGAAGTGTCTTGCTGCACCTGAACTTATTATACCACTTGAGGAACTTACGATTGACGACAAACTCCATTTTGTGGAAGAGCCTATTGAAATTATGGACCGTGAGGTCAAGACTTTGAAATGCAACAAGATTCCGATCGTTTGGGTACGATGGAATGCCAAACGAGGACCTGAGTTTACTTGGGAACGAGAGGATCAAATGATGCAGAAGTATCCTCACCTCTTCCCAACTCCTCCATCTACCTCAGCTTAAAATTTTGGGACGAAATTTTCTTTAACAGGTGGGTAATGTAACGACCCTGGATTTTCTAACGTTTATTTATTAATAATTGTTATTATTAATACTTGTGATTTAACGAATGTATGTTATTACATTTACTTGTTACCATGATTGATCATACTTGACTTTAAATGCCCGAAACGTCTTTGTGACAAACGAAACTTTCACGAATAATATTTTTAGAATATTATTTACATTCATGATTGATTTTATTAATCATTTTAATTAACTAAGACTATTAGTTGATTACTTGGGCTTTAATTGGATTAACTTGTGAATTACTTGAACTTGGGCTTGATTAATGTTAATGGACTCATGAATATGGGCTTATAAGCCCACCC
This sequence comes from Rutidosis leptorrhynchoides, assembly GCF_046630445.1. Classification (NCBI taxonomy): domain Eukaryota; kingdom Viridiplantae; phylum Streptophyta; class Magnoliopsida; order Asterales; family Asteraceae; genus Rutidosis; species Rutidosis leptorrhynchoides. The sequence continues at coordinate 47,100,155 of NC_092334.1, read as the reverse complement.
TACATCTTAAATGGATTCACTAGCCCATGTCTTTCATGTGTAAGTATTACTTAAAGATGTAACTAGTTAGTTTATTACTTGAAGAATCTAGTTACACCATAATCCCCATGCATGCACCCTTATTAACCAACCTTTTAAGCCTTACATACTAGTGACTAGTGGACCATTTCCTCCCTCTTGATCCCTTTCATGGCCGACGGTTTTAGCTCCTTGGGGAGTGTTTTTGGCTTTCAAATTTTGTTAACTTATCTCTAGTTTTCTCTCATTCTCAAACACACATTCTTACTTGCAATTACTTTCTCTCATTTTTCTCTCAAGGTTTTCTTTCTTTCTTGTAAGCAACTTGAACTTTTTCTCTTCTTCTTTCTCTTGCTAAAAACCGTAGCAACAACCCTTCATATCATCATCATTTGTTTGTTGTTTACTTGTTCTTTGTTGTTTAATCACTTACTTGTTGTTGTTACTTACTAGCTACTAAGAATCAAACTCATTAGTTTGATTCTTCATAACATCTTGTTCTTACAAGACATACAAGAACATAAACTTACTAGTTTATGATTCTATCTTTATTGTTTTAAAAGATTTAAGGTTCATGTGTTGTAAATCATACTTGTAATTCATGTTTGTAAACTTAAAGTTTACATTCTTAAAGATCAAACTTTGGTTTGAATCTTTAAAAGTATGAAACACGTGAACTTATTACTTGCTTATTTAGTTTATTTCTTTGTATTATGCACTTTAATCTCATGATTGTTAGTTTAAATGGTCAAGTATTACAAGTTAGTCTTGATCTCATACTTTCTTGAACTAATGTTAGATCTAGACTTTTGGGTCTAGGATCTTCAAGATCTAACTAGGAACTATGTTCTACAACCTAAGATCTTGATTTCATAAGTTCACTTTCAAGTTTGTAACTTATTATTAGTTTTAAAGTTCATGTATGTGTTAGATATAAGACCTTGATGTAACTTTGGTTCATCAAATTTCATACAACTCTTAATTGAGTTGTGCTACATGTCTTAGACTTACACTTGTGTCATAATAGTCAAAACTTGGTTAATATTACTTTTATAGTTCATGTATGTGTTAAATCTAAGACTTTGATGTAACTTTGGTTCATCAAAACACTTGCAACACTTAAATGAGTTGTGCTACATGTCTTGGACTTACACAAGTGTTATGATGGTGAAACCTTGGTTAATATGATGTAAACACATCAACGAGTTGTACACTTGAAGCTATATGCATCAAGGATGAGAACCGTGATAAGCATCGAACACCAAGAACCCACCGGACCTACTGTTTTACTGTTTTTGTGTCTGACCCGTATGACCTGGGCTACTGTAACTATGATTTTCAGATATCTCTGTTCGATTAGATAACTTTTCATTTAGGACTCGTCTTAATCCAAGTTACGGTTTAGGATTTATGGCCCTCCGATCGTCACTATGTCCTTTTAACGTTGTGCTGAAAATTCTGACCTACTCGTACTTAGAACGTCGTCACGGTCAAACGAAGATGAGTTTGCTTCTGGGATTTTTACCACAGCTAAAGGACTCATATACGGAGCCATGACCACTGGTCTCACCTTATTTCAGTAGGTATGGAGGCCGTGGTGACTGACCGAACTCAGCCTTTGTTTTAAACTCTTTCCATGAACGAAACTTCCTTTACACCTTTTGTTTAATGATGATTGATGATGACCCTTAAGACCTAATTTACATACATTTAAACCTATGGGGATGATTTACTGACTTAGTACTATTTGACTTAGGTTGAGGACTTTCCGGACCTACGTACTTGCTTATTTCCCGACTCGACTTTACCACTACTTTACCACTGTGAGTTATAGCATTCCCTTTTTACTTTAACTTATTTTGGGAACTGAGAATACATGCGGATTTTATGTTTTACATACTACGCACGAGTACTTAAACTTTATATATGTGTGGGTTATACAACGGCATAAACATTCCCTTTAGCTCGGTAACGTTTAATCATTGGTTTTTGAACCGTGAACGCGAATCTTAGATATGGATCCATAGGGTTTGACATCCCCACTCGGGCTAGTCGCGCTAGCATTTAATGAGTGTTTAATACTTCGTAAACATACGCACTTTCCAAGTGTACTTTCAGGGGGTATAAACGTTAAGTTAGTTATCCAAAAACCCAAGTAATTGTTATTATAAAATAACAATTAGTATTTCGTAGTCATAATATTCTGATTATGACCAATGTTAAACGTGTACACAGTACGCAGTTCGTTCTAAACGTCAAGTGACACCAACGGTCATAAAGGCTTCCGGGGATCAAGTTAAGTAACCTACGTACTTAAAGGAACTTTTAAACATATAAACGAAAGTGATCCACATGTAGTAAGATCCCAGAGTATAGTATAGCTCAGTATGCACAAATACGCAGTTTCGTGGGTCGTTACATTACCCACCTGTTAATGAAAATTTCGTCCCGAAATTTTAAGCTGAGGTATATGGTAGAGTTGTGAAGAGGTGAGGATACTTCTGCTTTATCTGATCCTCTCGCTGCCAAGTAAACTCAGGTCCACGTTTTGCATTCCATCATACTCAGACGATCGGAATCTTGTTGCGTTTCAAGGTCTTGACCTCACGGTCCATAATTTCGATGGGTTCTTCCACGAAATGGAGTTTGTCGTCAATCGTAAACTCCTTGAGAGGTATGACAAGTTCTGGTTTGTCAAGACACTTCTTCAGATTCGACACGTGGAAAGTGGGGTGAACAGCACTCAACTGAGTCGGAAGGTCCCAACGGTAAGCAACGGGTCCAACACGCTCCAAGACTTCAAAAGGACCAATGTATCGCGGATTCAACTTCCCACGTTTTCTGAAACGAATTACACCTTTCCAAGGTGTGACTTTCAACATAACACGGTCGCTGATTTGAAATTCACGATCTCAACGTTTAAGGTCGGCATAGCTCTTTTGACGATCACGGGCCGTCTTGAGCCTCGCTTGAATTTGGACAATCTTTTCGGTTGTTTCATGGACGAGTTCGGGACCGGTGAGTTGTTTTTCACCTACTTCGGCCCAACAGATAGGAGAACGACATTTACGGCCATACAATGCTTCAAAAGGTGCGGCCTTAATGCTTGCGTGATAGCTGTTGTTGTAAGAGAATTCGGCTAAAGGCAAATGTCTCTCCCAAGCTTTCCTGAAATCAATAACACAAGCACGTAATATGTCCTCCAGGGTTTGGATCGTGCACTCGCTCTGTCCGTCGGTTTGCGGGTGATACGCTGTACTCATATCTAGACGTGTTCCCAAGGCTTCTTGTAAAGAACGCCAAAATCTAGAAGCAAAATGGGTATCGCGATCTGAGATAATCGATAAGGGTACACCGTGATGAGATACAATCTCCTTTATGTATAGTTGCACCAGTCTCTCCATCGTATCAGTCTCCTTCATGGCTAGGAAGTGTGCAGATTTGGTAAGACGGTCAACGATAACCCAGATGGTATCATAAGCGCCTACCGTCTTCGGTAGCTTCGTGATGAAGTCCATTGTTATTCCTTCCCACTTCCATTGCGGGATTTTGGGTTGTTAAAGTAACCCAGACGGCTTCTGATGTTCGGTTTTGATCTTGGAACAAGTTAAACACTTTCCAACATATGCCGCAACATCCCTCTTGATGTTTGGCCACCAATATTGAACCTTAAGGTTGTGGTACATCTTACCAGCTCCTGGATGAATTGAATACCTTGACTTATGGGCTTCGTCTAGAATAAGGCTTCGTAAATCCCCATAACTAGGTACCCAAATTCTTCCGGCAAAGTATCGGAGTCCAGTCTCCTTGACCTCAAATCGAGAAACGAGAATGTTCAAGTGCTCCTGAGAAATATTCTCCTCCTTGAGAGCCTCTTCTTGAGCTACGCGGATCTGGTTGTTGAGATTTGTCTGAATGATAATGTTCAAGGCACGGACACGAAGTGGTACTGTTCTCTCCTTTCGACTCAAGGCATCAGCTACAACATTTGCCTTGCCAGGGTGGTAACGAAGTTCACAATCATAGTCGTTCAACGTCTTGATCCATCGACGCCGTCTCATGTTCAGTTGCTTCTGATCAAAGATGTGTTGGAGGCTTTTGTGATCGGTGAAGATAGTACTCTTGGTTCCATACAGATAGTGTCTCCATAGTTTGAGCGTAAAGACAACGGCTCCAAGCTCGAGATCGTGAGTAGTGTAGTTTCGTTTGTGAATCTTCAGTTGTTTGGAGGCGTAAGCAATAACCTTCTTTCGTTGCATCAATACACACCCAAAACCTTGTCGGGAGGCATCGCAATACACAACGAAGTCATCACTGCCTTCAGGAAGGGATAGAATAGGAGCGGTAGATAACTTCTGCTTCAGGGTTTGGAATGCCGACTCTTGCTCAGTTTCCCAAATGAACTTTTTTCCCTTGTGAGTTAACGCAGTCAAAGGACGGGCAATCAAAGAGAAACCTTCGATGAATCTACGATAGTAACCGGCGAGGCCTAAGAATTGACAGATATGAGTAGGAGTAGTGGGGGTTTCCCACTTGCTGATAGCTTCGATCTTCACGGGATCGACTTTGATACCCTGATCGCTCACGATATGACCAAGAAATTGAACTTCCTTCAACCAAAATTCGCACTTAGAGAATTTGGCATAAAGTTGCTCTTGCCTCAAGAGTTCTAGCATGAGTCGAAGATGTTGCTCATGTTCTTCTTCGCTTTTGGAATAGATGAGGATATCATCTATGAAGATGATAACGAACTTGTCCAGGTACGGTTTGCATACGCGATTCATGAGATCCATAAACACGGCAGGTGCGTTAGTTAAACCGAATAGCATCACGAGAAACTCAAAATGACCATAACGAGTTTGGAATGCAGTCTTCAGCACATCGCTCTCCTTCACCCTCAACTGGTGATAACCGGATCGTAAATTAATCTTGGAGTAGACGATGGATCCTTGCAACTGATCGAAAAGATTGTCAATTCTAGGAAGGGGATACCGATTCTTGATCGTTAACTTGTTCAGTTCACGATAATCGATACACATGCGGAAAGATCCATCCTTCTTCTTCATGAACAAAACAGGTGCGCCCCAAGGCGATGAACTCGATTGGATAAATCCACGGTCTAGCAATTCCTGTAGTTGACTCTGCAACTCTTATAGTTCGGAAGGTGCAAGTCGATAAGGTGCACGAGCTACAGGTGCAGCTCCTGGCACTAGATCGATCTGAAACTCTACTGATCTCGGCGGCGGTAATCCAGGAAACTCTTCTGGAAAGACGTCGGGAAATTCGTTCACAATTCGTACATCATCCACGCTTTTCTCTTCAACTTCTAGCTTCTTCACATGTGCCAGAATAGCAAAGCGTCCCTTCTTCATAACCTTTTGTGCCTTCAAGCAACTAATAAGGTTCAACTTCGGGCTACATCTATCTCCCTAAACAATCAGAGGCTCACCATCTTCGTGTGGTATACGAAGAATCTTCTCACCACAGATAACTTCGGCTCTTACCTTGGATAACCAATCCATACCGACAATCACATCAAAGCTTCCCAACTTGATGGGTATTAGATCAATCTCAAAATCTACTCCGGATAGGTTGATAATACCTCCTCGGCCAATTTTGTCAACTTTCTCATGTTTTCCAAAGGCACTAATGACCAATCTATCTTAGAGCAAAAGTGTCTACATACATAACTCCTATCGGCACCAGTATCAAACAGAACAGAAGCTAATAGGTTATCGATAGTGAATGTACCTGTAACCAAGTCAGGATTCTCGCGGGCATATCTTGCGTTCATGTTGAAGGCTCTTCCATGTGCTGGCCCACCATCCTTATTCTTGTTAGGACATTCATTCCTGAAGTGGCCCGGCTGTCCACACTCATAGCACTTCCTTGGTCCATTTGGGTTTGTCTTCACAGCTGGGGCGGTGCTCTTACAGTCTCTGCCGATGTGTCCAATCCTTTTGCACTTCTCACACACTGCGTTGCAGTATCCAGTGTGATGCTTGTTGCATCTCTTACACTGAGGAAGGGTACCTTTGTAGTTAGGATTAGAGCTAGGATTCGGGTTTGGGTTCCTCCAGTAGTTGTTCCCTTTGAAATTCTCATACCTCTTAGTCGGGTTCTGGTCAAAACTGTGACGATCGCTCCAAATCCATATGGACGAACACGTCATTCATCGATTTCATTGCGAGGTATTTGACCTCTATATGATATGTTTTGTAAACATTGCATTCTTTTGAAAAGGCACACCATAAATGAATATTTAAATCAAAGGTTTTCGACATTTGATGATTTCTACATATAGACAATCACCGTAAATAATAGTTTACAATAGTACTTCCATTGACAATGCAGTCAAAATAAGATACACGGTGATGATTTGGTGAATGCAACGTTTCCTTGATAAACATGTCATGTAAGACTCCATGCACATAGCTTGTCTAACATATAAGCAAACAGCGGAAGACTCCTAGGGAACCTGAGAATAAACATGCTAACAAGTGTCAACACAAAGGTTGGTGAGTTCATAGTTTTAATGTTTTGCATAATTTGTACATAAAGATGGATCACAAGATTTCAGTTGTTTCATCCAGAAACGTTTATCAAAATATTCTACAAGATTGAGCACCCTGGTAACTAAACTTTAACATTATAATAAGTACCCCTGTTTTAACATACATGCAACCAACATGTACAATACACGCAAACCAACGTGTACTAAACTCAAATAGCATACGTCTGTTTTATAGTTCAGGCTAGGGTTTCTATACCTGGAACAGACGGGGATGTCAAGCCCTATGGATCCATATACTGTTATTTGCGCCCACCAGTCCACATCCTATGTACTGGCAGTTACTAGTTACCAAAGCTAAGGGATTTTCGGTTTAAACTCAGTGTAGAATTAAGTTTGTACTTGTATCCATTGCGTTTAAAATAAAGTGCATGTATTCTTAGCCCAAAAATATAGATTGCAAAAGCATTTAAAAAGGGAACAAATGAAACTCACGCATATAAATATTGTATATCGGTTAATAAAGCATTTGCATGTATTCTCAGCCCAAAAATGTAGGGAGTAAAAGGGATCATATGAAACTCACTGTTTAATATTGATATACAATATTGTAGGAAAGCACGTAGATGCATCGGAGATGATAAACACGAGGTTTGATTCACAAAAATACCCCCGAACATTACCCATAATTTTCTTGGCAATAACCCATATTTTCCTTAGCTCTAGCTCGCTTGGAAACACGTTTTGAAAATTACTTGGACAGCACTCCGTCGTAATATTTTATGTACATTATTATTTTTGTATCGCAAAAATAATAACACTAATAATAAAAATAATAAGATTAATAATAATCTTATTAATAATAATAATAATAATAATAATAATAATAATAATAATAATAATAATAATAATAATAAATAATATTACGGAGTATATCTATATTTGTGTATGTGTGTGATTATCTCGAGCCAAAAACTGCAATTTATAGCAATCATACCTGAAAAAGTACCCCATGCGATCGCATGAGGTTTAGCCTCCTTGGCCATGCGATCGCATGGCTGGAGGATCCAGCTCATAAACCTTTGTCTCGTTGTTTGTCGACGTATTATATATATTAATATAATACGTAAATCGAATATTAAATTTTAAAAAGTCATATTTATTAAATACTTCAGGGGTATTCTATGTAACTTATAATTAATAATTTCTATCATGTCGTTTTTATGTGAATAGTAAATGAATTAATTTAAATTCAACTATTTAAGCTACACGTTGTACGTTGTGCTTTACAAATTGTACATTATTAATTTAACTTCGTTTCTTAAAAAAAAAATACAAAAATTATATCATAAAAATAAAATGACTTAATACGTAAAAATTTTAATTTGAAATAGCATCGTTTAATAGTAAATTTTTAATCATTTCGTATATAAATATTATTCGCATGATTCCGTATATATCGAAAACTCTTATATTTATTAAAATATGTATATAATACATGTTATAACGTTCGTGAATCGTTGTACAAACAGGATGGTCAACCGTTATATAAAAAAAATCATTTTCAAAAGTTTTAAAACTTGTCAAAATTCATTGCTTATCATGTCGGAAACATTAAATCATAAAAAGATTAAGTTTAAATTTGGTCAGAAATTTCCGGGTCATCACAGTACCTACCCGTTAAAGAAATTTCGTCCCAAAATTTGAGTGAGGTCGTCATGGCAAACAATAAAAATGTTTTAATGACGAATATGAGTTGATAATAAAGTTTTATCTATGTTTGAATAATATGGATAAAATAATCCAATTACTCGAAGCGTATGAGAGAAGTTATCGTAATAGAATGAAATAGAGAATAGAGATTCGTCTTATCTCTTGACGTAGTAACGATTGATTTCCGGAATTTAAGGAATAGAAAATCTTCATAATCTAAATAAGATTTGATTCTTCGAAATTTGCAGAAATTAGGATTTTCTTTGATTAAATGCGTAATCTGCCACGATTGCTATGTCTGATATTTCGCTATAAATTGACCTCTTCCGTTTCATTATTTTCACCACTCCTATATCTTCTTCCTCATTTCATACTTTCAAAAGATTGTGAAATGCTTCATCCAGTTCTGATTCTTGATATACTCCTAACTTTCATATCTGTCATTCTTCTTTTTCATCTACCGCCAGAGGAAGTTATTTTCTTCTACCATTACCTTGGGGTTATAGTGTTTTTCATTCTCCCGTGTCTTTATATTGCTATACGCATTGATATACACGGTTTGTAATTTCGGGATTGTTATCGGGCTTTATATTCTCCATTATATCTCGGAGCTTCATGCTTTTGTTTTCTCTTCCCGACCTTAAGTTAAGCGAATAATGGTCCAGAATTCGTAGCTATTCATTTCGGAATTAACATAGTTAATGTTCTAAGAAAGAAATTGTAATGGCACGATATTGATTTGATAAATTATCAGAATATCTGGAAAAGACCGAATCATCAAGAAAAATATTTTCTTGATCTGTTTAGAGGTTAAATAGAATGAAAGAGTTATGTAACATGGTTCATGATGAGGGTATGATCTGAGAACCTTTATCACGTTCCATTAGAAACTCAGCATGACTTACTGTAATATAATCACGTTGATCAAGTGTCATTATATTATACTAACTCATGCTTCAGCTCCCAACACCACTTTCAAAATATTCATATTTTAAACTTGAAAGTTTCAGAATTTAGAAGCTAAAATAGTTTCTTTTATGATATAACACAGATATCGCAAGGAGAAAATTGATTTCCGATACGAATGATTATGAAATTATCTCCAGAAATATGGAGGATATTTATAATGAAAGATTCGATGATATCTTAGAATTTCTAATATCAGAGGATGATGAAGAATATTGTCCGCAAGGGTTTAGATTCAGAAGCAAGGTATTCGTTAATGGCTTCAGCAGATACTGAATCATTTGGATTCTTTGAAGGTAGATTTAGTCTTCGTGATTTGTCCACAGCCTCCTTCATGGTCTGCTCAATCCGTTTTTCAGTTCCAAACCTTCTCTTTTTCTCAGCTTTACCACCATACTATTATTTATCATCAAACTTTTGACTGTTAAAGTCGTTTACCATTTTTGCTGCTTCATCAGCATTGTTCCAATTTCAGAGAACTAGTTCATAGTTTGGGATGTTTTTCCGAAACTTCACCTTCGAAGTATGTAAGTCTAGAAGATAGATGTTATCCATATATAACTGTTGTCGTAGAAAATGCTGCAAGATTCAAAATACTGATTGCTAATTCCCGGTAGTTGGTATGGCAATTACCGTTATAAGATGTGGATGAGTACATGATAGGGTTTCAATGAGTATAAGGATTTTTCGGAAGGTCAAGGATCAATGAAGTTGTTGGTAAATTTACTGCTAATGTGGTGGAACATAAAAGGTTCCCCAGTAACAAAAACGTATATGCCAAAGTTACAAGTCTGAAAGGTCGTCTTTGACTGGTTGAACGGTTGATAATACTGGATACTTTTGGAAAGGAATTGCAAGGTTATTTTCAGTAATAACAATGCTAAAGGATCTTTCACATTTTTGAAGTCAAAGTATAGCTTTGAAAGATGTAGAGATCTAAGAATGATGTCACTCGTTAAATCTTGACTTGGATTCTGATCCGTCAATATCAGAATATGTAATTGAATTTGTATGGAAACGATTGTATATCGCTGTGAGCATAGTTAATAATTTTTGAATCAAAGTTGAAGAATGTACAGTGTAACATATTAATTGTGAACTTAAATATTTCCCGGGAATTACCTACCCGTTAAAGATTTCACAAGTAATATTTTGTACAAAAGAATTTTTATTACCGTCTTTATGAAAATATATGTATGTATATTTTCTTCAGATGTAATACAGATTTGATGAGTTAATATCATATTAAGCTCATTTGATTTTTGACTTGAATTAGAAATGAATAAAACATTAAAGATTTAATAATCTTTACGGAGTATTTAACTAATGTAATCAATACTCAGTTTTATTGATATTTTCTCAGTGAATCATGTTGGTGCTCATGGAACTCTTGCTAACTTCGCAAGGTACGAATGATGTTTTCTAGAAAGTTTCGAATACATCGAAGATGAAAGTATAAAATCAACCATATAATTGAATAATATACTTAGTTTATTATGAAATGGAATTCATTGAGTTGGAAACAGATATTGTAGTTAACGATGGTTAAGTCATTAACGAAGTATGTACATCATAGCATATTAGTAATATGAATTAACCGAGTAGTACCTACCAATTAAGATTCACACGTAATAACTTGGTACGAAAAGATTTATTTTAATTTCAAAATTCATATATATTAAATATACATAAAATTTCTTCAGGGGAAATGAGTTAATACTTCATCGGTTATTGTTGCTGGTATTTCTTGGTAACTACGGTGCGTATGACGTTGATGCTCGTGGAACAGATTATGAAGTTGAGGTTTGCGATGCGGATGTTGTTGGTGGTGGTAATGGTACTGTTGGTATTATTGTCGGTGGTACTGTTGATGCCGGTGATGCTGCTGGTGCTTGTAACCTTTGCACCATATTCTCCAAAGCCACTACCCGATCGCGAAGCTCGTTGACTTCTTCTACTACACCGGGATGATTGGCGGTTCGGACGAGCGGATGAATAAGATCCAGAATTTGAGAGAGTATATGATCATGACGAGATATTCTGGAGATGAGAGAGAGAATGGTATTACGAACAGGTTCGCCGGTAAGTGCTTCAGGTTCTTCGCCAAGAGGGCAATGTGGTGGATGGAAGGGATCGCCTTCTTCTTGTCTCCAATAATTAAGTAGGCTACGAACCCATCCCCAATTCATCCATAATAGATGATGGCTAATTGGTTGATCCATTCCAGTTACACTTTCTTCAGAGTTCAGGAGAATATCCATATCGGAATAGCTGTCGGAATTTAAGGAATTTGAACTAGATACGGGATCCATCTTGTATAATTAGATAGATGATTTTTGATATGAAATAGATTATAGAATTTAGTTTGGTATCCTTCAATACATAATTTACATATGTATATATAATACCAAATTCCATAAATCACGGAGAAATTTTCGGAAGATGTCAGGAAAAGTTTACAGTAACAGATACGCTAAGATATGAATTTTTGTCTATACACTATTTATGCAATCAATGCAGTAAAACGTGTCTAGAATTAAGAATGATAAGCATGTAATTTTCGACAAGAAATGATAAGCAAAACTTTTAACATGCAGACACGGTCGAAGTCCAGACTTACTAATGCATCTTAACAACTATCAGTTAGACACATTCATGCAAGATCTGGTTCGCTAGGACCAACGCTCTGATACCAACTGTGACGATCGCTCCAAATCCATATGGACGAACACGTCATTCATCGATTTCATTGCGAGGTATTTGACCTCTATATGATATGTTTTGTAAACATTGCATTCTTTTGAAAAGGCACACCATAAATGAATATTTAAATCAAAGGTTTTCGACATTTGATGATTTCTACATATAGACAATCCCCGTAAATAATAGTTTACAATAGTACTTCCATTGACAATGCAGTCAAAATAAGATACACGGTGATGATTTGGTGAATGCAACATTTCCTTGATAAACATGTCATGTAAGACTCCATGCACATAGCTTGTCTAACATATAAGCAAACAGCGGAAGACTCCTAGGGAACCTGAGAATAAACATGCTAACAAGTGTCAACACAAAGGTTGGTGAGTTCATAGTTTTAATGTTTTGCATAATCTGTACATAAAGATGGATCACAAGATTTCAGTTGTTTCATCCAGAAACGTTTATCAAAATATTCTACAAGATTGAGCACCCTGGTAACTAAACTTTAACGTTATAATAAGTACCCCTGTTTTAACATACATGCAACCAACATGTACAATACACGCAAACCAACGTGTACTAAACTCAAATAGCATACGTCTGTTTTATAGTTCAGGCTAGGGTTTCTATACCTGGAACAGACGGGGATGTCAAGCCCTATGGATCCATATACTGTTATTCGCGCCCACCAGTCCACATCCTATGTACTGGCAGTTACTAGTTACCAAAGCTAAGGGATTTTCGGTTTAAACTCAGTGTAAAATTAAGTTTGTACTTGTATCCATTGCGTTTAAAATAAAGTGCATGTATTCTTAGCCCAAAAATATAGATTGCAAAAGCATTTAAAAAGGGAGCAAATGAAACTCACGCATATAAATATTGTATATCGGTTAATAAAGCATTTGCATGTATTCTCAGCCCAAAAATGTAGGGAGTAAAAGGGATCATATGAAACTCACTGTTTAATATTGATATACAATATTGTAGGAAAGCACGTAGATGCATCGGAGATGATAAACACGAGGTTTGATTCACAAAAATACCCCCGAACATTACCCATAATTTTCTTGGCAATAACTCATATTTTCCTTAGCTCTAGCTCGCTTGGAAACACGTTTTGAAAATTACTTGGACAGCACTCCGTCGTAATATTTTATGTACATTATTATTTTTGTATCGCAAAAATAATAACACTAATAATAAAAATAGTAAGATTAATAATAATCTTATTAATAATAATAATAATAATAATAATAATAATAATAATAATAAATAATATTACGGAGTATATCTATATTTGTGTATGTGTGTGATTATCTCGAGCCAAAAACTGCAATTTATAGCAATCATACCTGAAAAAGTACCCCATGCGATCGCATGGGGTTTAGCCTCCTTGGCCATGCGATCGCATGGCTGGAGGATCCAGCTCATAAACCTTTGTCTCGTTGTTTGTCGACGTATTATATATATTAATATAATACGTAAATCGAATATTAAATTTTAAAAAGTCATATTTATTAAATACTTCAGGGATATTCTATGTAACTTATAATTAATAATTTCTATCATGTCGTTTTCATGTGAATAGTAAATGAATTAATTTAAATTCAACTATTTAAGCTACACGTTGTACGTTGTGCTTTACAAATTGTACATTATTAATTTAACTTCGTTTCTTAAAAAAAATACAAAAATTATATCATAAAAATAAAATGACTTAATACGTAAAAATTTTAATTTGAAATAGCATCGTTTAATAGTAAATTTTTAATCATTTCGTATATAAATATTATTCGCATGATTCCGTATATATCGAAAACTCTTATATTTATTAAAATATGTATATAATACATGTTATAACGTTCGTGAATCGTTGTACAAACAGGATGGTCAACCGTTATATAAAAAAAATCATTTTCAAAAGTTTTAAAACTTGTCAAAATTCATTGCTTATCATGTCGGAAACATTAAATCATAAAAAGATTAAGTTTAAATTTGGTCAGAAATTTCCGGGTCATCACAAAAACATTTTCCCTTATTTCTGTCCCACTTACGTTTCCCATTACTAGCTCCCGATTCTGATTTCGCCTTCTTTGGCTCTTGGCGGGTAATTTGATTCATCAGGGTGTGCGCCATACGCATAGCTTCTGGGACATTCGCTGGTTTCGATGAAGTGACATTTCCTTGAATGTCCTTGGGGAATCCCCACAGATACCTCTCCATCCGCTGGTACTCCAGAGTAACCATTGTGGGGCACATCAAAGCTAACTCCAAGTACCTTCCGTTATAGCCATCAAGATCAGTTCCTACAACTTTCAGTTCCCAAAAATCTGCTTCCATCTTCTGAATTTCAGTTCTGGGGTAGTACTCCTCGATCATGGCACTCTTAAACTCTTCCCATGGTGTAGCATAAGCTTCATCGATTCCTCGTACCTGGACGAGTGTATTCCACCAAATCAAAGCGCCATCCGACAAAGTGCAGGATGCGAACTTGGTCTTATTCCCCTCGGAGCAGTTACTCACACGGAACACAGATTCCAACTTCTTAAACCATCTCGTCAGCCCAACTGTCCCTTCTGTTCTGCTGAAATTGTGGGGTTTGCAGCTCTGGAACTCCTTGTAAGTACTCCCGTTCTGAACCGCTGGGTTAGCCGGTGGAGCTGGAGCAGGGTTGGCATTTGCTATAGCTGCGGCGACTCGAGTAGCTATTATCTCCTCGATCTGAACTGCGGTGAGGATTTCTCACAGACCTCTTCCATTAGCCATCGATCTTCCAAACAAAAGTTTCGACTTAAGTCAAAACCCGATAATTGGTAACATCATAGCAGAAGGTAAACAGTACGGAAATAACACAACACACGATAACTAAGCATGAAAACAAGCAGCGGGTAGCACAAAAGCCAACATGTAATAAAACGCCATACAATAATTAAGCAACAGTAATTCCATTCATAATAAGAAAGTTGCATACAATGGCATGGGGTTCGTACATTACATTAATGAAAAACAGAAAACTACAAATAGAAGACATAAGGAAATCTAATACAATAGTCCTAGGGTGAAGGTGGGTAAATGATGTCCATCAGGTGGGACATCTGGTCCTCGAGCTCAGTTACCCGAGCACGGAGGGCATGCACTTCCCTCGTCAGTTCCTCGACGACGGGGGATGCTAGTAGGGCAGGTGGTGCAGATGGTCCAGATGATGCAAATGTAGACGGCACAATGCGGGCGGTCTTACGCACGAATGGATCGGCGGGATACGGTACGGCCCTCTTGCGGGCTGTGTCCCTAACCAACTGTCCACGTGCGTCCACGAACGGTATTCCTCTGTTAATTCCTGGGATAACGATACCATCGAAACGATACCGCTTCTTTGGCGGGGTAAAGGGTGGCTGCACGGGCTCTTCCTCAGGGTCCTCCTCAGAATCCTCCTCGCTGGAGTCGTCGGATGATGATCCGTCTGAATCGTCGGAAGGAAATGCAGGATCATCGCGGACGGGAGAAAGCGTCTGGCTGGTGGTCATAAGTCGATATCTGCCTGGTGGAATCGGTACAACACGTCCATTAGCGGTGCGTTTAGCCCAATGTCCATGCTCGTTATTAAAAGGACCGTCTCCATTTCCCCTAGGGATCACAGTATCACCGGAATGGTACTGTGGCTCTGGGAGTCTAGGGCTGGGTGGTGTTGGAATCTCCTCGGGATCCTCGTCTCCATCTGAGACGTCCATTAGGTCAAGCACGAGTCCACTATCTCCAGAAGGCGAATCGCCAGAGTCGTCGAAGGGTAGTTGTGAGTCAGCAACAATAGTAGGCGAGGTAACAGTCGTCTCTGAGTCACTCTCAAAGTCAAAGGTCATGGGCAGCATGTCTGATATCTGAACAACGAAAAATAACTTTTTCCATGTCAGTAAGACATATAGCAAGCACGAAATCAGGCACTACAGCAACCTAGATCATCTACCGCAGTACATAGCATGGCAATAACAACAGTACTAAACAAAGTAACATGCAATCGAAAGCAGACAGTAGCATGCAGTAACGAGGATAAGCAATAGCATACAGCAAGTTCACATAGCAGTAAGGGTAAGCAGTAGCATGCAGCAAGATCATACGGCAGTATAAGTAAGCAGTAACATGTAGCACTAGTAAGCAGTAACAAGTAAATGAGCAAGTTGTAGATTAGTTCTATTAGTGAATCCTACTCGGTCTGGTCTAGACTCACTAATGCAACCTAATTCCCTACAACCAATGCTCTGATACAAATGTGACGCCCCGTACAAAACCATCGTGTACGGTTCATCAATAACAGGATCATTACAAGGTCAAACACTATATGCTGTTTGAAAACCAGTTTTGCATTCATAAAAAGATAGCGTTTTACAAAAGATAACGTGACACAAAGGTCGTTACAAAGTCATTATTTGAAAATAACATAAGTTACGAATGCAAAAGAAAAGTTCCATGATTGAGACATCTCTAAGTAATGCAGCGGAAATCTAACACAGCAGGTCCATAACAGCAAATCTATAACACCAAGACAGCAATTCTAACAGTGGAAGCAACATCTTCTAAGCACCTGAGAAATACACGCTTAAAAGTCAACACGAATGTTGGTGAGCTATAGTTTGTAATCAGTAAAGTAATGAAGACCACGAGATTTCAGTGCTTCAATGAGCAGTTTAAATAAGTATGGAAAGTATATGCTTAATCATGGGCACCCTGTAACTAGACTTAACGTATGTATATCACCCCCTAAAAGTGCACTTGGCGAGTGCGTTTGTCCTCGAAGTATTAAACACCCGTTGAATGCTAGCGCAACTAGCCCGAGTGGGGTTGTCAAACCCTATGAATCCATATCTAAGATTCGCGTTAACGGTTAGGAAACCAATGATTAAACGTTACCGAGCTAAGGGGAATCTTTGTGCCGTTATATCACCCACACATATGTAAAGTTTAAGTACTCATGTCTAGTATATAAAACGTAAAAAGCGCATGTATTCTCAGTCCCAAAGATAGTAAAGAGTAGTAAAGGGAAGCTATAACTCACAGTGAATAAGCAGTAAAAGTCGATGTGAAATGTATGCAGGTAGTAAGTTGTTCCGAAAGGTCGTCAACCTAAGTTAAAGGTCACTAGGTCAGTATGTTGCCCCAATAAGTGTAAATGTGAATAAATTAAGTTTAAGTGTCATCATCAACATCATCATCGTTCATCAAAACTAAGGTAAGTTTAACAAGAATAGAGATCGAAACAAAAGGCTGACTTCGGACAGCTGTTACGACCTCTATACAATTTGAAAAGATGCGTAGTCAGTGGCTATAGCTCCGTATGTGAGTCCTCTAACCGTTGACCAATTTTCAGAACCTAACTCATCTTCGTTTCACCATGGCTATGGTTTAAGTTCGAGTAGGTCAGAAATTTCAGCACAACGTTACAAATGCGTAGTGACTTTCGGAAGGCTATAAATCCTAAACCGTATATCGGATTAAGTCGAGGCCTAAACGCAAAGTCATCTAATCGAAACGAATTATCTGAAAATCATATTTTCAGAAGCCTAGGAGTCTGATCAGACCCCGAAAAACAGCAAACAAGTGCTCCGGTGAGATTCTTGGTGCTTGATGCTCTTCACGGTTCTCATCCTTGATGCTTGTAAGCTTCAAGTGTACATGATGTGCGTAGAGGTGTATACAAAATAGTTATATTTTTGCCACAAAATACTATTAAATACGATACAATTTTACACAAGATATTTATTTATTTATAGAATGGATATACCTAAACCTTGCTACAACACTTATAGGCAGTGCACCTAATCGTACAGTAGTGTAGTTTTTAGTAAGTCCGGTTCATCCACAGGGAATTCGCCAAGTTTAAAGCTATATTTTTTAAAACTATATTTGTAAATATATAAATATATAAGTAGTATTATTATTATAAAAGGGGTTTTTTTTACCGTTTAATGACCGGTTTGTCGATTTTAAAACTTAAGTCGCAGTTAAAACCTAATGTAAAATATTAAATATATAAAAGACTTAATTTAAAGCGTAAAGTAAATAACAATAATGAAATTGCGATAAATAAAAGTGCGATAAATAAAATTACGATAATTAAAAAGTACGATAATTAAAAGTGCAATTAAATAAAATGTCAGTAAATAAAAGTGCGATAATTAAAAGTGCAATAAAATATGAAATAAATGAATTATGCTTATTTAAACTTCCGTAATCATGATGTTTGACGTGTTGTTTTTAGTTTAGTACCATGGATTAATTGTCCTTTGTCATGGATTATTCGATATGTCCATAAGGATTTGTCCATAACAGTCCATCAGTCATAATCATAAAGTGCGGAAGTCTTCGTCAAATTATTCTTATTTCCGAAGTCAAATATTCCAACTAATTGGGGATTCGAATTGTAACAAGGTCTTAATACTTTGTTTAATGAATACACCAGGTTATCGACTGCGTGTAATCCAAAGTTTTATTACTTTGTTAACAATTACACCAATTAACCTTGAATGTAATCCACCCCTGTTTCAACAAGTCTATTAACTATTAATCCAGTTCTGTGTCCGGTAAAATGAACAATTATTGGTATTTATAGATATCCCGCCCACCGTACCCAGTCAAGCTTATGTGGTTATATATAAATACGTCAAATTATAAGTCTATATATTAAATTAACGAGGTATTATTTAGTTAATATAAAGCCCATTAATAGCACATAGTCTAATTTCCACAAGTGTCGTTCTTTTGTCCAAACCCCAATTATGGTACAAAGCCCAATTACCCAATTTTAATATTTAGCCCAACATCACGATTACTTCGACTTAAATAAGCATAATAATAACTTAGCTACGAGACATTAATTTAAAAAGGTTGAACATAACTTACAATGATTAATAATAGCGTAGCGTTACACGGACAGAATTTCGACTTACACCCTTACAACATTCGCTAAGGGGGAGGGGAGGTTAAGGTGACCGTGGGTTTAGTGGGGGGATAAGGGGGACACCTTTTTATTTTTTGGTTAATGGTTGTTTAAAGTTGGTGCTTATGTTAGGATCTCATGCAACATTAAGGATAATGCTTAACAAAAATGCTAGTATGTTCCCTTTAATAAATGGGCATTTGTCTTTCATTATTATGGGTCACTAAATTATTATAATTGGGCTAATTAAATAGTCCACTAGCTAGTGTAGGGTGGGCTAAAGTCCAACAAGGTAGAAAGTCCAACAAGACTAACTAGTGTGCTCTAGTAAATTACTAAGCGTAATTAAGCATCCAAAAACCCAAGTAATTGTTATTATTAAATAACAATTAGTATTTCGTAGTCATAATATTCCGATTATGACCAAAGTTAAACGTGTACACAGTACGCAGTTCTTTCTAAACGTCAAGTGACACCAACGGTTATAAAGGCTTCGGGGGATAAAGTTAAGTAACATACGTACTTAAAGGAACGTTTAAACATATAAACGAAAGTAATCCACATGTAGTAAGATCCGAGAGTATAGTATAGCTCAGTACGCACAAATACGCAGTTTCATGAAAGCACAAAAGCAAGTCAAAAAAGTCGGGTCGTTACAAAATATCTTCGTATCACATATTTATTTGATAAAATAATATTGATAATAATAATAATAATGAGTAAAAGTTGTATTATTTTGTAATAATAATAATTATTATTATTATTCTACTAATAATAATAATAACAATATTTAGTTACTAATGATGATATTAATTATAATAAAATGATAATTCTAATCGTTATAATTTTTAATATTAACTGTAATAATAATAATATTTTATATAAAAATAATAATTCTAATCAAAATGATAATTTTTTATAATAATAATACTAAAATGATAATAATAATGATATTTTATAATAACAATGATATTTCTATTAAAATAATAATTTTAGTAAAAATGATAGTTTTAATATTAATGATACTTTTAATAATAATAATAATGATAAAAATAATGAAAACGATATTTTTATCTAAATCAATATTTTACAATATTTTAATTTCATCATGATACTTATACTCATTATTTTCTAATCGATTTGTTTAATAGCTTTTAGTCCTCCTTTATATCGCCTTCATAATAATGATAATAATAGTAGTCCTAATAATTAGATGATACTAATATTAGTTTTAATGATAATGATAATAATAATAATAATAATAATAATAATAATAATAATAATAATAATAATAATAATAATACGTACATATACATGCATATATACATATACATATATACATATACACACACATATACCTACAGTGTATACATGCACATACGTACGTATGCATGCTTGCATGCACGTATATTATTATTATTATTTACTAATCCTTTTTCATATATTAACACTAATCCTTTCATGAACATAAAATCATAACCTATTTATCATAATCATGAATCATGTTAATTCTTCTCATTCATACCCTTTAACTTATTTAACTAGTTCCAGCATGAATCTTAATCTTAATAACCTAACAACTTATCAATCATTAACGATAATCTTTTATCCATTTATTTATCTAGTTTATATATCAAGATCATAATCTTTCATTATCCTTCTAAACCTTATTAACATACTTAATTTTATTAACTAATCATATTTTCAACCTATTCATTAATCATCTAACTTATCATAACTTAACCTAGTACTCTTAATGTACAATCTTATTAATCACATTCAAAAACTAGTTCACTTTTATTTAAAATCATAATCATAATTTCAACAACCATTATACTTGTAACCTATTCGTAATCTTTTAAGTTTTAACCATCTACAAGATTTATGATCATAACTTAATTTAATCACACTCAATCTTATTACTAATATTCATAATTCATTATAATGTTTTCTTTTAAATTCAACATACTTAATCTTATTAACATTATAACTATTCAAGATCATACTTCATATCAATTCATAATTTATAACTCATAATTATATTACTAGTTTATTATTCATTAACCATAATCTAATAACTTATTAATCATCATTTAACTCATTAATCATTAACTCATAAAATCATAATCTTTAACTTATTAAACTAGTTTTATGATCATAATTTAAAAACTTTAATCTTATAAATACAATACTTCACTTATTTAACTAACTTTTTAATCAATAATCATAATCTTTTAACCTTAATCATATTTATTATCATCTTTATTTTCATATATACAGATGTAGATATATTTAATTTATATATTTTATTTAACTAGTGTTTATCTTTTATTATAACATATCCTAATATACATATAATTATATAAATGATATATATTTATTTATATATTATTATTATTATTATTATCTAATATTAGTTTTAATGATAATGATAATAATAATAATAATAATAATAATAATAATAATAATAATAATAATAATAATAATAATAATAATAATAACCTTAGTGATAATAACGATAGTATTAATAATAACAATAACAATTTTAATGATAATACTTATATTTATAACGATAATGATAATAATAATAATTATTATTAGATAATAATAATAATGACGATAACAATAACGACGATAGTAGTAATAATAATAATAATAATAATAATAATAATAATAATAATAATAATAATAATAATAATAATAATAATAATAATAATAATAATAATAATAATAATAATAATAATAATAATAATAATAATTATAATAATAATTATAATAATAATAATAATACTAGAATTAATGATAATTCAGTTGACCATATCTTTTGATCCGTTCATCGAAACCACACGATTTCTAAAATGAAAAGTTATTAATTTTTCGTCAGCTTTCCAACGACATGCATATCATATACCTTATCTCAGTGGCATATGTATCAAATTCGTGATTTATCATAAACTATTTAATGACGAAATTAAACATACATGCATAATCATATATACTCGAGCACTAGTCAGGGATGCACTACTAATATATAAAAGATAAGATATGAATGCTCACGTATCAATATTGTGATTCAATATTGCAGAAAAGTACGTAGACGCGACGGAGATGATAAACACTAGGTTTGACTCACGAGCAATACCCCCGAACAATACCCATAACCTCCATAGCTATAACCCATAATTTCCTTAGCTCTATCCCGCTTGAAAAACACGTTTGAAATTACTCGCTCATAACCTCGTCGTAGTATTTTATGTATAAATAATACTAATACTACTAATAATAATAAGATTAATAATAATATTAACCTTAATAATAATAATATAAATAATAATAATAATAATATAAGTAATAATGCA
The DNA here is from genome assembly GCF_046630445.1 of Rutidosis leptorrhynchoides. Taxonomy (NCBI): domain Eukaryota; kingdom Viridiplantae; phylum Streptophyta; class Magnoliopsida; order Asterales; family Asteraceae; genus Rutidosis; species Rutidosis leptorrhynchoides. Next base: position 47,077,957 of record NC_092334.1, on the reverse strand, counting down.
GAGGGAGTAGTTATGTGTGTGTGTTTCGGAACCAGAAATCGTCGAGCTTTATAGAAGTTTTTAGCCATCCCTCCTCATGCGATTGCATGGGAAATGTGAGGGGAACCCATGCGATCGCATGGCTCCTAGTCCCAGCTCACATATGTTTAAAACGTGGGCGGCCATAGTTTTATAATATTATATATATAATATATTTAATTTATATAATTAATTATATATTATATTATATTTACGTGCATAGTAAATTTGTAATTTTTGTTCCAATGACTTGGACGTTGGAAAACGGTTCATGACTCGGTTCCGGTTTTTTAAACGTTATTTCGTAAGCTGTGAAATCTAATACTTTACGTTTCGTGACACGTACATTTATTAATAATTAGACTTAAATCATCAATAGCTATATCACTCAAAATGTAACATAAACGTTCGAGTGTTATGGACATTTGCTTCTTTAAATCAACTTCTCTTTGTTTATTAATATATATATATATATATATATATATATATATATATATATATATATATATATATATATTGTTATCGAAACGTTTTATATCTAAATTAGTATTATATTTTATCATATTGTAATATATATATATATATATATATATATATATATATATATATATATATATATATATATATATATATATATATATATATATATATATATATATTCCTTTCGAAATATAAATTTGAAATATTTAATAATATAATATTTATTTTCAAAACTAATTATATTTCAAAGTTCATTTTAAAATCGTTTAGAAAATATTATAACACTTAACGTTTACACTTTAAAACTTAATTTGATATTATTTATTTATGTGCCAGTATTTATTTTAAAAACATATCTAAATATTAATCGAATCAAATAACCAGTGTTATTATCGTTTACTTAACTAATTTGAAATCATATATATTTTCAATATTCATAAACACGTTTTAAATACACGTTGCATGTTATTTATATATTTAATTCTAAAAATTAATATTCCAATTTATTACAACAACAACAACAATACCCAATCCCATATGAGTTGGGGTATGGGGGAGGTGGGATGTAGACAATCATTCCTCTATCCTAGAATAAAGAGAAATCATTTCTCCACCCCGAGTTAAACACTCACAAGAGCGGAGAAAGTCTTCCCTCTCTCTATTCGACGGGTAAAGAGATTGCTTTCAAGGGGACCTCCGGCCATAAAGAATGAGAAAAAACAATAAAAAAAAGGATGAAATAAATAGATAAATATATACAAAAATAGTAATAATAAATAAGAAAATAAAAAAATAGAAAATAAAATAAACAGAGACGCCATGAAAATGGTAGAATCAAATTTTCATAGGTTTTACATCGTGCCTGGAGTTCAATTTAGGCTCTAAGCGGCAGTCTAGTCGCCAATAAATCGACGCTTGCTAAGCCTCGCTTAACAGAACCGTGTATGGAAAAAAAACTAATAGTAAGAGTATATATATATATATAAGGGAAAAAGAAGACGTACCTTAGACAGTAGGGCAAAGCTCAGGACAAAACGAGAGATGCTACAACTAAAAAACAAAAAACATATATGACCTCAAACAAGCAACCCTAAACACAACAAAACATACAAACCTAGAAACACAGACCAACAAACAAACATACAAACATACAAACATACATACATACATACAAACATACATACAAACATACATACATACATACATACATACATACATACATACATACATACATACATACATACATACATACATACATACATACAAACAAACAAACATACATACATACATACAAGAAACCGTACGTAACCAAACAAAAAACATGAAAACCTGAAACGTACCCGTAAGCATACAAACAAACAAACATAAAAACAGACCCACATACGCATACAAACATACATACAGAAACAAACGAAACAAGCCCCATATACAACAAACGCAACAAACATAAAAAAAAAAAAAAAAAAAAACCCCGCAACCACAACCACAACCACAACCTAATCCCTATACATGAAAACAAACAAACACAAACAAGCACACACACAAAAACCCAGTAAAAAGAAGAGAGCCCGGTAAAAAACAAAGCGCAGAAAAACACGCTACATAACGAAACAAACAAACAAAGACAAACACAAGAAAAACACATAAAAAGAAGACACAAACACACATACTCACTAACACACAAACACACAAACACCCAAACACACCAACACCCAAACAAACAAAAACCTACTCTTCTATTCTAATTCTAGTCCTCCACGCAATCCTATCTGAAGTCATGTCCTCAGTCAATAAAAGCTCCTTCAAGTCGAGCTTTATTCTATCATCCCACCTACGAGTAGGTATACCCCTTCTCCGTACGCCGTCAACTGTAAGTGCCTCTATTCTCCTAACAGGTGCAGTCAGAGGTCGCCTTCTCACATGCCCAAACCATCGTAGCCGTTCTTCTCTTAGTTTGTCGATGATGCTTCTAACTTTCAGGTTCTCCCTAAAAACACTGTTTGGAATCATTCCAATTTATTGTATATATATATTTATACACTTGTCCATTAACAAATGGTTGTTCGTGAATTGAAGGTTAAAGTCCAATGGATAATTAAACGTATGACATCATATTAATGTAGCACGATAATTTGTCTATCTGATCGACATCCATTATACTACATGTTTTCACTTTTCATTAAATATTATGAAAGTTAAATAATTTACTTATCAAGAATCACGAGGAAATTATTGTAAATCATGAATTGGAAATCAAATAGGAATCTCCAGTAACCCTTGTCTAGTTTTCGTTAATTGACACATTTGTTCTTACTTGTAAATCATTTTACCATTTTTCGAATAAAACATATTTCTTAAATCACAGTGGACCTCATAACAGAGACCCGTAATCATATCATAATGTATCTAACAATTCAATCATTTGAGATTATCTTTTAATTCCGTCGATAAATATATTAAACATATATTGAAACAATATGTTCATGTAATATATTATACATCTAATACTTTATTAACGTTTTCAATTAATATAACTATATAATATATATATATATATATATATATATATATATATATATATATATATATATATATATATATATATATATATATATATATATATACATATCTATATGTACATAAATGTTCGTGAATCATCGAGCACAGTCAAAAGGGTAATTGATTATATGAGCATAGTTCCAAAATTTTCGAGACTCAACATTACAGACTTTGCTTATCGTGTCAGAATCATATAAAGATTAAGTTTAAATTTGGTCAGAAATTTCCGGGTCGTCACAGTTTTGATTTGATAAAATCTATACTAACCATATCTTAGCTAACTTTTCCTATATCCTACATGTATTTAAACATGTCATGATTATTTTGTTGTAGATATACAATATATAGTAGTCTGGTTTGATTCTAAGACAATATATTATAGTCTTGATAAATCGTAAGACAACATGTATATAGGTTTTGATAAGTCATAGACACGTATAGAATGTTTTGATAAATCATAGGACACAATGTATCTATTGTTTTGATAAACCATAAGACACCATGTATATAAAATGCTTTGGTTAATTCTGAGATAACATGTATACGATGGGTTGTGGTTAATTCTAATACAATACGTATACCATGGGTTGTGATTGAGTCTAAAACATGTATACAATGGGTCGTGGTCGATTCAAGACAACATGTATACATGGGTCTAGATTATTTTAAGACAATATACAATAGTCTTGCTTAATTCCAAGACGATATACATACTAGTCTTGGTTAATTCCAAGATGATATAGATAATAATAAATCTTGTTTAATTCTAAGATTTTAATCTTGGTTAATTCTAAGATCGTGTAGTATATATATATATATATATATATATATATATATATATATATATATCAGACTATTAGACTATTGGACTATATTTGGACTACTAACAAAGGACTACTAACATTGGACTAATTAAAAGTATTATAAGTATGAAATATTAATTATAACATATTTGGTTCTATAATATTGTTGTTAGGTTCGTGATATCTGTCGAATGCCAAGTCTTATTTTTCAACGCTTTGAAAAATATTATTATTTCCCTCTTCAATTCACAAGTGAGTTATAGTTCCAATTTTACTACCAAATTATTTTTGGGATGAGAATACATGCTGTTTTTTATAAATGTTTTACAGAATAGACACAAGTACTTGAAAACTGCATTCTATGATCAAATTGTTATACCGGATATCCCTTTTTTTGCTAGGTAGCCCAAAAATTAGTGATCTGGCCACTAATGACGCAAATCCTAAAGATAGATCTATTCGGCCTAACAACCCCATCCAAGGTATGGATGCTTTAGTACTTCGAATTTATATAGATGTGATTCCTGTATGTTGGGGATATTCTATATGCATTTTTATTAATGTCGGTTATCAGGTGTTCATCATATGAATGAATTTTTATACAGACGTGATTCCTGTATGTTGTTTATAAATGAAACTTGTGGTCTATTATTATAATTTATTATAGGTTAAACTTATGACTCACCAATATTTTTGTTGACGTTTTAAGCATGTTTTATTCTCGGGTGATTATTAAAAACTTACTCTGTTGCATGCTAACTAAGTCAAGATTTGGAGTTAGCATGCTTGTATGATATTGTTTAAACTTGCATTCGGAAACCTTGTTTTGTAACATATTTATAACCATTATGTAATGGTTAGCGTGTAAACTTTGTATTTTAGATCATCGTGGATTGATAATCTATATTATGTCTTGAAACCTTTATTCATATAATAAAGGTTATGGTTTGTTTTAAAAACGAATGCAAGCTTTGAAAAACGTCTCATATAGAGGTCAAAACCTCGCAATGAACCAATTAACATGAAACGTTTATAATCGATATGAATGGGGCATTTCATTTTGTTTGTCTTAGTTGATTTGTTCTTCTTTTCTAGGTTTAGTTTGGCCGGTTTGTTGTGCATTGTAGTTTAGTTGTTTTTGTTTTCTTTGATTGTTTAGTTGGTTAGTTGGGATTTTGGCTCCGATTGTTTAGGCTTTCATCCTTGGTTGAAAGTCCTTGTTTATATAAAGTTTCGTTTTGGTTAAAATAAATAAATAAATAATTCTTTTAATTAAAATATAGCTTATTACGAAATGCAAATTAGAAAAAGTGCTAATGTATATCTTAATTTTAACAAAAAATTAAATATAACAATAATTATTGGACGAAAGGAGTATTAAATTTCCATTTATAGTTATTATGACTTCAAGTCAGTTATTTTTTAAGTAAATTTAGTCAACTTACCTTTAAGTTAAGGAACATATGTCAAACCACCCCCTTGGTGGTGGTCAGATGGTTTTGCATGGCGATCTTGGTGTTGTTTTGTTGTCAATATTGGTGGCCGTTTTTTGGTTACCGGAATTTGGTGGCCAAATTTTGGTGGGCGGATCCTCCTTCCTTGGTTTCTTCTTCCTTTCTGCAACTTTCCTCCTTTCTTGGGACTCTCGGGGGTTCCTTGAACATGATGTCGGTAATCTGGTTGCTGTGCACCGCAACTTGATTTCTTCCCTTATTCTCAAGAAGCTTGTGGTGAAGTTTGGCCACGAGGTAAGATCTTGCGGCTTATTGTTTTGAATTCGTTTTTTTCTGTGGTCTTCTATTTTGGCGGTTAGGGCTTGTGCACATATGTGATGGATTTTGGGTGATCTGTCGGACTTCTTTGTTGAGGTTCTTTTAAGATCAACGCTTTTATTTGGATGATATTATTAGATGGGTTAGCACCGATATTTTTGGTTCGATGTATGTGTTTTGTTAGTGTCACTTGTTCAATAGGTTTGTTGATTGGTGTTGTTTATTCAATGGATGGGTTTCTACGAAGTTAGGATGTTTGTTAGGCTCAGGTCAATAGGTATTTCAATTGGTGACTCATTGTTTGTTGTATGATATTGTTGTACCTCAAATGATCTTCGAAACATTATCTCTCTATATACATGTGTATGTGATTTTGAAAAAAAATTGTTAAGAAAATATTTTGAGAATATTTTCCTAGTGGAAAACATCACGTATCTTGTTTTGCTTATTTTGTATGTCACTTTCTTAGTGTCTATCAATGTCGGAACGTGTTAGCATAAAAATAAAAATCAGTACTACAAAGTATATCACACGGACATCTCAAATTCACCTCGCTTAGAGGTCTTTCAAAACCATCATATATAGAAAATGTTTTAAACACAAAATTAAATTTACAAAGCCATGTTGATCAACAGCATATATAGAGAGAAACAAGTAGTAAATGTAAGGGTGCGTTTGATAAAACTGAATGATTTAGTGCTGAATGGTACAGAATCTGAATGGTTCAGAGCCTCTGAATAAAGTTTGCTCTAAATGAAAATAAGCTGTTTGATAATTATTTAGAATGAACGATATGAACTGAGTAAAACTACCTTATTAACGTGTTACATTAATAAAAACTTTACTATACTTGTTTGTTAAGCGATCAGGATATGATTTCAGGACAATATTACTGAAAATTTAGGCTCTTAATGGTTAAGAGAGTGTTTCTGCTCTGAATGGTTCAGAGCTTAATTCTGAATCATTCAGCACCATATATCATTCAGAGGTCAGAAACAAACGCACTGAATGCTGAATGGTTCAGCATTCAGTGCTGAACCATTCCATTAAGAGGTAAACAAACGCACCCTAAGTTATAAAACTTCTAGGTGGCTCCAAATATACCGAAATACATTGAGTAACAAAATTTAATTGATAAAAGTTACTCTATAAATTGAAAACATAAACAGAGAAATAAACAACATTTTTAAGTAGTATTGTGGTATTTCTTTCTAATAAAATTTGGGTATCAATATAAAAACAATTTTATTAGGGCTGTGATTTTGTAGATGTGCAAATTTCACAATCAAACTCGCTTTTGGTATCTTCCTCGTCTTGAAAATTAAAATATCAATTGTATAATGTGCTATCAGTATTGATAACATGGTTCCGTCTATCTGTATATATGTATGAACATATAAGTGTATGTAAAATATTTATTCTAACTCATAAATCTATTTTGAAAAAAAAAAAAGTATGAAATAAATAACTTTAAAGCCTTAAAGGACGTAGTTCAATTTATTTTATTAATCAGTAAAAATAAATATGGATAATTAATTAAAATCATTGAATTGTTCTTTTGGTTGTGAACATTGAAAAAAAAAGGTAGTAGATTCTCAATCATACTCTCCACTCTATTTGAAACACTCATAATTGCACCCAACTACCGATTGGTTTCACTAAATATAAACATGAGCTTGTATGTTACATTCATCAAATCAAAAACAAGCTACAAGCTATAGATATGTATTTAACCTAATGACCTAAAATAAGCTCAAATTTTATGTGGATTCAATATAATGTATGACAATCAATATTTGTCTTTTTCCGATTTCAAACTATATATTTCTCTCGGTTTTTTTGTCACGTATTCGTATAAAGTTTAGCTTTCGCAACTAACCATATATTTTTGTTAACGTATCCTTATATGTCCATAGTAGTTGTTGCTAATGTTGGAATTTAACAAGTTCATGAAACATACGTAATGTCATTTGAGAAACAACAAAGCGGAAGCATGAAATTAAAACCATGTAATTAACTTGTTACTCTTTAACCATTTAAAGTTAAATCCCAATTAGGATCAAGCTATGAAATATACTTACAAACTAAGAGTGGGTTTAGAGTTTATACCTCCTCAAGCTAGTTGAGGGTTAATACAAAAGATGATGATGAAGATGATGAAGAATGGAGCTTCAAAATGATGAAACCTCAAGGAGAAATACCCCAAGCTTTTGCACCAACACCTAGCCTTTAGTTAGGATTTAATTACACTTGAAATTAGCTTGCAAAAAAAGCTTGATGAACTTGTTTTGGAGCCTAAAACCCCACGGCCAGGCTGCTGCAGAAATGCAGTTTTTTTTTTGTTCTTTTACTTGATATCTTTGCATGTGTGTATCTCTCCAAGAGTGCTAGACATGTACAAATGGAGATGGGAAAACAAAGTGGTCAAAAGCATGAGTTCATAAACCCAATAACTCCAACTCCCATGCCACATTCATTTGTTTTTATAAAATTAGTTTTATAAAACTAAATTTATAAAGCCCCTCCCTTTTATAAACTTCCATGTCATTATTATTAATTATGTACATTTTATTTATAAAACCAATTTTATAAAATGTAACATAATTAAATTAATTATTTAACCTATAAATAATTAAATCCATATAATATATAAATTATTCCATAATTTATATATATGTACACATCAAGTAATATTTCAGAAAACCTTATATATATGTACACATCAAGTAATATTTCAGAAAACCGTTTTTCTTAAAGTTCAAGTGTCGCGTATTTAATCAATGATCCAATCGTTAAGATTAAATACGTATAAGGTGTTGATAAGCTTGTTATTGGGTATGACCCGACTTGGATCAAAACATATTAGCCACATTAATTTAATATGTCTCTCGGGCATTCGAAATACCTTCAATCTCCCACTTGCACGAGAAACATAAGAAATTAATGCAAGTGATGGATACCACCTAACGACCGTCCATCACCCCCAATATGTTATGACTTAGTGCCATTCAATAACATCATCCCTTTCGAGTTCCCCTCTCGAATGTGAATAGGTGAATCTTTCATTATTTCCTTTTGTCCTAGATGTCATGTTAAATCCAAGAGACACAGAGTGATCACTCTCTTTTAGATTTAACTTTATCAGGCCTTAGACATCTGACTCTCAACGAATAAGAGGGATAAATTCCATCTTGACTACATACGTCCTAAATATATACCTTGCATTATACCTGAGCTCTTCCTTATGAACTACCATATTTCAGAATAGCGAAGGAAAGAATCAAGGCACAATACTTGATAAATATCCGAACCCAATATGTATCTCAGGTCAGAGGATACAATGATATTCGCCTTTACTCAAGATTACATGTGATCAACCACAAAGGCTCCATTTTGTAAATCTTGAGGGCGGGTCTTCCAATATTTGTATCCCACAAATATCTATGAACCTTGGTTGCATCCTTGCCCCACATTCAGCCCGTGAATGTATACCAATCCAAGTTCATAATAGTCTAAACCTCACACTTGTTCCCACAAATGTAATCGACTACGGAATTTAGAATAATTACTTATTCATGGATAAAATATGCAAAATAGGAACATGACTCAAGATTAATAAATTAATACCATAATTTTATTAATGAGTTTGAACAAATTTCGTTCCGTTATAATACTTAAAATAGATCATGACCAATCACTAGAATATCGAAGCCCTAATGCACAAACATGTCCTGTATGTTTTGCTCCATGTAAGAGCTTTGTGAGAGGATCTGCTATATTAAGATCTGTGTGAACTTTACGAATACATATCTTTCCCTTTTCAACTTCATCCCTTATGTAGTTGAATCTCCGCTCAATGTGACGGGTCTTTTGGTGAGCACGAGGTTCCTTAATTTGAGCAATTGCACCCTCGTTGTCACAAAAGATCTCAAGAGGGTCCTGAATGGAAGGGACTACTCATAAGTCGTTGATGAATTTCTTCATCCATGCAGCTTCCTGATCTACCAATGAGGCGGCAATGTACTCCGACTCTGTAGTGGATAATGCAACAACATCCTGTTTTGAACTCTTCCAAGAGACCGCACCTCCATTTAACGTGAAGACATAACCGGACTGTGACCGAGAATCATCTCGATCAGTTTGGAAACTCGCGTCCACCTAACCTTTTACAGCGAGTTCCTCCTCACCAGACCCATATATTAGAAACATATCCTTAGTCCTCCTAAGGTATTTCAATATACTTTTAACCGCAATCCAATGACTGTTTCCTGGATTATTCTGGTATCTACTTGTCAAGCTAAGAGCGCATGACATATCCGGTCTAGTGCATATCATTGCATACATGATTGACCCAATAGCAGATGCGTACGGGACTTTCTTTATTCTCTCTTGTTCATCTTTCATGGTAGGGCACTGAGATGAACTGAGAATCGTTCCTCTTTGAATAGGTACCAAACCTTTCTTAGAGTTCTCCATCTTGAACCTTTTCAAGATCTTTTCAATGTATGCACTTTGATTCAAACCTATCAGTTTCTTGGATCTATCCCTGTAGATCCCAATCCCCAAAATGTATTGTGCTTCTCCAAGATCCTTAATGGAGAAGCACTTACTTAACCAAGTTTTAACACCTTGCATTGCCGGAATATCGTTCCCAAATAATAATATATCATCCACATATAATACAAGGAACATGATAGTGCTCCCACTAGCTTTCTTGTATACACAAGCTTCATCGCCATTTTTAATGAAGCCAAATTTCTTGGCCTCCTCATTAAAACGATGATTCCACATTCTAGATGCTTATTTCAATCCGTAGATTGACTTCTTTAACTTGCATACCTTTTTAGGACACTTCGGATCAACAAAACCTTCAGGCTGAACCATATAGACATCTTCCTCAAGATGTCCATTTAGGAAAGCGGTCTTGACATCCATTTGCCATATTTCATAATCATAATGAGCAGCAATGGCAAGTAATATCCTAATAGACTTTAGCATTGCACCAGGCGAAAAAGTTTCATCATAGTCAACCCCTTGAGTTTGAGTGAAACCTTTTGCTACAAGTCTAGCTTTATATGTATCCAAGTTTCCATGTATGTCGGTTTTCATTTTGAAAAGCCATTTACAATCAACTAGCCTTGAGCCAGTAGGTTGTTCAACAAGTTCTCAAACTTGGTTGTCATACATGGATTGCATCTCAGCGTTCATGGCTTCCTGCCATTTATCCTTATCAATCCATGATAAAGCATCTTGGTAGTTTGTTGGTTCATCCAAATCAACCACATAGCAACCATCTATGAGAAACCCATATCTCTCAGGAGGATTACTACTCCTACCAGATCTACGAACGTCTTGTATATTTTGATCATTCATTTGATCACTCTCTACATTTTCATGTTGAGTGCTAGTGTCAGCCAATTGTGTATCATCTACTTGATCTTGAACCTCTTCAAGATCTATCTTCCTTTCACTATTTCCTTCCATTAGGAACTTAGTTTCAAGGAATTCAGCCTTTCGAGCAACAAATACATTCTGCTCGGATGGATCATATAAATAATATCCCATATCATCCTTGGGATATCCTATGAAGATACACTTCATGGATCGAGCATTCAACTTATTAGGGACGTAACGCTTAGGATAAGCTTCACATCCCCATACCTTTAAGTATGATAGAGATGGAGGTTTTCCAAACCACATCTCATGAGGAGTTCGTTCCACTTTCTTGGTTGGGCCATATTTAGAATACGAGCTGCGGAGCATAGACAATAACCCCAAAATGATAGAGGCAACGAGCTTCTAGCCATCATAGATCGAACCATATCCATTAGAGTTCGGTTCCTCCTTTCGGAAACTCCATTAAGTTGGGGTGTTCCAGGAGGAGTGAGTTGCGAGATAATCCCACAACTTTTAAGATGATTTTGGAAAGCATCGCTTAGGTATTCACTTCCTCTATCGGTACGAAGTACCTTGATTGTCTTATTGAGTTGATTTTGTACTTCGTTTTGATATTCCTTGAATGCTTCAAAAGTTTCGTCCTTATGTCTTAACAAGTAGACATATCCGAAACGACTAAAGTCATCAATGAAAGTGATGAAGTATCTTTCACCCTTCCTAGTCATGGGCTTAAAGGGTCCACATACATCCGAATGTATTAATCTCAATAAGTCTTTAGCCCTTTCATAGGTCCCTTTGAAAGGTGCTTTAGTCATTTTGCCTTGTAAACAAGATTCACATACATCAAACGAGTCTAGTTCATTTGATTTCAAAAGTCCATTCTTTTGAAGTGTATGCATTCGATTCTTGTTTATGTGACCAAGGCGACAATGCCATAAGTAGGAATCACTCAAATCCCTTTTGAGTTTCTTGGTATTTGTATGGAACATTGAGCTATTGAATGATGTGTCATCATGAACCAATTCATAAATACCATTCAAAGGCGAAGCCTTAAAATAGAACACATTATCTAAATAAACATGGATATCATCATTAATGAAATTAAGATTAAAACCATATTGTTTCAAACGGGATACAGAAATAATGTTTCGTGATAAATCGGGTGCATACAAAATATTTTTCAAAATAAGCTCTAAACCACTTGGAAGCTTTAAAACAAAGTATCCTTGAGCTTTCACTTGCACCCTTGCTCCATTTCCCATTAAGAGACTTGTTGTTCCCGCATCTTGATTACTTCTTTTGAACCCCTGCAAAGAATTGCAAATATGAGTTCCACATCCTGTGTCTAATACCCATGTATCAGAAGAAGTAATACTAAGCTTAACGTATACCATATATACATTACCTGAGGTTTGCCCTGCATCCCTCTTTTCTTTCAACTCCTTTAGGTAGACCGGGCAGTTGCGTTTCCAGTGACCCATTTCACCGCAACCAAAGCACGGATCTTCCTTGGGGTTAGCTTTACCGGCAACCTTTTGCTTCTTCTTATTGTTGGTTGGGGTAACCATCTTTCCCTTTCCCTTGCCCTTGCCTTGGCAGGCGGGTCCTTTCCTCTTAGCCGTCTTTGGCTTAGAAGTGTTATTGTTTTTGGACCCGCCTTCATTGATCATAAACATGGGTGAAGCCCTTTTACCCATGCTCGTTTCGGCCGTCTTAAGCATGGCATGTAATTCGCCAATGCTCTTATCCCATCCATTCATGTTGTAATTCATTACAAATGTGTCAAACCTCTTTGACAAAGAATTAAGGATAAGGTCCGTGGCTAATTCATTAGACAAGTTGCAGTTTAGACGGTTCGCTCGATCAATTAGGCTTTTCATTTTAAGGACATAAGATGAAACGGATTGGGAGTCGTCCATCCGACATGCATGAAGCGCTCGAACCGTTTCGAAGCGCTTGACACGAGCTTGTTGAAGGAACATCTCCTTCAATTGTGTGATCATGTCATATGCACTATGATGCGTGAAATCCTTTTGGAGTTCTGGTATCATAGTCCCAAGCATGAGGCAAGAAACTTGCACCGAATAGGTGCAATATTTCTCCCAATAAGCCATGCCTTCCGTATCATCCTCGTCCGGTTGATCGGGAATGGGGTCTTCCAACACATACGCCCTATCCTCTAGTTTGAGGACAATTCTTAGATTGCGAAACCAATCCATGAAGTTCGTATGGTTAAGTTTTTCCTTTTCGAGGATTGACCTCAACGATAGGTTGTTAAAGTTGATGGGTGCGTTTGGAATGTTGTTGTTATTGGCGGCCATCTACAAAATTTAACAAAGTTGTTTAAGTATCTATTTTAATTTAACAATCAATATCTTAAATCCAATTGATATTTATTAAATTTTAGAATCCAACGGTAAACCAAATTTCGGTTAGGTGACATTTATCCCGTCATTTGATTCAGCTAGGTAGTCATTATATGACAATTGCAATCCTTTTGCAACTTCTAAGTTATGGGATCATGCAATCCTTTTGCATGGCATATTTATCCCATCAACGCCTATTTGATCCTTATGCTTCGGTGACCCTAAGTTCATGATTCCCAAATCAAGTCGTCCTACTTGTGTAAACGTGTAAATTCAACATACAAGTGGTTAGGTGACCTTTATCCCACAAGTGTGCGAAATTCACCTTAATCACATTAGTTTGTTCATAATGGTTAGGTGACCTTTATCCCATTAAGAGTTCCCTAATATTTTTAAGTGTCATACAAAAGGATGGCGTTTAACTTGTTTGCCTTGTTAATAAGGGATTTAGTGTATGGTTTATTTGAAAATTCATTTTTCATGTTATGTAATAAAGCCAATTTTATTACATTGATATAAACCATTTTATATGTGTTTTAATAACCAATCATTATAATCCATTTAGCCATTTATAATTTAACCAATTAAATTGTCGTTTTGCATGTCGTTATTAATGTCTAATTCAACCAATTAAATTTCCATTTTGCTTGTTGTTAACTTGTGTGATAACTTGTAGCATACAAACATACAATCCACAATCATACAATAAACAACCATGCATGCAAAACATATATGTTCACAATCAAGCCTTTTGGTAGGCATTTGTCTAGCCGAAAACAAATGCCACCGGTTAAGGGGTTATAACACAAAGTAGGAGATTTTAAATCTCCCACTTAATCTTGCATCCTTCCTTGTGTTCTTCATTGTCACCTTCTTGAATCTTCATTTTTACAAAATATATCCTAATACATTTTTCTCTAAAAAAAGAAAATAGAACCTAATCTATTTTACATACCAAATATAAAATAAATTACATAACCAAAATAATATTACAAACCAATTGAATAATTAATATTACAAACCAAAATGAATGAATATTACATCAACCAAATACAAGGCCAAGGCTTAGATTGTGAACATCATCATACAACCAAATATGAACCAAATAGAAGAGCCCAAAACCCACTTTTGGGACTCCTATAATTCGGCCAAAAATGGAACCCACCCAAAACCGAAATTTTTTGCATTCTACTATCATGCATGTTCATAAAATGCAAAAATCAAGCGGGTTTAATAGATCATCTCGAAGCATATTTCAACAACTTCGGCTCTGATACCATTGTTGGGATTTAACAAGTTCATGAAACATAATGTCATTTGAGAAACAACAAAGCGGAAGAATGAAATTAAAACCATGTAATTAACTTGTTAATCTTTAACTATTTAAAGTTAAATCCCAATTAGGATCAAGCTATGAAATATACTTACAAACTAAGAGTGGGTTTAGAGTTTATACCTCCTCAAGCTAGTTGAGGGTTAATACAAAAGATGATGATGAAAATGATGATGAATGGAGCTTCAAAATGATGAAACCTCAAGGAGAAATACCCCAAACTTTTGCACCAACACCTAGCCTTTAGTTAGGATTTAATTACACTTGAAATTAGCTTGCAAAAAAAGCTTGATGAACTTGTTTTGGAGCCTAAAACCCCATGGCCAGGCTGCTGCAGAAATGCAGTTTTTTTTTTGTTCTTTTACTTGATATCTTTGCATGTGTGTATCTCTCCAAGAGTGCTAGACATGTACATATGGAGATGGGAAAACAAAGTGGTCAAAAGCATGAGTTCATGAACCCAATAACTCCAACTCCCATGCCACATTCATTTGTTTTTATAAAATTAGTTTTATAAAACTAAATTTATAAAAACCCTCCCTTTTATAAACTTCCATGTCATTATTATTAATTATGTACATTTTATTTATAAAACCAATTTTATAAAATGTAATATAATTAAATTAATTATTTAACCTATAAATAATTAAATCCATATAATATATAAATTATTCCATAATTTATATATATGTACACATCAAGTAATATTTCAGAAAACCATTTTTCTTAAATTTCAAGTGTCGCGTATTTAATCAATGATCCAATCGTTAAGATTAAATACGTATAAGGTGTTGATAAGCTTGTTATTGGGTATGACCCGACTTGGATCAAAACATATTAGCCACATTAATTTAATATGTCTCTCGGGCATTCGAAATACCTTTAGCTAATGAGTGTTTTATACTCGAGTATTGTGATGTAATTATTTTTTAGCATATAAGCTAAGAGTATTTTACACGGATCGTCTTTGTGGTTCACCCTAAATTACACTGATTGTCCTTATCTTTCGATACTTATATCGATCATCGCTGACTTTATAATGATTGCATAGTGATGGTCCCTGCTACTAACTTTCGTTAAATCATTTCGTTATATCTAATATTTGGAGGATAACAGTCTTTTTGCCATTTCTTACTTCTTCCCCACCCCCACCTACAAGGCTACAATTTTTTTCTAACATTCTTCACTTTTGATTTGATTGCAGTAGTTTAAACTTGATTTGTTGTCAAAAACAAAATAATCACATCCGATCACAAGCCAAAACGACTAAAATTCTTATAAAATGTTCAAGTGCATATTATATACATAAGTTTCTATTAGCCTTTTAATCGAACATATTCTGGGCACTCTCCAAAATTTCACAATTAATTAATATTAACATATACCTAAAAGCAACTAATAATTAGGAGATAACTATCAAGAAAAACAACAGAAGATGATGATTGCGAAAAGGTTATTACAAAGTCAGACATGAAAAAGTCTCACACTAACTTGTTAAACACAATGCCATCGTTTCATGTTAACTCAAACATGAACTCATGAAAACAAAAACAATTTAAAGATTGAAAATTCAAAACAATTTTCAAAATTGACGCCATATGCCTCAATCTTCTCGTCCTCCTCACGGATTGAAAAGGTAAAGAAGTCGGTTACTTCAAGAATACAACACTGCCGCGCGTTGCGGCGCCCACCATCTGCTACGTATGAGAAACTTTTTGTAGTATATAACTATATTTTCAACAATAATAATTTAACGTTAATGAACTTAAAATAACCCAAATAACAATAATCTCTTTCAACATATCATATTTCTTTCGATTATATTCTGACTATAACTATCTATATATACGATTAATGTGGATAAAGAATGAAAAAGTTGCTAAAAAGGTTTTTTTTTTTTTTTTTTTTTTTTTTAAGTTGAAAAGTTGTTAAAAAGAATTATAAAAAAAAAATTTGAAATAAATGTTAGAAAAATGTTTTAAAAAATTGTTAAAAGAATGTAAAAAGTTTTTAAAAAGGTTTAAAAAATATGGAGGGCTAAAATCGGTCAAAAGATAGCGGAGGGTTGAAACTGAAAAAAATTTTAGGACTTAAACCGATAAAAGAAGTTGGGTGAGGACTTAAACTGGAAAAATAAATGTTAGAGGGGGCTGATTGTTAAAATAAGTTCAATTGATGTGACGTTTGAAATAGTAAAACCAAGTCTAGCCGACCAACCCAAAGCAACCACGTGTCACCCGAGCCTAGGCTCGGGACTTTCATCTTTGATTATATGTATAATATAACCAGTTCTTCGAATAACAAAGTTAGAGGTGATGAAGCTTTTCTATTGATTTTTTTTTTGTTCTGTAATCCAAAGAGAAGTGCGTGCGTGTGTTGGATTCCTAAACAACTCACCTACAATTTGCGAGAGTGGTGAAAAGTTAGAATAAGAAAGAGAAAATGCATGAGTTGGAAGAAAAAAGAAATGATGAAAAGATTATGTTACTCGCTAAATATTTAATTTAACGAAATGATTTAACGTAAGTTAGTGCTTGGGACCACCGCCGTATGATCCTTATATAATCAGGGATGTTTGGTATAATTATCTAAAGATAATGATCATCGGTGTAATTCATTGTAAACCACAAGACTATCGGTGTAATATACTCATACGCTAGTAATTAAATGTCAAGATGTAAAATACCAAAAATGGAAGATCAAATTCAAATTAGTTAGTACATAGATAATTGACAATTTTCAATTAGTTTGTCTTACAAAACACTAGATGACAATTTTCAGCACAAAATTACTTTTACAAACAAGTTTCAATAAAAAGTACATTTTGTAAACTAGTCATCTTTTTCATGAAGCAGCTACTTCATTGTGAAACTTTTTAGATGGCAAAAATAGCATGTTACTTCCTTCTTCTGTTCTTCAACAAATTTTCTTTGCTATATGTAAGATTTATGAATTGCTTTAACAAGTTTGATTGAAAGCTATGAAGGCTTACTTTTAATTTATTTCCGATATTATGGCTTTATTAAGTTATATATAGTTTCCTAAATTTAAGGTTTAAAAGTAACATTCTACTAAGCTTCATTGCGTACATAGGCGTATTAATGATATGTGTTCTTTTTTTTTCTTTCTTTTTTTGTTATTATTAAATAAGTTTCCAACTCAATTTGGCGAATACTCGCTTTGTAAAACCATCACGAAGTTATCACGGGTGAACCTGTCACAGTTGTGAGTGGGTTTTTTTGTTGCTTATCAGATTCGTCAAGTCCAGTTCAGATTATTAAAATATGTAAACAACAAAAATGAAACAGTAAGAACTAAATTCACATAAAGAGTAAGAACAAAAATGAATTCCACCTAAGAGTGCCTTCCGCACATCGCGTTGTGAGGGTAGTGGGGGAGGGGGTTTTACCGCCCATGCCCTCGGATTGGACCGGATTTCCTCCTGGGTAGTAGTTGGGAGTGGATTATGCAACTGCAAGAGATGGACACGTGGGTGATTTAGATCCCGAAGTATTGTTAAAAAAATCACATAAACATCAATAATGCTAAATATCGAAACAACAATATCTCTATTTATATTTATACTTTCACAAAACATATATATGAGATATTTACAAATACTCGGTATCTTGTAAATAAATACTCGGTACTAAATTTATTTATATTCACTAATAATTCGAACCCCATAAAATATACTAGTAGCTTTTAGTCCGAAGTTACTTACTTTTTGTCCTTCCCCAACCCATTTAAATACCCCAACAATCTCCATCACCTTTTTATCAAACTTTAACACCAATCCAACATTATACCACCATTCACCACCACCATGCACCGTTACTCCACCACCACCGCCGCCGCCGCCACCACATCCGTTAACGGATTCTACACCCTCTTAAAACAAGGTTTAGACGATCTTTTTCGATCATTTCATGCCCATAATTTTATGTCAATCCATTTTCTTCAACATGTACTTTCTTCTTTACAATCTTTCCATTCTCAACTCATTCTAGTTGTCCAAAAACTTCATTTGCCCGTTGGCGAAAAATGGCTCGATGAATATATGGACGAAAGTGCACGTCTTTGGGAAGTTTGTCACGTTATTAAATCCGGCATAACCAACATGGAAAATTATTATTCTACCGCAATCACAATCGCCACCACCCTCGAAAATCACCACTTTTTAAACCATCAAATTTCCCGACAGGTAATTTAATTAGTATGTACTTTTCTCTAAATTCAGCATAACTGATAATTTGTACACCATCAAAATTTATAAATTAATAAATATTTGTTCGTAACAAATATTTTAAATTTGACAGTTTTACCCTGACATTACTAAGTTCGTTATGATGTCATGTCACGGTAAACTTGTAAAATGTAAACTATAAGTTGCGTGCAAATTAATTAATTTTTAGTTCTTGAAATTAAAATTGATCTTTATAAAAAAAGTTTAACTTTTTTACAGGTTCTTAGAATGATCAATGGGTGTCAAAGAGAGCGAGTTGGATTAGAGGAAGAAAATAGGGGTTTGATCAGAACAAGAATTCAACCATTGATGATAAACTTCGACAAAAACGTATTAATGGAATCAAAATTCAATGGGTTTAATGGATTCAGAGGAGTTCTTTTCGCATTAAGGAACATGAATTCGTTGCTTTTGTTGATTTTGTTGAATGGTTTAGTCTACTGCTCACCTGTAACAAGTTTTTCTTCATCATCTTGTCATGGAAATAACACTAGTGAATTAGGTGAGACGGTTTTCGGGTCGGGTTTCATGGTTTCGGCATCAAGGTTACAAGAAAAATTGATGGAGAATGAAGATGGTCAGAATGGTGTTTTGCTATATGAGTTTTGGAATGCAAGAAGTGCTATTGAGGAATTGAAAACGGAGCTTGAAAGAATTAGAGGGACTGGAATGGAATTAGATACAAGTGAAAGGGTTGAAAAGTTAAAAAGTTGTTTTATTGGTTTGCAATGTGGAGTTGAAAATATGATTGTGCAACTTGATGATTTCTTTGATGAGATTGTTGAAGCTAGGAAGCAGCTATTGGACTTGTGTACTCATGGTTAGGTGTTCAAATCTCATTATTCGATCATCTAAACTATTAGGGTTCGGGTTTTGCGTTAAAGGTTTTGCCATATGGGCCACATGCTCGGGTTTCACTCATCTTGCTCTTTAGTATCTAAGGGTTCGTGGGGTCGAATGTTTTCGCCATTTTACCTTAATGGGTAGGGACTGTGGGTTCAAGTCTCGTTCTTATTACTTCTTTACTATAATTAGTAAAACTTGTAAAGTTCGAGTATCACCCGTTTTGTCGTAAAAAAGAGATTAGACTTGTGTAGAAAGAAAAAAGAAAATCAAAATAGACTATGGGTAGGCTTTATTTTCTTTATTTTTATAATAAACGTTGTTTTTATTTATTAATTTGTTTTGTTTATGGTTATGAAAGTCATTTTTCACTTGATAGTGTACTTTTAAAGTTTGAGCTTGAACTAAGATACATGATGTTGACACTTTTGGACCTCACGTTTTTTAACTCAAAATGGAGATGCTAAAAACAAAACTGACATATCATAAAATTATGCTCTGATAAATGCTTTTCATTTAATGTTATTCATTTAGTTTAACTTTTAAATTAATTAAAAATCAAGTGTAAATGCAGCATGTAAAAAAAGTTAACTATTATTGTTGATAAATGACATTTTGTCATAATCTAAGAAAGAACAGATACACCACCATGAGAATGTGATACTCCCTTTGAAGGAAAGTAAAAGATATTACTAGATGAAGATAAGAAACCACAAGAATATAAAAAATGACGAATATTAGCTTCAAAACAAAGCAATTTCTTATTTTATTTATTTATTATTATTATTATTATTATTATTATTATTATTATTATTATTATTATTATTATTATTATTATTATTATTATTATTATTATTAATTATTAATTACTCGTATTATTATTTTTTATTATAAGTTACAACATTGTCTATATTAAGTTAATAACGAAGTGTACGTATAGATCAGAACATATTCGTTTAGAATGACTTCAATACATAGGAGATTAGAAATAGAAGTCGTATGTCCTTCCACAATATGACTTTTTTTTGACATATAGAAGAATTTAATAAGCCACCCTATTGCTTTTTGATATTGTCTATTTGTATAAAGTTAGTTGCTTTTAAAATCCAGGTCGGATCTTTCATTATATACAACTAAAAGTATTCTAAGTAAGATTAAAGGGTCATTGACCTAACGGTATCAAGGTAACTCATCAAGTCTCGTGATGAATTTTTTGTACTTGGGTGCATCTGTATGTCATCTTTAACAAAAAATAAAAATAAAATAAAAAAATTAAAAAAAAATATTAAATAAGAGGACATCCGGTGGTTGGCCTCGTTTAAGTCGTCACCACAAATTGCACTGTAGCCACGAGGTACTCTCGAGCTAATAGTAGTGGCGGCTCGTTTTTTCAGTTTTCGATGTAGAACAATGGTAATAGAAAACAAATGTGAGTCTTAACTCCTGATTGGTTAGTGTCGGGTAATTTAAGAAAAGATTTTTTTTGAATGTTGTAGGTAAGTGATGATGATGTGATGTTAATGTGAAAGTTAATTCATGTTTCAGTTAATGAGGTTTTATGATAGTGTGTCCACCATGTTTATTTTTTTCCCGCCATAGCTACCACGCCATATGCAGAGAACCTTCACCATGATTATAACGTAAGAGAGAAAGAAAAGTATGAGTGTATGTGTGTGTAGTTGTGGTCTAGTGTGAGTCCTTATGGGTGTTACGACATGTAGTGCAAAATAATACTCCCCCGTCCCGTATTTCATATTTATTGTCCATCGAAAAAAATCATTCACTTTAAAGATAGTTGAACGTCTACTTTTTTTTTTTTAGCTTTTCAGTTTTACCTTTTACTTTTTATCCACATTTTTTACATTGATAAAACAAGGGTATAAAAAAACTTTACTTTATTATTCTCATATGAAAGCGGACAATTAATTTGGGACCATTCAAAAAATATACGAAGTAGTTGACAATAAATAGGAGACGAAGAGAGTATATGAATTAATTATGAATTAGTTATATTTGTAGCGGTGAATGGTGATGTCACACTGACATGACAGTTAGGAAGTTTTTTTTTTTTTTTTTTTGGGGCGAAAAAGATGAATTATATCAATTGAAAGATCTTCATCAAAACAATAAAAATAAAGTAAGATACAACGACGGAGTCAAACTCGGTCAAATTGAGAATTACAAATTGAAAGCAAAACTAAAAACATCATAAGGACGGGTTATGATCCCATACATAGGAGTGTAAACCATTGCAAAGCTTAAGATTCGTTGCCCAAAGGAAGGTCTTAAGTTTGATGTTGCGAACCAAAACCGACCGGCACATGAACTTCCCATTGAAGATAAAGTCGTTTCTTGCCAACCAAATTGCCCAAATAGTTGCGGGCCCGATCAATTTTCAAAACTTTGAAACTCTAATGCCTATGCCATAAAACCAATCGAACGATATTGAACCCGGAATAACCCAACAAATATTCCACCATCTAAAAAGGTTCGACCAAATTTTAAACGTCCACTTACAATGTAATAAAAGGTGATTGACCGCTTCATTTTCCTCCAAGCACCAAATACACACGTTCAAATGAGTAGAAGGCAAAATATGTCTTTTAATGAGAACGTCTTTAACGGGAATACTATTACGAATTGCAAGTCAATGAAATAACATAACTTTAGACGGTATTAGTGTGTATATAGTTATGTACGCTTATTGTAGATGTTTAGCCCATAACCCACTTTCATTGTATAGCCCGTAGGGTTTTAGTCTATTGTATTTTCTATATATTGAAGTTAATGAGAGGAATTCATTCATTGGGAAAAATATCAAAGTTTAGACGGGACAATTAAGAAGTTGAGTCATGTTAGTAACAATAAGGGTTACTCTAATAAGTGTATGTTCATGCTTTAGATAATTAAATTGCAAGTATGTCCTATTTGAAATTTTGGTATGATGAAAGTAGTAATACACAAAAGAGAAGTAACTAATCATTTCAGTTGTGAAACAATCATGGAAAAGCAGGCAGGCAACACTGAGTACTTGTACAATCTTGAGATAAAGATTCCTGTGGTGGCTCTAGCTTAATAAACAAAGGTAAAATCTTTACCAGTACCAACTTTTTCTTTTTTCTTTTCTATACCTACAGCAAACTGTAGCCAATGCAACAAAAAAAAAAAAAGTTGTACTTTATTCCTGAATTTACCAAATCATTTTCTGGGAAGGGTGGCTAGCCAAAAGTAAAACAGTTTCTCTTTTAAATAAGAAGATATGAAGCTTTTGTCTCATCTTTGTTTCTGGTTATATGTAGTTGTATGATGAATTATTAATTTTTTTTAAATAAAGAATAATAATAATAATAAAAATAAAAAATAAAAAGATGAAAGGGGGTGAATCAAGAGAAATTTACTGAAATAGACACTTTTGACCCTCTCTCTCATATATAAACATTGTCAGAATCCTTTTTTCAACAATAGACATATATTTCGCCTAATGTCTAGGCGTATTAGGCGAAATCTTTTTTAACCAACCAAAACTCGCCACGTGTACAAGAAACTTCGTTCTTGTATTTCTTTGTCAATTTTTTAAAGAGAAATTTACTGAAATAGGCACTTTTGACCCTCTCTCTCATATATAAACATTGTCAGAATCCTTTTTTCAACAATAGACATATATTTCGCCTAATGTCTAGGCGTATTAGGCAAAATCTTTTTTAACCAACCAAAACTCGCCACGTGTACAAGAAACTTCCTTCTTGTATTTCTTTGTCAATTTTTTAAACCTTTTCTCCTAACCTACCCTTTTTAGGCGAATTAAGCGAAATTATTTTAGGCGAGTTAGGCGTAACCATATAACCAATAAAAATCCGCCACGTGTGTTATAAGTTTTCGCATTACCTAACTTTTTTAAGCGAATTAGGCGAAATGTTCTAAAAAATAAGCCTTCTTCTTCCCTCTGTTTCAGTTGCAATTTTTGGTTATAATGTCATACATTCAATTATGGATCTATATATGCTCTTTAAAAAGGCATATATGCACTGTAAAAAACTTCCTTTTGGTTTTTAGTTTTAGTTTTATGCAGTCAAGTGTCTTTATCACAACAAGTAGGAATGATTTTGTGGAAGATGATCTAAGTAATTTTAGTTTGGCATGACATATAAAATAGGTTGATATGAAACTCTCTTTTATTTTAAAAATGACATTTATAAACGAATTTCAAGATGTTCTCTAAAAAAAAAAGTAATTTATAGAGAATTTCAAGATGTTCATTATCATATAGAGTCACTTGTGATATACATGATGTAGCATTACCATTATATGAATTTGTGCTACCCGGTTGTGAATATTCTTTTCTCAATGTACTTGTGGTTATTACATAATTTTTGTCATAAAATTTGTTCACATTCTGAGATTATATTTTTCCAAAAATTGTGACCGGAATTGAAAAGGAAGATGAAGACTATTTTTTAGAATGTTTCGTCTAATTCGCCTAAAAAGGTAGGTCAGGCGAAAATTTTTAAAAAATTGAAAAAAAACTTGGCGGAAGTTTTTTGATGATGTGGAGCGCTTTTATTGGATGGAAGGTGTTTCGCCTAATTCGCCTAAACATTAGGCGAAATTTATGCTTACATGCGTAAAAGTTGGTCTGACAATGCTTATATACAAGAGAGAGGGTCAAAAGTGTCTATTTCGGTAAATTTCTGGGTGAATCAATGTAATGTAGGGATTGTAGTGTGTCTAACTAAATATGCATGTCCAATAGGCCCCCCAGACCCAAACTCAACCCCACATTGTTCCCTATTCACTCATCTCTTTTCCTTTTTACCTTCATTTACATTTCCTTTTCCCTTTTCAGAATACTTCACTTTTGCTTAAGGAAAAAACAAGGTCTACTCAATAACTCACTCCTTGTCATTTATTTATTATTATTGTTCCTGGTTTTATTGTGATGGAAATGGAAGTTGACTTCCTATCACAACTCCATTGACAATCTTTTTCTATACTTAGCATGGTTTTTATGAATGTATTTTTTAGCCAATCATACCGTCTAACTTGATGAATAATCTTGTGCTAATTACAAGTGGTAAGATGGGTGAGTAAGGGAGGTTGAATTACTATGACATGAGTTTGGGTTGAAATATGTCATTTTGAATATGGGTCAAAAAGGATCCCGTCAAGTTGGGTTGGCCCGAGAAAGAACACTTTTCTCTATTTTGGAAAGGAAAAACGTTATGATTACCGATAACAATAATTATTCAAATACATTTGAATTAATTACATAAGGAGGATGTGGGCATTAGAAAATAGTTATGAGGAACTTTCAACGCATCTAATCTATCAACTACCTAAGGTTTTTGATTTGACCCGTTTGATATAGATCGACATAACCCAAGTTGACGCATTTATAAGTAAATAGTCCAAATGGACACATCTAATGCTAGTACACATAATGAATGTTTTATGGGACGCCGGACATGAATGGTGGACCTAATCTCTAAAGAGTACTCGGTATTATTCTACTACTGACTAGTAAGAGTACTTTGTGTCAAAAGAAGTTCGACGTGCTCTAATACAAATTATATCAATAACATGTACCCTGTATTCCTTTCACATTATTGTTTTAGTCAGTCATCATATAGTCATATAGTATGGTTGTATTAGTGTTATTTAACAAAAAAGTGTTAACTTCAACAAGTTGAGTTTTTTTTATGTGTTAATAACAATGATTTCATTTCAAATGAGTTGACTTGTGACCCTACTATACCATTTGTTAATCACCATATACAGCAAAATTGACTTATTAAAGCTTGACTCAAATGGGTAATCCAACTGCATTCTTTACCATCACCTAATATATAATAATCACACTTCAAAAACATATTGGTGATAATATGATAAGTAATGAGTGTGTGTAATCACTACCCTACCAGAATCCTAAAGCATTAGTATTATTCAGTCACACTGTTCTTTTGAATCCACTACCTACAATGAAGATACATTTTTTTCTACAAAGTATCTATCTTTATTCCATAAAAGGAGTCAATGTTCCTAAACATATATATGTATTCAATATTGGAGGGGTCACATATCCTAACATATGCGTTCACTATGACACTATCGTTACGAAAGATCATATAAGTATGCTTTTTTTTTTTTTTTTTTTTTTTTTTTTTTGAGAATCGGAACTACATATGAAGGGATACAAAATGATGTGTATACAGAGGTGGCAATATGGGTGGGTCAGTTGGGTTGGTGTGGCATTTTTCTGACCCAATTTCTTATGAATGGGGTTATTCGTGTTATTTTATATCTTTAACAAGTAATAATTTTTTTCCGCAGGCAGGTGTCAAATGCTTACCTATATATAAAGATAGAAAATGGACAACTAATTAAGTATTAACGGACGTTTAACTAGTGTTAAAAGTTTACCGTCTTGGACACGTACCCATTTTACCCGACCCATCAATTTTGCTTCCTTTAGCCCTCATCCTCACAAGTGGCACTTTTGTTAAGTGCAATGTAACAGATCTCACATACTTATTAAAAGTTTCTTACCTGAAAATAAAAGAGCAAAACACTTGAACAAAAATGTCATCAATTGTCATCATCAGCTAAAAAGAAAGTTAATCCTTGTAGTACAATTGCTAATTTGCTAAAATGTGAACATACGTATGCACACGAACTATTGTTTCGCTAAAGCACAATTCGGAAGTTTAAGTCATGATCTGTTCTCTGCTGTAAAAAGAACCTATTGACTAATTATAAACAACAACCGAACGTGCAAGTAGAAAACTTTGTTACGGCATAGATAAATAGAGCATGTATGCATTAACACAATTAGAAAGGCACGAGTACACGACAACAACAGGAACATCCACATGGTAAGGTTGAAATGTTACTATCAAAAGTGACACTGTGACATAACTAACCAGGCATATGAATAGCAATAGCCAAATTTAGATGTGGGTATGTTAGGGAAAAAGTAAATCAATGTTGGCTAACCAAATAAGTTTTTTTTTAATTATATCACGTTTTAACAAAATTTAAGAGGTCCCATATACACCATGATCAAAGTCGAATGCCTGTATAGCTAGTAAAAACTACTACAGTTATCTTTGTACTCGGAACAACTTGATCAAATAACATTAACCGTTTGCTTCTTTATTTAGGGAAAAAAATGAACATCAACTACTTTTTTCTTATATATTTGTACGGTTAAAAAAAGGAAAAAATACGCAGTTAATTGGTCCCTGACACTCATATTGCACATTTTTCATTTACTCTTTTTTCACTCTGTTGATCACCGAAGTATCGTTAATTACACGGTTGGCCCCTCTTACTAACGAGTGTTAAAAAATCGTTAAGTTCAATCACTTGCCATGCACATGAGGATAAAGATGGAGGGGAATATGATATGACAAAACTACCCTCGTGTGCATGGCACGTGTTTGAACTTAACAAAAAAATTAGTGGTTGTTAGTGAGAGATCACCAATAGCGTAATAAACGAGACCAATCTAGGAAGGGAAAAAAAGATAAATGATAAATGTGCAATACCAGACAAATGCCGGGTACCAACAATGTAATTGTTTTCTTAAAACAAAATGAACATCGACTATAACCCAGCTCATATGTGTACAATCTTCGTCTTAGTGAGCTTGAGCCACGGGTTATATATGGCCCAGAGGTATAGTATGGCCTATACTTAGTGAGCCTGGGCCACAGGTTGTATGTATGGCCCGAAGGTACCTAAACGTGTCCAGTTCTTTCTAGTTCATATTTGATCAGATCAAAGCCTCAAAGGCAATGGCGTCTTCAAAGTACTCCCCTCATTAAGCTCTTTGTTTAAGCTCAACTTATTATTATTAATCATTTAATTTCATTCATAATAATAACTTTTAATCAAACATACTTAACATATACAATTGCAAACTAACAATTCAAATCTATCATAAAATAATCACCGTTCAAAAAATAAATAAATAAATAAATAAATTGATAATTGCCGTGAAACGCAGAGAGTAAATAATTTTCACCCAAATCTTTTATATTCTTCATTCCATTATAAATGTAGTCACCATACGTATAAAAGAATTATAATTTAATTATTTAGATTAAATACAACTTTATACGTCACACACCGTAAACAAATTAGTTACACATCGTAATTTGTTACCTTGGCAGTCTCATAATTTTTTATTATTTTTGTTTTACCTTAGTACCAAGTTTTACCACGAGTCACTTAAAGATGCGTGCTTTATAAAAAATATGAGGATCTGGGCTCATACATATGATAATTCCTCACTTTCTCCAAATAAAGTAGAAGAGAAATCTCACAGAAAACGATACTATACACGGCACTGATTTATCGTGGTGACAGCAAGTAGAGATGAAATGTATACAACGTGGGAAGCGAATCCAATCCGAAATGTACAGCAACCAACCTACCAACTGAAGTATTAACTACAGATATATCAGCAGAATCAAATATGTATACAGAGCTTATCTAATGGATGGGTCATGACCATTTGGCGTTTCATCCTACTAAAGGATTAAGTAGTATTCATACAGTATATAGTGAAAAGTAAAGGAGTGTTATATAACCAGACCTACACCTTGCAAACTCATTGGTTGAAGCATCATCTCAAACTTAGTTACCTGCCAATCCCCTGACACGTCGCCTGAGCACCAATCGATGGCAGATGCAAACAACATACAGAAATAGTACTAGTGCTACAGCACAAAGATCAAACAACATCCTCGCCCCTAAAGTGCCTGCAAAAATACATACTTTACAGTTCATAATATACATACTTGTTAGAATTGTGTGTTAGTTTAACAGCCGATGCATAGTGTCCTACCGTTACAGGCGTTAAAGAAAAATACTAATGTCCTAATCTGTAACAGCATTAACAAATAAGAGCAGATGAGAGTAGATACCTGTTGGAATGAAGTCAAAAGGACTAAGATTATAAATGCAACTCATCATGAACTACAACCAAAAAAGATTAGCATTCAAGGTGAGCAAAGAGTATAAACCTAATCAATCATACTATTATAGAACACATCAGGGTGATGCCTAAAAAGGTTACGGTTTATCATTTAATACAAACACAAAGTGATCACATATCATTATATCAACTTACAGCAAATAAACGCATTCCGTAGTAGTTTCCTCTAAATCTGTCTGGATCTATCAGACGACACAGCATTCTTAAAATCAAATTTAGAACCTCAAAAACTTTCTGCGCAGGGGAGCATAAAATTGAAACGAAAAATTAATAACGAGTTAATAAGGCATAATACACAACCATAAAAAGTAAAGACTTAAGGATAATGAGCGTGAACTGTTTAAAAGAGGGGGAATCGAAGCACAAATCAGGATACTTGTTGGCATACCTAAGAATAATGAGATTGTAAACCTACCTGTATAAAACCATTGAAACCACCCTGTAAAAGGAGGTTATACCTCTGCACGTTTTTTAGAATTTCAACTACTTCCACTTCCTTCACAAGTAGTAAAGATGCCTCTGGTGTCGACTTTCTAACCGGACGTGTACAAATTGGGCAGCTGTTTTGAAGAACTGTTTTATGGGTCCACAATTGCAATATGCATTTGGCTCAACTAATAGTATTGACAAACTCCAGATTAAAACATCACTATAATTAACAACTAATACTAGGAGTAATAAACATTGCATATATTAAACCAACATAACAGGCAAAGCAATATATGAAACTAAAATAATACTAATGATGATGATATGATAAGAACTTGACAGAAATGGTAACCATATTAAAAATAATTTGGATTAAAAGAATTACCACAAAACCAGTGTCCACAGTTGGTTTTACAGCAAGCAATGGTGAAATTGTCAAAACAGATTGGACAGCAATCATCATCAGGAGGCATATCCTGCTTAAGAGCAATCATCATACCTCCTGATTTTGAATCCTTCAACTCTTCTTCTTCTTCTTCATTGTCATTAACATCTAAACCTAAACCACCCAATCTAGATTTATCATTTTCGTCCATTTTCTCATCATCTTCATTTCTAGGGTTTTTATCCATCTCAGCATCATCATTATTTATACCAAACCCTAACTTAGAGCTTTCATTTTCACAACTTTCATCGGTTCTCTCATCATCATAATTTCTAAGGTTTTCATCTTCAATAGCGACATCGTCACGATAATCATCCACATTTGGAGCCGCAAACTCATCATTTGGCGCCAACGTCTCAACGAAATTAGAATGTTGAGCATCATCATTATTACTATCGAGCTTTCGCTTTCAGAGAAGAATCAGCACCGGTTTCCACTTCCTATTACGAACCGCAAAATTACGGTTTCTGAGCATCTCTTCTAGCAACAACAATTATGTAATGAAGTGAAATCAAACAAGCAGTTGAGGTGATTATTATATGGATTTATCTAATGGCATAACTTGTGGTCTCTGTTATAATTCAGTAGGCTTATAACTACCTTTAGTGGTTTGATTCTTGATGTTATAATTCAGTAGGCTTATAACTACCTTTAGTGGTTTGATTCTTGATTTAGAATACTAATAATGAAGTGTAAGAACAAAGATGATAATGGAGAGAAAGAAAGAAACACTTTGTAAGTGTGAGAAATGGTGCAAGTTTAATGCTTGCATTCATGAGTATTTATAGCCTAAAATCTCAATATAAAAATACATACTTTGTGTACCAAAATTGACTATATGTATACACCAAAATTGACTATCCATATCTATATTATTATTATTATTATAACACTCCCCCTTGGATAGCAATTTTATTTTGTTGAAGATCAACTATAAATTACTGCCTCGTTAAAAACCTTGCTAAAGAAAACCCAGTGGGAAAAAACTTTAGCTAAGGGAAAAAGAGTGCAGCATGGAGTTGACTCCCCCTCAAGTAGACATCGCTTCAGCTGTTACATCTTTTGAACATGTCTCATGCCAATGTTATGAACGTGTGTTCTGAAAATAGCAGTTGGAAGTGCTTTCGTGAAAAGATCAGCAGAGTTTTTGCTAGATTGCACATATCTCATTTCAATCTGGTTGTCCTTAATGAGATTTTGAGTGTATGAGAAGAATCTAGGTGGTATGTGTTTTGTTCGGTCACTTTTGATATACCCTTCTTTCATCTGTGCTATGCAAGCTGCATTATCTTCATAGATAGTTGTTGGACTTTTATCGCGTTCTAGTCCACAAGAATCAGTAATGAGTTGTGTCATTGATCTCAACCAAAAACATTCTCGAGTAGCTTCATGTAATGCAATCACTTCGGCATGATTTGACGATGTAGCAACAAGTGTTTGTTTTTGAGAACGCCATGATATTGCAGTACCTCCATTTAGGAATACATATCCAGTTTGAGATTTAGCTTTATGTGGATCAGATAAATAACCTGCATCTGCATAACCAACCAAATCTTGTTTTGATTCGTTAGAATAAAATAATCCTAAATCAGTAGTTCCTCGAAGGTATCGAAATATGTGTTTGATCCCATTCCAGTGTCTTTTGGTAGGAGCAGAGCTGAACCTTGCCAACAAATTAACTGCAAAAGAAATGTCAGGTCTTGTACAATTTGTAAGATACATAAGAGCTCCAATTGCACTAAGATATGGTACTTCTGGTCCAAGAATGTCTTCTTGATCTTCACATGGACGAAATGGATCAGCTTCAACATTGAGTGATCTAACAACCATAGGAGTACTTAATGGTTTTGCCTTGTCCATATTGAAACGTTTCAAAATCTTTTCAGTATATGTTGTTTGATGTACAAGTAAACCATTAGGCATATGCTCAATTTGTAAACCAAGGCAATACTTGGTTTTTCCGAGATCTTTCATTTCAAATTCTTTCTTTAGAAGTTGAATGGCTTCATGGATCTCTTTATTTGTACCTATGATGTTAAGATCATCAACATAAACAGCTATGATCACATATCCGGATGTTGTTTTCTTAATGAAAACACAAGGGCAAGTAAGATTATTTGTATACCCTTTGCTTATCAAGTAATCACTTAATCGGTTATACCACATACGTCCCGATTGTTTTAACCCATATAAAGATCTTTGTAATTTAATCGAATACATTTCTTTGGGTTTTGCATTTGATGCTTCTGGTACCTTAAATCCTTCAGGTATCTTCATATATATATCACTATCAAGTGATCCATATAGATAAGCAGTCACAACATCCATGAGATGCATTTCTAAATTTTTAGAAACTGCCAGACTGATTAAGTACCTAAAAGTAATTGCATCCATAACAGGAGAATAAGTTTCTTCATAATCAATTCCCGGTCTTTGAGAAAAACCTTGAGCTACAAGTCTAGCTTTATACCTTGTAACTTCATTTTTCTCATTTCTTTTTCGGACAAAAATCCATCTGTATCCTACAGGTTTCACATCTTTAGGAGTGAGAATGATGGATCCGAAAACTTTTCTTTTATTGAGTGATTCTAATTCAGCTCGTATTGCTTCTTTCCATTGAGCCCAATCATGTCTATTTTGACATTCAACCATAGATGTTGGTTCTGGATCATCATCATTATTCATGATGTCATATGCAACATTAAATGAAAATTTCTCATCAAGATTTTTCATTTCATTTCGGTTCCATAATATTTTTGAATATGCATAATTGATTGCAATTTCTGTATTGACATCATCAATCTCCTCTGCAGTAGGAGTACTGATTTGTGGTTCTTCTTGAACACTTTCTTTTACTTCATTATCAGCTGATTTTCTTTTTCGAGGATTTTTATCCTTTGAACCGATTGGTCTTCCACGTTTCTGACGTGGCAAAGATTCATGAGTGACGTTATTGCCAGCTTTTGGAATTTCAATTCGAGCTGGAGTATTTACTGCTGGTATATATGATTTTGTCACCGTTTTTGTATCTGTAAATGCATCAGGCAATTGATTTGCAAGTTCTTGTATATGCATTATCTTTTGAACTTCTGTCTCGCATTCTTTTGTGCGAGGATCAAGATACTTTAATTGAGGTTCACACCATGAAACATCATTTTCTTTATTTTTCATTTCTCCCCCTAATCTAGGGAACAATGTTTCATTAAAATGACAATCAGCAAAACGTGCTGTAAAAACGTCACCTGTCATAGGTTCAATATACCTTAATATTGAAGATGTTTCATATCCAACATATATTCCCAACCTCCTTTGAGGACCCATTTTTGTACGTTGTGGTGTCGCAATTGGAACATACACTGCACAACCAAATGTTCTAAGATGGGAAATATTTGGCTCTTGACCAAAAGCAAGTTGTAGGGGGGAATATTTATGACTTGCACTTGGTCTGATGCGAATCAATGCAGCAGCATGTAAAATTGCATGACCCCATATAGATACAGGGAGTTTTGTTCTCATTATCAATGGTCTAGCGATTAACTGTAAACGTTTAATCAATGACTCGGCTAAACCATTTTGTGTATGCACATGAGCAACAGAATGTTCAACAACAATTCCTATAGACATGCAATAGTCATTAAATGCTTGAGATGTAAATTCACCAGCATTATCAAGTCTCACCCTTTTAATGGTGTAATCAGGAAAATGAGCTCTCAATTTAATAATTTGGGCAAGAAATTTTGCAAATGCCACATTACGGCTTGATAACAGACAAACATGAGACCATCTGCTAGATGCGTCTATTAGAACCATGAAATATCTAAATGGTCCACATGGTGGATGAATTGGTCCACATATATCACCTTGAATTCTTTCAAGAAACATTGGTGATTCTTTCTCAACCTTAAGTGGTGAGGGTCTAGTTATCAATTTTCCAAGAGAGCAAGATGTACATGGAACCATTGTATCATGATGGATTTTTCTATCCTTTAGTGGATGTCCATGAGTACATTCAATAATCCTTTTCATCATTGTTGATCCTGGATGGCCTAATCTGTTATGCCATAAACTGAATACACCAGGATCAATATATTTTTCGTTAACTACCATATGTATTTCTGGTACATTTATATGTGTATAATGTAATCCAGAACTAAGTCTTGGCAGTTTTTCAACCACATGACTCTTGTCAGTGATACTTAAATATTTCTCATTTTCTGTTGTCACTGACTGATAATCATACCCGTTAAGGTATATGTCGGAGAAACTCAATAAATTTCTGCTTGACTTGGGAGAAAATAAGGCATCATTTATTAAAAATTTTGTACCATTTGGTAGTATGAAATTTGCCTTTCCTATCCCTTTTATCAAGTTAGCAGGTCCTGATATTGTATGTATAGTTCCTTCCGTTGGTTTTAGATCAATAAAATATTTCTCGGATTTAAGTATAGTGTGTGTAGTTCCACTGTCTGCTATACAGAGATCTCCACCACTTGATTGATGTTGTATTCCAGCAAAATTCATATTGAACTTCATATATAAGAAATAAATAGTGAGTACATTAATATTACACAATATTTTAAACGCAAATAGATAGTACTGAAACATTTAGCAAACATAATGACAAAGACAGACGATATTAAATCGTTTATTTTTCAAAAGACACACAACTTAAACATTCAAGAAATCTTCATATAAATCAGATGGTTTCTCAGTGACTGTTGGATCAATATTATCCACAAAATTTACTTCCTTTTCTTTACCTTTCAGCGAATCCTGATACATCTTAACAAGATGTTTAGATGTTCGGCAAGTATTAGCCCAGTGGCCCATTCTACCACATCTGTAGCAAGATTCTTCAGAATTTTTAGAAGAATTTTCTTCAACATCTTGTTTAATGGGCTTGTTTTGTGGTTGATATTTATATTTTCGTGGATTACTATTTCTTTGACCACCACGGCCACGACCACGACCACGTCCACGCCCATTACCATTACCATAAGGATGGTTTCTACCATAGTTATGGCTTTTGGCATGATGATGGTGATGGTTATTATAACCACGACCTTGCCCGCGTCCTTGTCCCTGTTTATAATTATTTGCAGTATTTGCTTCAGGGATTGCAAGTGTACCAGTAGGACGGGATTGCTGATTTTTCATTAATAGCTCATCATTTTGCTCTGCAACTAAGAGATATGAATTAAGTTCAGGATATGTTTTGAACTTTAGCATTCTCAAATTTCTTTGCACTGTGATGTTTGCAGCATTCATTGTGGAGAAAGTTTTCTCCATCATGTCTGCATCACTAATTTCATGTCCACAGAATTTAAGTTGTGAACATGTATTATACAGAGCTGAGCTGTATTCATTTACTTTCTTAAAGTCTTGGAACCTTAATGTTCTCCATTGTTCCATTGCAGCTGGAAGTAAAATTTCTCTTTGATTATTGAATCTGCTTTTGAGACCTTCCCATAAAACATGGGGATCTTCTACAGTCACATAATTATTTTGTAAGCATTCATCAATATGTTGATGAATAAAGCAACATGCCGTAGCTTGTTCTTTTTCAGAACAAGTGTTGTTTTCATTTATGGTTTCAAGAATGCCCATTGATTTAAGATGCATTTTTACTTTTATAACCCATGGCATGTAGTTGTTTCCAGTTGATTCTAAAGGAGTAAATTTAAGCTTTTCCAGATTCGACATTTTCTATTATCAAAAATTAAAACAAACATCATGATAAATTAGAGTCAATTTATATTCATAAGTATATAAACATTAAACATAAATTTAATATAACATAAATGATAAGTAGGTGACAGTGTCGATCATGTGTAAGCAATCATAAATAAATGTTATATAACAAAAATATAAATATTAGTAAACATAAATGAAAATTTGACGACAGTGTCGACCATATATTTTTTCAGGTGGTATAACCGACCTATATCATTCTGGTGGTATAACCGACCATATATCATTTTGGTGGTATAACCGACCATATATCATTTTGGTGGTATAACCGACCATATATCATTTTGGTGGCAGAGCCAACCATATTTAGTATTAAGATTATCGTGCTGATAACGTGTTATAATTCAGTAGGCTTATAACTACCTTTAGTGGTTTGATTCTTGATGTTATAATTCAGTAGGCTTATAACTACCTTTAGTGGTTTGATTCTTGATTTAGAATACTAATAATGAAGTGTAAGAACAAAGATGATAATGGAGAGAAAGAAAGAAACACTTTGTAAGTGTGAGAAATGGTGCAAGTTTAATGCTTGCATTCATGAGTATTTATAGCCTAAAATCTCAATATAAAAATACATACTTTGTGTACCAAAATTGACTATATGTATACACCAAAATTGACTATCCATATCTATATTATTATTATTATTATAACAGTCTCTTATTTAATTGGACTACTTCCGTATAATTTTATTGGAAAAGTGAAAGGGAATTTTTATTGAAATTTTTTGACTAAACTGGCATAAAATTTTGAAGTATTTGTGCGTAGAATGTGGGAGTGAATTTGGTTTGTTAACTAGGACTTGGGATTCTGAATTTTTGATAGAAAATAAAAAGAAAATCATTTTGGGTATGTTTGGCAAAACTAGCTGAAGCTGCAAGCGTTTAGCTGCAGGCGTTTAGCTGAAAGCGTTTTAATTATATCTAATTGTTTGGCAAAGTAGCTGGAGCTGTTATAAAATATGTAAAATGACAAAAATGGGCACGAGGAAAAAACTTAATGATACATATAAATATAAATATTTCTTATCCTTATAAAAGCACTACCATAAAACAAAATATTTAATAATATAAAACATGATACGTACTCTAATAAATTAATTAATTAAGTAATATTAATATTAATACATTATATTTATATAAAAGTAAAGATGAGTCGTGAATTCATATATTATCGAAAAACAAGTTAAAAGGCAGAATATGGTATTTCTTTATTTGATATCTCTATTGGATATATCTCTAGTTGTATATTGGATATAATATTCTCTGTTGGTATATATTAGAAAATGGATGCTCCATAATCAGTTAGATATACGTGGAAGAATTCCTAAGTCTAGACTAGAAGGGTACTTAAGTAACATACGGACCAAACGCTGGTACACAAACTCAAATGCTACTCCCTATAGCGTTTAAATTTGGAGCTGTTTCATCTCATTAAAAGCTTTAAATTTGTTTTACCAAACGAAGCTAGATATTATATAGGAGCTTTTTCTTAAAAGCTAAAAGTTAAAAGCTTCAAAAAGCCCCTTCCCAAACATACCCTTTATGTGTGAAATTTGTTAGGATTAAAATATCAAATAAAGCGGCCAACATCGGCGACACTTTTAGTAGTATAGGATTAATGTCTTGATCTATATCATTATGGCGCACATTAGATAATAGATACGGAGTAATAGATAATGAGATAAAAGCAGAGACTTTTGCTGAGAAATTCATATAATTGCGAACGGGTTATTCATTTGCCGTAGAAACTTATTGAATCTGTAGGTATAACATTGTCCGTACTCGATATTTTCCAATGTCTTAGTCTTAAAAAAAAATAAAAAAATTTTTTTTTTTTTTTTTTTGAAGGCAAAGATACATTTTTTAACCACAACTTGAAAATACAAATAGAAAGGAAACTAAATACAATGTATAATTCTAAAAATTCTAACAGGCCTACAATAGTGGTGTTCTCATTAAAAGATGCATTTGAAATCAAGCCGAGGAAGAAATTAGTCACGGTATCACCTTGTGGGAACGTCAAAGCAACTATTATCTACCTCACTTGATCTTCCAACCCAAAACCATATTGAAAACCTAGCACCTAAGGAGTTTCAACTATCTGTATTTTTCTTTTGTATTCCGGTTAATCCAATGTCTTAGTCTTAGATGAAATGAAATGAAGTGTTTAATTAATTTAAACTGCATTTAATGAAATCATAATTTTTAATATTAGAATTTTTCAATAAAGATTACATAAAAATAGTAAAAATATAATTGAATCAACAAATGCATATGATAGGGTATACGGATTTTGCCGGTTTATTAAATAGAGCTTAATGTATGCTATATGAGTCATATATTAGCAAAATTCTATTAGTAAATATGATATGTAACTTTCTAACGGTTAGGCAATGCGAAAATATTGCACATTTGTCATTTATCTTTTTGTTCGAGTTAGTTGGTCACCGAAGTATCATACTACCTCCGTCCCACTACAAGTGTCCACTTACTTTTTACACACAATTTTAGAAAATCTCAATAACTCCATTCTCAACCAATCAGAAATCTTCTCTCTCCACAATAACGTTAATGAGATGAAAGAATTAGGGGTTTGCTGAGATTTTCATAAAATGTGGACCGATTATTCATTATTTATTTGAGTTGCCGTAAACACGTATGCGTGTATTGAATCCGCAGGTATAACCTTCTTTATCCGTAATCATTACTCCGTAATTTGCAATATTATTTAAACGGATACGAAATGAAATGTTTAGGTTATTCGAAGTAAATATTTATTTAATAATTTTTTAAACATAGTTTTGCTATGTTTAAGATGTTAAGACATATCAAATATTTGTAATGTGTTAGTAATCACCATTCATAATCACTTTCAGCAAATAGGTTGAAGGTTCATTAGATGCTTGCAATCAGTTAATATAGACATTAAATATCATGTCTACAAGAAAATTAGCTGACCTGTTACACTAACAAATTCCCCTATATAGCATGAACGGCATGATCAACTGTACAAACATTTGTGCTTTCAGCAAGTAGGCTACACGAATCTTTTTATTTGCTTCAAAATCGAATATTAATTGTTTGGATGTGTTTGCAAAAATGGGCTACCAACTGTGTGAATGGCATGATTAGTTAACAATGAGAGCAGATTGACCTGGCCTATGTTAATCATTCCGGTTAACTTTTTGATGACATAATCACACAAAGGTCTTGCCACTTTTCAGATGTAATTTGAGGAGTTGGGCCTCATTGTCAAATGCCATAGAAATACAGATCCTCATCGGGAATTTCGTCAAAAAAGTCAACAGTTTCAACACTTGCACTAGGCTCCTCGGGTACCCTTTTCTTTGAACGTGCAGTACTTACAACAAAATCATCATCATCATCATCTTCTTTTGAATCCTCATATGGATCGATAACCGTGCTTCGTCTTCTCTTTGAAGAATTGGAACTATTGCTACGGCTTCCCTTAGCACCTCTCGAAGACGGTTGTGGTTGCCTCTCGTAAAACGAATCTATGTTTATGTTGTGTTTATTATATTTACTGTTGTCTTTATTTATCGTAGCCTCGATAGTTTCCAGAACTCTGTCGCCGTATGTGTTTAGTTTTGCCCTGTGTTAAGCTTGTCATTAGCATTTGCCTTGCATACTAAACCATTATTTAGTCAATCAAAGGTACCAAATTTACTGACATGACAAAATGGGCTGGGTTGACCCACTCTAAACACTTTCTTTCTCCATTTTCTAAAAAATATGATTAGTGTGATTATAATGAACACAAACAAGAAAAATAAATCTTTAAGAAGCAATTTAAGAGCTGTATTTATCGTAGGTGAATTTTGACCCAACTGACCAGCTCAACCCATTTGTCTATTTCATCTCACTAGCTATTTCTTTGGTTCCAAATAGACTAATTCATAAGTAAACTGTCCAAATGGCCGCCTCTTATTAAAATCGTTAAGAACTTACCTGCTAACCCCGCTAACATCCAGAAGTTCTTCTTTAGTTCTGGGGATCTTTTTGCTAATAGATTGCAGGGTTGCATTCCTACATCAAGATCAAGATAATGCATTATAAAGACGACTTTTCAGTCAAAAATTATATTTGCTGGAAAAAGTCATAATCTTTAGGTGCATATAATCTAACTTAGGAGTTCATATAGACGTGGCATTCTTTCAGCATAAATAACTTACGTAAATATGTGGTGTGCGTAACACTTGTCTCCTTGCTGCTTAATGATATCAGCTCGAAGCATTTTCAAAGCTGTGAATATATTGGCCGAGAGTGCCTGTACCATTTATGAAACTAGTTAAGTAGTTGTGGTAAATATTGCTTTGTAAATTCTAAAAATATTATAGATATAGGAAACGCGGGTGGAAAAGTCAACATACTGAGTCAATCCCTGGTTTTGATCGAGCAGTAGCAGGAGCATCTACTTGAACAGGAAGTTGTTTTGTCGATGTTAAAGAACCTCTTGCTGAAGTTGCATCCTTTTTACAAGATTTTGATGCTTTAGTGGAAGAAGGAAATCTACAACATAACCGAGTAAGAATAATGAGATATGTTTGCATTCAAGACTGAATCTAAATCTAAATTCATTACAGAGTATATAATATAGTATATTAATATCAGCTCTAAAACTGAAATCTTTGTATTGTTTTCGTTCTTCAATGTAAATTTTTACTATATTTATGTTCATAATGACAAAAGCCAACAAGAAAGCACGCTGACCTCAAAACTATTTTCTGCCGACCTGCAAGTAAATCGACAGCCTTCTTTTCATTTACCTGCGGACAACACAAGACATAAAAAACTGAAATATTTTATATAGAAAAGAACTTAACAGAATAAGTATGCACAGAGCATAATACAAATTTAACCCGTTTAGAAATTAGGCAAACTGTATCTTAACCAGCCAGCCAAAGTAAATTTATTTTATCTTAATAATTGAGAATTATTACTTTTAAGACCGATGATACAGATCCGTAAACATCACTTTTCTTTGCATCCTCCACAAGAATCTCCTCAACAACAAGATGACGTAGTACACGTGATGCTTCCTCCTTAGCTAGATGTTTCCCAGCTCCATGCAAACGTAATGCATCGTGTTTGTTCCTTTTTACCTGTATTTTCACAACTATCATATTAACATAGAGAAACTGTGAAATTGAAGTGAAATACTAGAGGTGGCATCTTGAAATACTTTAACAGGTCAAATGTGTTAAGCTAAAGGAATTGACTGAATTAGAAATGGGTCGATGTTTTAAAAACTCATCTAAAGAGTATTCAAACGTAAAAAAGTTTTTATATATTCTCTGTATATATATTTAGCAAAATAAGCATAAAGAGGTGTTACTTGTGACCAAACCAGATTGACTAGTTACCCAACCCACCCATTTGGCCACCTTAAAGAAATATCATTTCTGAGAATTACAATTTGGCTCATGGAACCTCTGTAGACATCCAAGATGTGAGATGCTGAGTATTGCTGTCGAGCTAATTTAACCAAGTCAACCTGCAGATTAATAGAATAACTATAACAAACAACCATAATGACCATACTTCATCTCTATAAAACAGAGTATATGATGTCGCAACACATAAACACAACAAACTTGCATATGATTCTAACCAATTGTTTTGCTATCTCCGTTTCATCCTTGTCTACAAGTGTTTGTGTATTCAGGCAATTGTCGCATGTTTTGAAACAGTGGACAGAATCAAACTTTTCACCAAAATGACCAAGCTGTAGAAAACGTCTACAGTCAACATCATTTTCACAGTAGCTGACCTGCAAAATAAAGAGTTTAGTTCCATAAGTCGATCATATAAGTACCACCCATAAGTTTTAAAAAAAAGGACAAGAGCAAGCACCATTCGTAAAAGGTTTTCAGAATTTGTTTCCAGCCTTCCTGAATTTGAAGAGCCCTTACAATATTGTCCAGGTGTAAAATAGCTTTGCTCTACAGCTCCATAACTAAGCATATGCTTGACTCGGATCTTCAATACAAAGAGATTTGAATCATGAATAGAAAACATAGAACTTTATATGGTGTCGTTTTATAAAGGAACGATAAACAACCAAATAATAGATGACTTACATAATCACTATAGCTGTAATAAAGCACACAAGATGCAATCTGGCCATCTCTGCCTGCACGGCCACACTCCTACAATACAGTAAACAATTACAGAGGTTGTGGTTTATTATCAACTAAACACATCGTGTTACAGTTATCATTTCATGATATGAGAATAGAACTAGAACATAATTATTATAAACGAATACCTGGTGGTAGCCCTCAATTGATTTAGGAAGAGAATGATGAATGACGAACCGAACATCTGGTTTGTTAATTCCTGTAATATATGTGCAATTAGATAATTTGTTTTATCTAACAGGTAACTGAGAATTAGATCATACCCATCCCAAACGCGACAGTTGCACATATTATATTAATCTCATCTTTACTCCACTGCTTTTGAACTGATGTACGTAGATCAGGGTCCATAGTACCATGATAAAACGCTGCTTTGTGCCCACACTCCTGAAAAGAAGAATCTTTCCATAATAAGTAACTTGATTCATAATACTAACTGTTACTGCTCTAATCTTATCATTCAAGGTTAGGGCCTAGGGGAACAGAACCTGCAACTTCTCAGCAACTTTTTCACAGTCCATCCTGGAAAGGCAATAAATGATTCCGCATTCATCATAATGATTGTCTTTAATAAATTTGTCGATATCCTCCATACATTTTTTCGTCTTAGGAAATACCGAAAACCTGAAATATTATCATAAGTAAAAGGTTAAACAAAGTATAGACACAAATTATCTAACCTTAAATCGTACCTTAGGTTTGAGCGGTTAAAACTTTGGCGAAAAATGATACAGTCAACCAGACCAAGAGCCTGCACAACATCCTCCTTAACGCTGGCTGTAGCAGTGGCAGTTAAAGCTAATACGGGTATTTTTGGAAACTTCTGCTTCAAAATACCAAGACCCTGTACATAACACCCTTATTTAGGCTTTTATACAAAATTGACAAAGCAAAGCATAAACTGAACCAAAAAGGATATTAACCTTCCAATATGAATAGTTTTCAGTTATAATTATGTTGATCGTCATTATTTAGAGGTTAGCCAAATTTATTGTTTGAAATCTCAAAATATGTTTTGCAATGTTTGATCCAATATGCGATAATGCAGTCAAAGCCGTCACCTGATAATCTGGCCTGAAATCATGCCCCCACTGGCTCACGCAATGTGCTTCATCAACAACAATTCTATCTAGCAATCCCCGAGTGTGCAAGTGTTCCAATTGTCGAAGCAAAAAATCACTTCTGCACTTGTGTACCAATTAATTTAGTGATTAGCAACTTAATAGTAGGATGGCAAAGTATCATTTGAAATGAGCTTCATTAACATTACAAGTTTCACTTATCTTTTTAAATGTTCATTAAATGATTGTCAGTAAGAATATTTTGCATTGTCGAATCAATATAAAAGTAGATCTTCAACAACAAGGTGAGGAATATGAAGCCATAAAACCTTAAAACTGATAAATGACTAGAATCAGCATTTGAAACATACCTAGCTCGGTTTAATAAAGAGCTTATAAGAAAGAAAAATGTAAGTTGATAACTAGTGACTAGAATTTAGGTGCAAGATGCAGTTTGTTCAATTGTTTATACAATGCTACAGGTTCTAGCATGAAATCTCTATTATGATAGGGCTGTCATTTCTATCGGTGACCTATAAAATTACCTAAAATTCAATTATCAATCAGGGTAGACATGTCCATCTATCCAGCTAAGATATAAAACCAGATACATGTTTCAACCTGCAATTTCAGTGATCCAACAAATTCAAATGTTTGGGGTAGAATAAACAAGCTGCAATCCACCAAATCATTGTAGTAACTCCAGCTAAGTACATGCCAGAAGTTGGACCACAAAAACATGCTATATTGTCTAAAGTATTTAGTAATAGTTACTTTATCATATAATTTGCAGCTTTGCGCCATAGAATCTACCATCATTTTCACTCTGTTGAGAAATAGCATAAAATTCTCACACAAAACAAGTGATTGTCACATGCTTACGTTATTTAGCTTACCTCTAGTCAAATGCCAACATAGTATGTTTGCACAATAAGATGACTCACAGTTTAAGGATGATAATAAAGACTCACTTTACCACTTTCTCTGGGGTAACATATAACAGCTTGTAACTACATGACTCTGAGGAAATCTCTCTTAGAATCTGTTGTTGCTCAGTCCATTCCATATTCGCACTTAAATAAGCAGCAGCGATGTTTGCCTAAGTGTAATACCAATGCACTTATGAAAGAAGATAAAAAAGAAGCACATTTGGGAAGGGAAAAAAACAAACTGAAAACAAACGCATACCTGTAAAAGATGCATTATTTGATCTTGAATCAGTGAAACAAGGGG
The DNA here is from genome assembly GCF_046630445.1 of Rutidosis leptorrhynchoides. Lineage (NCBI taxonomy): Eukaryota > Viridiplantae > Streptophyta > Magnoliopsida > Asterales > Asteraceae > Rutidosis > Rutidosis leptorrhynchoides. The sequence continues at coordinate 47,034,060 of NC_092334.1, read as the reverse complement.
TGAGATTACCAATGTTAAACCAGGACAAATAAGAGCAGGGAGCTGCAGTATAAGAAGTATTTAAGATCCAATTGTTATGGAAAATCAGTTGGTCAAAAAAATTAATACTGTGTTCTAAGCAACATAATTAGTAGTGGAAAAATGTAGTACCTGATAAGTCAAGCTTTTTCCACCTCCAGTTGGCATTAAAACAAATACATCTTTCCCACTCATTGTTGCATTTATCACCTCTCTTTGATTAGGTCTGAAAGAATGATTTCCAAACACTTTCTTGTTATTGGCCTGCAGAGATACAGGGAAAAGTGTCACTACAGCTTGTATAATAGGCAGGTAGGCAATGGGTCAAAACGAGTTTAGGTTTAGACAGAAACTTTTGGTATGGGTCGGGTTCACCAAATCATTTTTGTATGACATACCTCCAACTTCTTGGTCCATGGAAAATCTCTCTTGCTCCATTTCTTGTCAGCTGAACCTTCATTGTAATTGACTTCGATATACTTTGGGACGTATGGTTCCCTCTCTATAGGGGCTGAAGAAAAACCAACGTTATCATTTGAGTAATATGATACAGATGGTGAGTTCCATGTAGTAGATCCATTTGCCTCGTTATGCATGTAAAAATTGTCAAGTCTTGTGGGGTCAATCCTTGATGCAAATGTCGGAGGAGTTTCATACTGAAAATCTCTAGGTGTAGCATTTGCAGCAAAGCTTGATTTCGGCCCTAAATCAACAACCATACTAGTTTGAAGATATTTCTCGAGTTGTTGAGTTTGCTTATTCAATAATTGCCTACAAATAATAGAACATAAAAATAATAACTCACCCAGTAACAGGTTTGATAATCTTATAAATTTGGTGGTAATTATATAATAAACCAAAGCAGAGACAAGAGGAAGAAATACAACTGAATATATCAATGTGTTTGTCATCTGTAATGGTTATGAATCCTGGAAAACCTATGGCGCCATCTTCTAACTTTATTGTTTCTTTTTGATAAATGATGATCATAGCAAAAGGTTACTAAATGGGCAAATTGAGTGGGTTGGGTAACAGGTAGGTTCTGGTCGAAACGGGGTAATCCAAGCCAGGCCAGGCAGGTTGACCCACATACAAACGTTTTTTAATTTTATAAATAACTAACACATTAATTATGATCACGTTAACCATATTATAAAGCTAACAATCATACATTTTGAAATGAGACAATTTTATGAAATTGTATTCGTTAAATTAGACTTTGGGCGACTTTCAAACCGTTCAACCGATTAGAATCATTCCCCTATTGGCCTTGACCCATTTGGTAGATAAGATCAAAACAAAAACAAAAAAATACTCATGAGTGAATCAATATTGGAAATCTCAAATTATAGCAGATATGTTTTCAATTGAGTCTTTGTTTTACGACAGACAAGATATAACCAACTTTCAACTAATTAAAAACTTCCAATTAGAAGAGAAAAAAAAAAACACCATTTCATTTTCAAAAGGCAGCGAGAGATGATACCTATCTTGACGAAGCTTTTCTATTTGATCTGAATTCAGGTCAACATTGTCAAGCAGATCATTTGCAATGGAAATGAGCATGTCCTTCATTATTTGCAGATGGTTTGAAGCTTCAGGACAAAGTCCTAGCTGCATCAATTTCAAAAGTTAGTTTGTCAAAAACTAATATGATATAACCACAAACTGAATGGCTTGAGTTACTTGCCTTATGACCATGGCTGCAGTTCACAGACAGTTCAGGAGGCAAACTCAGGTCATTGTGCCTCGAAACACTATTACATACAGCTGGGGTGACAGGTGGACAATGTGGAATTGATGACCGTGGTGTGCTAGCTGATTGATAGTGTTGACTAATTATTTGATCCAAGTCAATAATCTGGAAGTTGAAGTTGTATGATAATGAAAGTAAGCCACTAAACGATATGTTAAACAAAGACAGTTACTCTAAACAATTTTCTGCTAGAATGTGAGTACTATGTCAGACACATCATGTTACAACTTGCTTACTTTTATCCTTTTTACTCTCGAATCAAGAAGGAAACTTCGACCCACTTACTTATAAATAGGTCAGAACTGGGTTGTATCTAAAAGGGGGTAATCTAGCTACAAAAGGGGGCAGGTCAAATGGGTTGAACGATCAATAGGATTGAAACTCGAACAAAATTGCAGACAGCCTTGCAAATCATTATATATAATTTATTTTTTTAGTAATAACATTAATAATAAGAATTAACAAATATGTTTTGAGTCAACCACGTTAGCGAGCAAGATGCGGCCCGTTTTGACCCGTATTGAACAATGACCCCTCTTAACCCAATACCCAACCCGGTCCATATTAACACTCTAAGTACAGAATTGTCCAGTCCAGGCCTTAGTAGTTGCGTGAATGACCTGAAGTAGATCATCATCGTCATCAAAGCCACCAGCATTAGTCTCCTGGAACACCTTTGAATGGCTCGAATTTGGGGCATAGTTGTGTATGTCATGGCCTGAATTTTTGGCATTATTGTACAAACTGTTTATATTACTACAACCAGCATCTATGGAACTCGATGCATAAGCCCCATTAAGCGGCATTCCAAAGCTTCCAGCTTCTGCCACAGAAGTGGTAACTGCTGCAAACCCATTGGTCTTGTGTCTAGGCTCACTATGTTGAATATTAGCCTCATTGGAGCGGTTTGATTGAGTTTGTCCCAAAGTTTTGTTATTCACATCAGATGAACATTGTTGAGTAGGTCTTCTGACATCTTGGATAAACACAGTGCCACCATTATTAGTCAGTGGCCGGGTTTTACCAGGTTTAATGTAGTTTCTGGATGACAACTTAAGGTTGGAAAAAGCTTGCCAAGCCTGTCAAAAATCTAATGTATTAGAAAACTCCATATTTTATTCTGAACTTTAAAAATAACTTTTACCTATGAAGAACCAAAAGAACAAATGTAGGCAAGACAAAGAGATTCTTTACATATCAGGCAATATCAACCCATTTCTTACAAAAGTGCCAACTTGGACATGAAATTTTATTTTATCTCAAACCGATGATAATAAATCCAGCTAAAACAGGAACGGGTCAAAGTAGAGTGTTGAAAGTCGCCAGAATTATTTTTATCACACACAACATCATAAAACTTATTATATTATAATAAAATTGTTTTTTCAATCATGATGCATAACTTAATAAAAGAATATAAACCAATATGGACAAAAAGAGAGTAACGACTTAGGGGCTCAGCTCAGCCTGGTCCTACCTATACTAAAAATGACCCATCGCAACCAAAACGTCTTTTGAGCTCTTACCAAGCACCTAAGCCGCCCATCTTACCACCTATATTATTAAATGTTAAATATAATTGTTGTGCCTTATTCTAGGCAGTATAGTTCTTCCCTAGAATGGTCATCAAACTTTTTGATAATAACAAAGACAAAACAGAAAATACAGAAAAGCAACATTAAATTTCATGACCCAGATAGTCATAAAACAATATTTAAATAGAAACAAACAAGTAACATGATATACCTTGTCAGCATGCGGACTATGTGAGTTTGAAACAGTTTGAAATTGGCCTGACAATGATCTGCACAAAGAAAAAAACTAGTAAAGTTCCATATCATCGTAAGAGCAAATTATTTGATAGCTTCTTAAAAAACAATCCCTGGCATGGACAAGTTCTATATGATAACAATGTGAAACAGATATATGTTTCCACCAGGATGATGTGCTGATTAGGAACATGAAGTAAAATATTGAATTGAATACAAATAGTCCGAGTATGAACCGATAATCCAAACCATAGTAAGACAAAAGAGAAGTCCGTAAAAATCACAAGACTGAACAGAAGTGCTAAAACGAAATATTCAACACTTTGGACGGATAAATGGTGAGCAAATATTGGTAAAGAATCGCACTTAGATATCAGGATCCCAGATAAATCTAACATGTACGATAAATATGATTAGGCTTTCTGAATAACGTAGAAAACATACCTTACAGCGGCTGTCATTGCTCCTGCAGCACAAGGTTTTTGTGATGACAAAGAGAACAAAAAATTGGATTTCAAAAATTCATCTTGCTTTGAAAAATTATGTTGTGCTTTGGCATGCTGAGACCAATTATCCCTCTTAGACTTGTCCACATGTTTAGAACCTCCGTTAAAGTTGTTTCTGATCATATAAAAACCACCAAAATCAAAAGAAATTGGGAACAAATGAAGTCATTATCATCCCTCGGGATGGTTAAAGGGTCGGATCCTCAGAGTGTGGTTCGGGTTTCCTGCCCGAAAGCGCGTGTGTGTGTGCAAATGATGACTAGGCTTCGGTCCGGACTGATGCAAGCTTGCCTTTAAAAAAAAAAAAAAAAAAAAAAAAAAATGCAGCTAGTGTTCTTACCTCATGTAGTTTACCTCAGTCATTCGCTAGCATGCTCACTTACCAGCAAATAAGTTCCAGCATCTTGTAATTCAACACAAGCAGAAAAACAAAAGAGGCAACCATTGTTGTCAATAGGAAATAATATCTACAAACACGCAGTTGAAAAAGCAAATTTGAATAAAAAGTAGTTAAGATAAAAGGAATACTTTTCGGTGATGATGAATACATTTATATTCATGGGGATATGTATGATTGTGTGATAATTTAATGCTACACAATCATAATAATAGATGAGTTTCTTATTTCTCGTTAAGACAGTTTCAAATTCGGTTATACAACTCGTACCCAATTAATGACACCAAATTAACTCAATTATACTAGACTTGTCTGCAAATATGTCATCTTCATCCTTATACATACACATCGAATGTTAAGCAACATAGAGACATATACCAATTACATGTAACTAGTTTAGTCAGTGTACTTCAACCAAAGCATTATCTAACTATTGATCGAAATACATTTTTCAACTTATTTGTTGATGAGGAGTACTACTACTAATGAGTTATAATTAACAATAGCATTATACTTTTAATTTAATTTCTAACAAAACAACCCTAAATTATGTTAGATGATTCCATTTGAGGAATATGAGTACAATCCAGCACCTAAATCAAATTAATAAAAAGATAACGAGACATTCATTCAATTAACATATCATTTAAGTACAACAAGTGGCGAATGTATAAACGTTAAACATATAGACGGTAAATTGAAATTAATAACGAGCATATATACATGTTGTAATAATCTTAGGGTAGATAAGGGAGATAGAAACAGGATTGAATAGAAGCTAACCGCTGAAACGTGAATTTAATCGATGAAAACTTGAGAATATTAAAGACGATGAAGTGACGGCGGAGACGGCGGGCGGCGGTGGTAGTGACGGTGGCTGGTCTGTGTGAGAGAAGGAAGTGTTTGAAATGGTGCGCGGTGTGAAATGGCGGGATATAAATAATAAATAAATTAAATTTAAATTTAAATTTAAATTTAAATAATACTCCAATAATTCTCATTAATCAAGTTGTGATCACTGTGATGACAAAACAAAAAATCTTACTCCGTATAATAAAAAATGTTAAATCATTAGTCTTCTAAACTTCTACACAAAGTATATAATTTGACCTATCAAATCAAATATCAAATCAAATAATAATAATAATAATAATAATAATAATAATAATAATAATAATAATAATAATAATAATAATAATAATAATAATAATAATAATAATATTATTATTACGTGAAAGGATGTTAATCATATAAACGAAATAGTATTTAATGATCTTTTCTATGACTAACACTTTGTTCCTAAATACTCCGTATTTCTTTTCTTTTTTTTAGAGTGGCAATTTTGGCATGTAATCCTCTCAGTTGCCACTCACGTACCCGTTAAGAAGAAACTTCTCGCATCCATCGTGCAAAGCGTACCCGGAATGTTTTAGGTTAAATGCTTGTTCCGGACAGAGTGAAGGATACCAGAGGTACAACCTTGGAGAAAACTCCCCCCCTCATGATTTAAACATGCACCTATTTTTTCAATGATACATGTCCACAACCAACTGAGACTTTTTACCACTCAACCAATAGTTCGGTGGTAATCTTTCTTTTCTTTTTATATATTATAATAGAAGTAATATTAGCAAAGCAAACTTAATAAAAGTTGACATGACAAAATAATAGCCCTTGGATTAAAAAGTATAATTAAAAGTAGACCGTTAGATCTAAAATAACATGATTTAGATCTAAATCTCTTCCGATACAAAATGTGTCTCCGAGTTCTAATCAAATTTCCTCAATCACGTGTATTTTTTTCCCCTTAATCGAAATCACCCCAATGGAATTGGAGGAAAAAAGTTAGAATGAAGTTATTAATCCCCTTCATTTGTATTATCGTCATATATTTAAAGCTATAAATTCACGCACATTATATTATGAGATAGTAAATAGTAATATGAACAATCAAGCCATATACACCTTTGTAATGCTTGGCTATTCACTTTGCGTGAGTAGGTATTATATATTTAATTTCATGTTTTTTGCAAAAAAATAAAATAAAATAAAATCAAGCCATATACACACAAACTTGAAAAGACATGTATAACAAAACTTTATGGCTCAAATGATGAGATTTTTAGTAATTTGATCTTTGCTTCTTCGAGATTGGTATTGTTGAAAACATAAATATAAGAGATGACGTGATTAAAAACGATTCTGTAGATAAAAGTCATTAACCTTAAAAGTAAAATATATGTTATTTTGCTATATAATTTATAAAATGCATGAATTTGGTAAATATGTTTTGAATGGTGTAAAGTTTGTGACGACCCGGGAATTTCTGACCAAATTTAAACTTAATCTTTTAATGATTCTGACATGATAAGCAAAGTCTATTTAATCGAGTCTCAAAATGTTTGAACTATTTTTTCATGAATGCATTTGCCCTTTGACTATACCCGTCGATTCACGAACAATTGTGTGTAAATAAATATGTATGTATATATATATATATATATATATATATATATATATATATATATATGGACAGGATCAATTGGGAAGTAACCAATCGGGGGAAGCGGGGAGAAGCAAAATTTTTTTTTTTTTCGTTTTTTTTTTTTTTGAAATTTTTTTTTCCGGCATCAAGATCACATGAAAATATTAACATTTAGAAGAGACACTTCGTGATGAATGTTATTATTTAGGCGGAAAAACGATCGACAAAAATAACATTCAAGATAATATTGTTCGTGAAGAATATGAACGTTTTTTTTCATGTTTTGTGAAGTAAAATTTAGCCCGATTTAGAGTTTAGGGTTTAGGGTTTGGTGTTTTGGGTTTATTCCATAAACCCAAAACACCAAACCCTAAACCCTAAACCCTAAACTCTAAACCGTTCGTGTTAAAAACTCAATCTAAATCCTAAATCTAAACCCTAAATCTAAACCCTAAACCCTAAATTTCTAAACCCTGATATCTAAACCCTATAAACCCTAATATCTAAACCCTAATATCTAAACCCCAATAGCTAAAACCTCAAAATACGCTCGAAAAACACGATAATTGTTATATATTACTTCTTCGAGCGTTTTCCCGCCAAAATAAAAATATTTATCACAAAGTGTCTCTACTAAATGTTCATATTTTCATCTCATCTATAATGTTCGTGAACAAAGTTTTTTCAAAAAACGAAAAAAAAAAAATTTTTTTGCTTCCCCCCGCTTCCCCCCGAATGGTTACTTCCCTCTTGATCCTACCACTATATATATATATATATATATATATATATATATATATATATATATATATATATATATATATATATATATAAAGATAAGGGTATATATATAATAATGTGAAATAATAATAAAATAAAAAAAAACTAATCATTAGAATTAAATATTAAAATAAGATACGAAATAATTAAGTGTAATTTAAAATGAATCCATATATAAATATATATGATTTCTATGTATAATTATTATTATATGTATATTGTATTATATATAAAATTTATAAATAATAAATATTCAATAAAAGTTATTATATAATATATTATATGATTATTAAATATTACATAATTAAAATATAATACAAGTTAGAATATAGTTATTATATTAATATTATTACTTTCATAAACATTAATATTAATATTAATATTAATATCAGTATTATTAATATTATTATATATATATATATATATATATGAAAATTGATACAATTGATTTGTTATGTTATTATTATTATTATTGACATTATAATTATCAATGTTAATATCATTATTATTATTATTATAACTAGTAATAAAATTATAATTTTAGTTATTATGATTAATATTAGTATTATTATCAGATATTATCATTATCATTATTATTAAGAATTATTATTATTATTATTATTATTATAAGTAGTGTTATTAATGGCAATATTAATAATATGATTACTATCATTCTTATTACGAAATTATTATTATACTTATTAAAATTATCCTTTTTATCATTATTATTATTAGTATATTTATTATTATTATTAGAATTATTGATATTATTATCATTATTATTAACTTATTATTATTATTATTTATATAGTTATTATTAGTATTGATATTGTTATTAATATACGTATATAGTATTAACTAGTTGTGGAGCCCTAGCTTCGCGTCGGGGCTCCGTTTTGAATGCGAGTTAAAAAAAAAAGTCTTGATCTATTTTGTAAAAAAGAATTTTTTTCGACATAACATTGAAGGGTTGTTCCTTTTGTGAAAGTTGCCTCTTTTAGCGTTCGAGTTTTATTTTAAAAAAAAAAGTTAGTAAAGTGGGGGTTCGATTTGTATTTTAATAAAAGTTAGGTTCGATTTGTATTTTAATAAAAGTTAGGGGGTTAAGTATGTGAAAATTGAATATTAGTAAAAAAAAAAAAAGTTAGTAAAGTGGGAGTTCGATTTGTATTTTAATAAAAGTTAGGGGGTTAAGCTTGTGAAATTTGGGAAAAAAATATACGTATAAAGTGGGGGTTCGATTTGTATTATAATGAAAGTTAGGGGTTAAGTTTGTGGAAATTGAAAAAGGAATAGTACTATTCGTTTCCACTTTACCTTTTAGATATATGTATGGTTCGATTTGTATTATAATGAAAGTTAGGGGTTAAGTTTGTGGAAATTGAAAAAGGAATAGTACTATTCATTTGCACTTTACCTTTTAGATATAGGTATATAATACAGATGCATATACGTACATAAATACAGTTATATATATATATATAATTACATATACAGTTATATATAGATATAATTACTGTTATATACAAATTTTATATATACAAATAATTACATATTCAGTTCCAAATCACTTTCAACCTGTTTATGATTTACTCTTCTTTCTCAAAATCGTACAAATCAGTGTTTAATCACAAGATACAATCCAAAATTTTGTTAGGAGTCCATATCTACTTTAATTCTGTATTGTACTTTTATTCCTCCTTCTTTGTCTGATTCATAAAGGCTGTCAACCACTCCACCCTCTAAATGAATCGAATTGTTAAGGATATTGAAAAAGTCTTTCAATTATCCATCGCCACCATTTCCATTAACACCCAATTAATCACCATTTAAACTGTTACAGCTGCATATCTTTCTTACTCTTGTTTACTATTACGGTGACAATAATAACTGGAGATGTATGATGTTGGTGATAATGACGATCATAAAGATTAATGATAAACAACCACGTGATTATGGTGATTTGAAAATATAATGATAATGGTGATTGTAATTAATAATAATCCGTAAGATAATGAATGATGAAGATGATTAACGAGCTACTGTTATCTCCAACCATTCGAATGGCTAGTTCTTTTCTGTTTCGATCTGAAGAAGACGATGAACCACACGCACACCCACACAACCACATCATTCTCATTGAACTACTACATCTGTTTGCTCCTATTTCTAATCGGTTTGAAACCAAGACCCACCCAATAGCACGTTTGCTTGATATTTTGTTTTCTCCTGCTGCAACTCGTTAATGCAACCACTGCTACAGCTCCTTCACTATTTCCTATTTATAATTGAACCTGGACTGCTGCTATACGTCACTGTACAAGCTTGATGATGATACAAGTTGTTTATGCCGCAACTGCTACTTATGTTTTCCGTTTCTATTTAAACCACCACATCACCACCATCTTTTTCTTCTCCTTTAACCAAACCATGAGCTAATAAAATCGTTGTTGCTTGCTTATATTATTGCCGACACTTACCAAACAAGAGAATACCCACTTGCCAATTATTTTATTAGTGGTATTAAATCAATATTGGAAAGTAATAATAACTTAATCGAAGGGGGGAAAAGCAACCGGCCCCATGATTAAACAAATTCATACGCGTTTTTTTCTTTTATTTGACCATGGTGTGTCTATGAATCAAGGTGACGTGACAAGAAAAGGATCCATGGATGATAACGATACGTGATGACTCGATAAAACCATCATCTGCTACTATTCGAATTATTTCTGTTGCAGACACAATCGTGAGCTGCTTCTATTTCCTGTTAATTGGAACCGTTCACACAAAAACCGAACCCTACAATACCCTCGATCGTTATTATTTACTGCCATTTGGATCATATACTTGGGTTGTTATAGATTGGGCTATTGAGCGGGCCAAACAATTCCTTCTACTTGGATTTCTATTTCGTAAATGGGTTAAATTAGTTTAGATGATTAGTTAAAACATAAAATAAAAAAAACGGAGCAGCGGTTACGGGAGTAGTTGTGGAGCGAGAGGTCTTGGGTTCGATTATGGTTTGGAGCATTCTTTTTGTAAAAACTCCTTAAAGAGGGTATACTTCTTATTTTTATATCTATTATTATTATTATTATTATTATTATTGTTATTATTATTATTATTAATTAGGTATTAGTATCATTATTATTATTATGATTTTAATTATTATTATCATTACTAGTATTATTATTATTCCTAGTACTATAAGTATTATTAGTATTATCGTTAATATTATTACATTAGATAATATAATTTTGAGTAAAAGATTTATAAAATATTAATGAATGGAAACTAAAGAGATTATCGTGATTAAAATACATTAATTATAATTCGGGATGGCAAAGTAAATTAAGTATCCATGTAATAGCAAAGTTATTAAATTGATAGGATAATAAAGTGTATGTACAGATATGATATTAAAAGTATTAGAATTATGATTTAGATATAAATTTAATTTTGATAAATATATTATTATTGTTATTATTATTATTACTACTATTATCATAACAAATGAATATTATTTATATAAAAATATACTTTTTACATATACTCTAATATTACATATAATCATATACTAAACATATTAACATTATATATATAAATAATTACATATAACATAACTATATTAATATTTTCATAATAAATATTAGTTATGTATCTAAAGTATATAAAATAAATATAGTGAATTAAATTATTAATGAAACATATAATTTACTAAAATAACAATTAATAATAACAATATATAAATTTGTTCGATTACGATTATATGTGTTAATGTATATACTTGATATAGGTTTGTGAATCCAAGGTCAACCCTGTACTTGTTCAATGTCGTCATATGTATTTTTACTACAAAATACAGTATAGTGAGTTTCATTTGCTCCATTTTTAAATGCTTTTGCAATATATATTTTTGAGACTGAGAATACATGCGCTGCTTTTATAAATGTTTTACAAAATAGACACAAGTAATCGAAACTACATTATATAGTTGAATGACCGAAGCCGAATATGCCCCTTTTTCTTGGTAACCTAAGAATTAGTAAACCAGTCTACTAATTGACGCGAATCCTAAAGATAGATTTATTGGGCCTAACGAACCCCATCCGTTGTAGCAGATGCTTTAGTACTTCGATGTTGTTTTATCATGTCCGATGGATGTCCCGGAATGATAGGGGATATTCTTATATGCATCTTGTTAATGTCGGTTACCAGGTGTTCAATACATATGAATGATTTTTGTATCTATGCATGGGACGTATATTTATGAGAAATGAAAATGAAAATCTTGTGGTCTATTAAAAATGATGGAAATGAATATTTATGATAAACTAATGAACTCACCAACCTTTTGGTTGACACTTGAAAGCATGTTTATTCTCAGGTATTAAAGGAATCTTCCGCTATGCATTTGCTCATTTTAGAGATATTACTTGGAGTCATTCATGACACATTTCAAAAGACGTTGCATTCGAGTCATTGAGTTCATCAAGATTATTATTAAGTCAATTATAGTTAGATATATTCTGAAATGGTATGCATGTTGAAATGTCCCGTTCTTATTGATTAAAAACGTTCCATATTAATTGATTTCGTTGCGAGGTTTTGACCTCTAGATGAGACGTTTTTCAAAGACTGCATTCATTTTAAAACAAACCATAACCTTTATTTCATCAATAAAGGTTTAAAAAGCTTTACGTAGATTATCAAATAATGATAATCTAAAATATCCTGTTTACACACGACTATTACATAATGGTTTACAATACAAATATGTTACAACGAAATAAGTTTCTTGAATGCAGTTTTTACACAATATCATACAAGCATGGACTCCAAATCTTGTCCTTATTTAAGTATGCGACAGCGGAAGCTCTTAATAATCACCTGAGAATAAACATGCTTAAAACGTCAACAAAAAATGTTGGTGAGTTATAGGTTTAACCTATATATATCAAATCGTAACAATAGACCACAAGATTTCATATTTCAATATACATCCCATACATAGAGATAAAAATCATTCATATGGTGAACACCTGGTAACCGACATTAACAAGATGCATATATAAGAATATCCCCATCATTCCGGGATCCTCCTTTGGACATGATATAAATTTCGAAGTACTAAAGCATCCGGTACTTTGGATAGGGCTTGTTGGGCCCGATAGATCTATCTTTAGGATTCGCGTCAATTAGGGTGTCTGTTCCCTAATTCTTAGATTACCAGACTTAATAAAAAGGGGCATATTCAATTTCGATAATTCAACCATAGAATATAGTTTCACGTACTTGTGTCTATTTTGTAAATCATTTATAAAACCTGCATGTATTCTCATCCCAAAAATATTAGATTTTAAAAGTGGAACTATAACTCACTTTCACAGATTTTTACTTCGTCGGGAAGTAAGACTTGGCCACTGGTCGATTCATGAACCTATAACAAATATGTACATATATATCAAAGTATGTTCAAAATATATTTACAACACTTTTAATACATTTTGATGTTTTAAGTTCATTAAGTGAGCTGTCCTCGTAAGTAACCTACAACTAGTTGTCCAAAGTTAGATGTACAGAAAAAAAATTGATATATATTATCTTGAATCAATCCACGACCCAGTGTATACACGTCTCAGGCTAGATCACAACTCAAAGTATATATATTTTTGGAATCAACCTCAACCCTGTATAGCTAACTCCCACATTACTGCATATAGAGTGTCTATGGTTGTTCCAAATAATATATACACATGGGTCGATATGATATGTCAAAACATTTACATACGTGTCTATGGTATCCCAAGATTACATAATATATTAGAATACATGTATAATACAATATAAGTTAGCTAGGATATGATTAATATAGATTTGTTACCAATTTTCACGTTGCTACAACAAGAAAAATTATCCAATCTTGTTTTACCCATAACTTCTTCATTTTAAATCCGTTTTGAGTGAATCAAATTGATATGGTTTCATGTTGAACTCTATTTTATGAATCTAAACAGAAAAAATATAGGTTTATAGTCGGAAATATAAGTTACAAGTCGTTTTTGTAAAGGTAGTCATTTCAGTCGAAAGAACGACGTCTAGATGACCATTTTAGAAAACATACTTCCACTTTGAGTTTAACCATGATTTTTGGATATAGTTTCATGTTCATAAGAAAAATCATTTTTCCAGAAGAAAAACTTTTAAATCAAAGTTTATCATAGTTTTTAATTAACTAACCCAAAACAGCCCGCGGTGTTACTACGACGGCGTAAATCCGGTTTTACGGTGTTTTTCGTGTTTCCAGGTTTTAAATCATTAAGTTAGCATATCATATAGATATAGAACATGTGTTTAGTTGATTTTAAAAGTCAAGTTAGAAGGATTAACTTTTGTTTGCGAACAAGTTTAGAATTAACTAAACTATGTTCTAGTGATTACAAGTTTAAACCTTCGAATAAGATAGTTTTATATGTATGAATCGAATGATGTTATGAACATCATTAATACCTCAAGTTTTCTGGATAAAGCTACTGGAAATGAGAAAAATGGATCTAGCTTCAAAGGATCCTTGGATGGCTTGAAAGTTCTTGAAGCAGAATCATGACACGAAAACAGTTCAAGTAAGATTTTCACTCGAAACACTCGAAATAAGATTGTTATAGTTATAGAAATTGAATCAAAGTTTGAATATGAGTATTACCTTGTATTAGAAAGATATCTTACTGTAAATAAGAAAGATTTCTTGAGGTTGGATGATCACTCTACAAGATTGGAAGTAAGCTAGCAAACTTGGAAGTATTCTTGATTTTATGAAACTAGAACTTGCAGAATTTATGAAGAACACTTAGAACTTGAAGATATAACTTGAGAGAGATCAATTAGATGAAGAAAATTGAAGAATGAAAGTGTTTGTAGGTGTTTTTCGTCGTTGGTGTATGGATTAGATATAAAGGATATGTAATTTTGTTTTCATGTAAATAAGTCATGAATGATTACTCATATTTTTGTAATTTTATGAGATATTTCATGCTAGTTGCCAAATGATGGTTCCCACATGTGTTAGGTGACTCACATGGGCTGCTAATAGCTGATCATTGGAGTGTATATACCAATAGTACATACATCTAAAAGCTGTGTATTGTACGAGTACGAATACGGGTGCATACGAGTAGAATTGTTGATGAAACTGAACGAGGATGTAATTGTAAGCATTTTTGTTAAGTAGAAGTATTTTGATAAGTGTCTTGAAGTCTTTCAAAAGTTTATGAATACATATTAAAACACTACATGTATATACATTTTAACTGAGTCGTTAAGTCATCGTTAGTCGTTACATGTAAGTGTTGTTTTGAAACCTTTAGGTTAACGATCTTGTTAAATGTTGTTAACCCAATGTTTATAATATCAAATGAGATTTTAAATTATTATATTATCATGAAATTATGATGTACGAATATATCTTAATATGATATATATACATTAAATGTCGTTACAATGATAATCGTTACATATATGTCTCGTTTCAAAATCATTAAGTTAGTAGTCTTGTTTTTACATATGTAGTTCATTATTAATATACTTAATGATATGTTTACTTATCATAATATCATGTTAACTATATATATAACCATATATATGTCATCATATATTTTTTGCAAGTTTTAACGTTCGTGAATCACCGGTCAACTTGGGTGGTCAATTGTCTATATGAAACCTATTTCAATTAATCAAGTCTTAACAAGTTTGATTGCTTAACATGTTGGAAATACTTAATCATGTAATTAACAATTTCATTTAATATATATATATATAAACATGGAAAAGTTCGGGTCACTACACATGTCTGTCAACTTTCGATGTGATGAAAGTTTGTCTTTTAAAAATGAATGCAATGTTTGTAAAATGTATCATATAGAGGTCAGAACCTCGCGATGTAACCAAATGTAATGTATTCGTCCAGATGGATTAGGACGGGTCCTTTCAAAGATGGAAAAGAATGTATTATAAGGATCAATCGTGCAATTTTGTCCCTCACATGCTAAACACCTGTAAGCATTTAATAAAATTTGATTAACGGGCGTTAATGAATTTGACAATATTACCCTCAATTGCACATTTTTTTAAATCATAATCTTTTTTGGGAAAAAATTAGAACACGTAATCCTTTTCGAACATCAGCAAAACTCATATACCGTTATTGACAAAACCTGTAACTTATGTTACCTTTACGAGCCATTTTTCCTCATCTATATGGTTATGGTTATACTTCGTATGTTTTGTTTTTTATTTACAAAGTATTGTCAGTACAATTTCTGATTATACAACATGTTTAATTGTATGGATTATTTGACCTTTCAGTTTTATATAATTTTGATTTACATGACAATATGATGTCGTTAATTTCAACATCCTATGTACTTTCAGCCTTAGATTTAATATTAAATCCGATAGATTGTTAAAACAAACGTTACATTTGTTTTAACAATCTATCGGATTTAATATTAAATCATATGGTAGTCCCGCGAAAACGCGGATTAAAAACTAGTTAGACAATATAATAATGATATAAGCAGTTTGCTTGTACATTATTAGATACGCTGTTGCATTAACTTTTTACATACGTATTTGTTTAACATACATAAAGTTAAAAAAACTCATCTCATTATTCTTATCTATATAAAAGTGAATTATTAATTTTGGACATCTCAACAATAAAAACAATACAATCAAATTAGTACGGAGGTAGTGACAATAATTTAACTTAAATATATAAAAACAAAAAATTAACAATAACACAATATTACATTAGTTCACTAATAAGAAAGATCTACAAAAGAAGATTTATAATTGAGACGTCTAAGTTGAAGATACATATCTTGTTGATTATACAGAGATTCTCATTCGGCGTCATACTTACGGTAATAAAATTTAACTTTAATCGATACTAAAAATTATTTTTTTTTACAATAATCAAATTCGAGACAGAAAGATGATGGCATGGCATGGGATCAGTGGCGGAATCATAATTTTTTTTTCACTGGGGGAGAAATCTTTTTTAAAAGCGAAGTAACTTTTTTTGGAAAAATATAGAGGATTTTGGGCAAGTATGGAGGCTTTTAGGCAAAATATGAAGGTTTTGGAATAAAATATGAAGACTTTGAAGGAAAAATATTGAGGCTTTGATGGCAAAAGAAAAAATTATCGAGCTAAAAAAATTTCAAATCCACTTGAGACAAGCGCCTCACTCGGCCCCCTTCTGTTTCCGCCCCTGAGATATAGTATGGCATGGCATGAGATGGCATGGGCAGGAGTGAGATTCGTAAAAATGGGATGGATTACAAGTTGGATAAGAAAATTAAAAAAGATAAAATATATGATGGGATAGCATGCCAGTTTTTTTTTAAGTAAAGGACGTGTGTTCATTAGTCCTTTTTTAGTTAAGTTTGGTTGATTGTCTAAATCTATCAATCTATTCTTACCTAATCTTAACTTCTAAAATATCACATCACATTTCTACAAAAATCATGCTTATTGAATTATACAATCATTTTTGTCAGTAACACAATTATTACTATTAAACCTAAGAGAACCTTGATTGAAAAGCTTATTAATATTCTCTGGAGGATAACAAATCAATTTATAACATCTATCAACAATATGACCTAGCATGTTACACTTTGTACACTTGAGAGATGGATTCTTGTATTTTTTTTTCCTGTTATTACTATATTATCTAATAGACAAAAATGGTGAATAATAACTAGTGGTATTTTCGTCATTTCACTTTTTTTTTAATTTTAACTAACTTTCATTACACCAATAAAGCGCCCTACACTTTTTTCATAAATTCAAAACGATCCCCCAAATAGGGGGTAAACTGTCAAATAACCATTTTTATAAAAAAATCTTAAATAAACTCCACCGAAAATTCAACGGGGCATATCTTCTCGCTCGCAAAGAGTTAAATTTTTCCAAAGCCATTATTAAACTCGAAATAATTTTAGGAATACAATGTCACTAACTATACACAAAACGGACGCTTTTTAAAAAACGCTAAATATTTGAGTTACTTTTCATACATGTTGATTTTGCGTTAAATTTTTAAAAGTCAAAAATTCCATAGCGAAACGCGGAGATGCACATATATTGTTAATTTAAAATAACATTTAAATCTTTCGTGGGTTATACATTTTAGTTTAACTCGAGTTGCGCTTCAACGACATCATCGTTAGCCACGAAATAATTTTACAAACTAAACGCAATAAAATACATTGAAAACTGAACCCTCGACGCGAAGCGAGGGTTCGAAAACTAGTTATTACCATTGTTGAAATTATTATAGCTAGCTTTACTAACAAATGCAGCAGGTTGTTTTTAGACTGTATTATTAGAGTGCATCATGTGTGACTCATCCCTAAATATGATTGAAAAAGCAACTTTGACAGAAGGGACATGATCACTAGTTAAAATTTGCCTTCTAACAGAAGTGTATACATCATCTAAACCCAAAAACTGCATTAATTTTAAAAACTGACTATGTTCTTGATATGACTTATTTGCAAACACAATATCATCTATTTTAATCATATCATCATATTCTCTCCACATTGCATTCAACTTATGATAATAATCAGAAAAAGATTGACCACACTGACTACAAGAATTAATTTTATGATAAAGATTAAAAGTAACAGATGCATCAACCTTATCATAGGTTTCTTTAAGTTCATTTCACACAGATTCAGCAGTTTTAGAAAATATTTGTCCATTATACACATCCTCAGATAATGAAATCAAAATCCAAGTAAGAACTACAGAATTACACATATCCCATTGATTTAATAACACTTCATCATCTTCATACTCATATCTAATTCTAATACATGTACAATCTATAAAACCAAGTTTGTTTTTAGTTTGAAAAGCAAGTTTTAAAGCACATGACCATACATTATAATTCTCTGTTCCTTTTAATTTATGAGTAATTAAAGATGCACCAGAAGTGTCACTAGGTTGAAGATATAGTGGATCATTAAATTCTAAACTACTAATTTTAGTAATACCAGAAGTAGTAGAATCACTTTCAGACATGATTGCAAGCACAACAAACAAATAGCGGGAAAAACATAGTCTAAAAAGAAATTAAACACCAAGAAAACTGAAAGATATGCAGTAAAACAGTAAATCAGATACCATGCAATATCACAAAATAAAGAATAATCACAAATAGTATTTAAAACTTCAACAAATCCACGGTTCAGACACCTGTAATGATAGAAATACAAACTCCAATCGACTGGCTACTAGCCAGGCAACCTGCAATATTAGGATCAACAATATATAACAAAAAATAGATTGTTAAAAAAAACTCGATACATAACAGAGTAATAAGGTCAAGAAGAGTGTTCTTCTTGACTACTCCAATGACAGTAAGTAATTTTGAACTGAGAAGACAGGGCCAGGTTTTCACACTAATCTTGTTAGCAAATCGAGGATTATCTTCTCCCAAAAGAACTCACTTTGACTCAGATAAGTGGATAATGAAAGAAGACTTACAGTGAGTGCGTCCTTTTTGAGACAAAAGAAAAGAGATCAGAATCAATACCAACAGCGGAAGACTAAATTAGGATTTGAGAAAACCCTAATTTACCAGATCTGGGGTTTTTGAATGAAAAACTCTAGATCTAACTGAGATTAACGAAAATCAACACCCACAGATCCTTCTCAAACCCAAACACAGTCAAGAACATGGTTCGATCAAATACACTTGACCAAATCACAGAAACCTCAATTTCACTCAAAATGAATGAAATCACTAACACAGTAGATGATTACCAGAACCAGCGCTCTGATACCATGAACGAACAAGTAGAAGAATCATAAGATATAATCCTTCAATTACAGAAGGTAAAAGCTCTAATCACAAGAGGTTAAACAAATTGAAATAAGCACAAATACTCGATCCAGTTCATACAGTATACAAATATTCACTCTCAACAACATCAATACAGTTTGATCTTGTTATTTCTCACGATTAAAACAATTGAATGAAAACCCTAATCTTGAGAGAGAATGATGAACGGATACTGATGAAAAACAGAAAAATGAAAAATTGAATAAATAAAATAAGTTAAAAAACTCTTATATACTAGAGGTATAATAGAGTGTGGGCTTTTTCCTCTTGGGCTTTCATTGGGCTTTAGTTGAAATAGCCTTTTTTCTTTTAATCCATGAATAAATTATAATTGGGCTTTTAAATTAAACTCTTTCATTAACAGCTTCTGCTAAACTCTTTCATTAACAGCTTCTACTAAATTCAACAACCGTGCATGCTTCAGCGATATTCAATGCAACCTGAAATATATTCTTAACCCAGAAATAAGAATCTTTTAATAGTTACCATGTTAGATTGTATAATTCAATAGTGCTTATGTCATAACTATATTAATATTAATTTTCAAAATTAAAAAGTAAATAAGCAATTCAAGAAATTCAAAAAATTATTATTATTATACAGCATTTAATTAAAACCATTCCATAAATGCATCATTTAAGCCATTTAATTTTTTTTTTAATTTTCATATCTTCTTTGAAATCATCCTTTCATTCTTTATACAATAACACGAAATCTTAAAAACTCTTATGAACACTTATTATCACCATATTAATGAGATGGTATTTTCGAAGAAAAGAGGAAACGAACTTAAAGGGTTAATTAGGAACTCGATGGTATTTCGGAAGAAAAGAGGAAATGGGACGATGGCACAAAATGAGATCTAATTAAAATCATTTGAATGGCTATCAAAACGTGTGAAGAAAATCAAGCTAGATTGGAATCAGTGGCTTCTTAATCCAAATTCGTTTGATGATCATAGTTAATATGTAATTTAGTGATAAGCTTTATAGTTCGTGTAGTGTTTTTTTTTCCATTTTTTCTTCTGATGTAATCTTGGCAATTGTTTTGTTGCTCCAATATGTTTTTCTGTATGATGTCTGCATACAACAGTTTTATCATTTTTATATAATAGAAAGTTATTTGCCTTTTAAAAGAAAGAAAAATGTAACACCCCAATTTTCAAGGTAATATTATAATTGATATTTTGTATTAATAAGTAAAGGAAAAAGGACTAGTCTTGCAATGTTAACTAGATATTAAGGTTAGTTAAGGACTAGGACCACCTTTGATATGGTAGGGAGGGACCCAAGTTGACCATATGTGTTAGTTGTTATACTATATAGAGAAAACTATAGTAGCTCATTCTAGAAATTTAAAGAAGTTAGAAAAAAAATGGTGGTGAATACAAGAGATAATTTAGGGTTTTCAAAATTTGTGATTTTAACTCATGTAAGCAAGAATTTGAGTAATCAAGGGTGCTAGTAACTCAAAGGAAGTAAGGATATCATCATCAACATCCTCTCTTCATCTATTCCAAGTTAGAGTCTTTTTAAGAAAGTTGAGGTAATACTTGTACATGTGAAATTGATTAAGGTTCATGATTAATAAGTGTTTAGTCCATAGTTTTATCCATGATTTATGTTTACTACTTGTTAAAATTCGGATTTGAATGCTAATGTACAAGTTAATGTTATTTTTAGAAATATATGAAAGTGGGTTTGTGAGTTTAGGGATGTTTATGAATTTTACATACTAGAGAAGTTATTGAATGATGTGTTTATGTAAGAACCTGTTTGAAGAACTTGTTGAAATAACAAGTATGATGAGAAAAATGGATGTTTTGATGTGTTATTGGTTAAAACCAAGTTTATGCACATAAGGTGTTTGTATAATGTCTCAATGAAAATGAAAATGAAAATATGGTTTTTTGGAACTAAATTGCATAGAAAAGACTCATGAGCTAGTCATGAGGTATTTTTATAGATAAAATGTTTAAAGTCTTAATTATAAGAAAAAAAAAGGGGGTTAATGGTTTAAGTTTTTTGCTTGTTTAAGTTAAGTAAGATATTAATGAAATTGGCATAATAATAGGTGCTACTCAAGGAAAAGAAGCAAAAAGGAAACAAGAAGGTTCTTTAGAGCAAGGTGAGTTTATAGGGGGTAATTTGGGCGGGTCAAAAGTGGCTTAGTGCTCCCGGATTGCATCCGTGCAAGAGGGTGACGACTAAGTTTCACGATATGATTAGCTTAGATATGATTATTAGGCTTGCCTAATTGTGACGACCCTACAAAATCGCCATTGACGGGCCGTCAACTTAGGTCCCGTTACGTGGTCATAGTCCCTAAATGAGATGCGGTTGATCAAAATTATGCCACATTCATTTGATATGTATAAGACTTGCAAGGTTTTAAGTAAACCAAATTGTTCGACAACATGTATAAGTTTACAAAAGTTAATAAGTATAAATGAAATAACTTGCGACATAATATAAGTTGAAAATCACGATTGCTATAAATAGCGTAAGTATGTATGCTTTAAGTTTGAATCCAAAGGTGTTATCACTAGCGTATGCATGTATGCTTGACCCCAAGCAAGTAATCAAAGTGTGTGGAAGCATGTATCAATTAGCCAAGTATGAACCTGAGAAACATATAGAAAACTGTCAACGAAAAACGTTGGTGAAATCATAGGTGTATTTGTAAACGTTGTTTTTGAACCACAAGATTTAGTATATGTTGATTATCCAAATCATTTGCATTCCAAAGATGTTGTACGTTTGCCAAGCACCCAATTATCAAGGCTTAACTGAATTGTACCTCTGAATCATAGTGTTAGAACCTACACTATACCCGAAAATATATTTCATCCACCGACGGTAGCGAACCGTCCGAATGAGGGTTTGTCAAACCCGTATGGCTACACAACATAAGTTCACGCTTACACTTACACCCTGCAAGTGTAACTGATGATAATTGGACTTGAGGATTTTTGTTCTAACTCGTGCGTGGAATGTTTGTCTCGTACTTGTGTTCAAAGTATAAAAGTATAAGCCGTATATGTTTCTCATCCCACGATTTAAAAGTATAAAAATTGTTGAAAAGATGGGACTATGATCTCACCGTAGTTGCATGTCAAAGTACTTGTAATTAAACGTTGTGCAAATGAAAGTTGCTTAGCCTTGACCTAAACAAATAAGCTGTATCAATTACCAGTTACGACACAAGGTCGGGCGAAATGTGTTCAATTAGTCTTATGGCTCGTTACGACTCGATTATATAGCATGTGAATCACGTTATCAAGTTTCATGCAAGATACAAGTACAAGAGAGAGGTTATAACGATTAAACAATGTATTGGTTAAGTTTGAATAAAAGTCAATTTTGATCAAAGTCAAAGTCAACGAAAAAGTCAACACGTTCGGGTCGGGTCTCGGACAATTTTTCTGAGTTTCGTAATCATATATGAGCATGTTATAACAAGTTTCATGTTAATCAAAGGTGCGTAGCATAGTTAGAATTAAACGTGAAAACGAAAATTTGGACAGCCCTAGACAGACCATCTGGACGGCGTCCAAAATGGTTGGACGGCATCCAGCAAAGAAGGCCTGGATGGCATCCAAGGGTTAGGATGGCGTCCAAAAACACCTGGGCTGCTGAATGCTGAAATTTCACAAGTCTCGAATCAAAACACTTTTAAACACAGATTATGAACCGAGAACACTCAAAACACGTATCTTATATCGTTGAAAAGGTATTTGACAAGGAATAAAACTAAACACATTTCATAAATCAAATTCATCATTTACAACAACAAAATCCTCATCGAATGATCGTTAAAAGTTCATTATCGAAGTTTCAAGTTCATAAAATGCATTTCATGACTCGGGAATCCAATTTACACATACGATACGCCATTTCGAAGGTAATTAAACATACATTGCAACTAAACACTTAACAACAATATTTCATAGCGTTCAATGCATCAAAAGTTCGTATTTAAGTCTATCAAACCCTAACCAAAAATCACAAAATCGATAATCATGTTAATGTAAGGTTTTCATGTCATCCCACATACCAAAACGAAGCTAATGATGCTAGTAACACTTTTAACACATAAGGTTTAACATCTAACAATATTTAATCAACCAAAATCAAAGATTTGACAAACCCATTTTAAGTGTTCATGCTAGTTATGCAAAATAACGAGATCAAGCAAACAAATCACATATTCATGCTAGACTTAAGCCATAGACACCAACTAACACACTTTTAAGTCAAGAACACTAAGAATATGAAATCTAGAGTTTTTAGAAAGTTACCCAAACCAGATGAAATTAGTATCAAGTTGTAGAGAAAGATGCAAGGATTCCAAATACGTAACTTGTTTTGTGATGAGCTTCCTAGATTCGATTTAGATGATGATTGAATGAATTTGGGTGTTGAGAGAAAAATATGGAAGTATCAATATGGAAAATGAGAGGTGAAATGAATGAATGGTGGGGAGGGGCGTGACTAGTTGACCTAGTCAACTAGTTTGGTCCCTTGGAAACTTTGGTCCCTCGAGTTTGAAAGCGGGTTCGTGAATTAACCAAACAAATTATTTTAAATATGCGAGAGTAACGGGAGATATTATAATTACATAATGGGAATATTAAGAACATTAGTTAACGGAAGATACGAATTTAGATAACGAAAGGTATTATCTAAATAAAAAAAAGACGGGCGTTAAAATAATTTAATGAAAAAAGGCGGGTCATTACATTGCCTACACATTAAAAGAAATTTCATCCTGAAATTTAGTTGGAAGTAGTAGTCATTGTTTCTTCCTCGAGACCTTGCGTTGCAAATTCTACGAATAAGTGAGGGTACTTCCTTTGCATTTGATCTTGTCTTTCCCATGTAAACTCGGGTCCTCTTTTGGCATCCCTAACGAACTTCAAAAATCGGGATTTTACATTGTTTTAAAGTTTGGTTCCACGATTCATAATTTCAACCGGTTCTCCTATGAAGTAGAGTTTATCATCGATATTAAGCTCATCGAAAGGAATAACAAGTTCTTGTTCGGCAAGACACTTCTTTAAGTTTGATACATGGAATGTAGGATGAACGGGATTCGATTGAGTTGGGGGTTCGAAACGGTAAGCAACGGGTCCAATACGCTCCAAGATTTCAAAAGGATCAAAATATCGCGAATTTAGCGTTCTACATTTTTCGATACGGATTACACCTTTCTGAGGTGCAATTTTTAATATTACGCGATCACCCACTAGGAATTCGAGAGGCTTACATCTAACATCGGCATAGCGGC
Organism: Rutidosis leptorrhynchoides; assembly: GCF_046630445.1. Classification (NCBI taxonomy): domain Eukaryota; kingdom Viridiplantae; phylum Streptophyta; class Magnoliopsida; order Asterales; family Asteraceae; genus Rutidosis; species Rutidosis leptorrhynchoides. The sequence continues at coordinate 47,009,140 of NC_092334.1, read as the reverse complement.
GATTATGAGCCGTCTTGGGTCTTTCTTGGATTTGAATGATCTTAACGGTTATTTCATGAATGAGTTCGGGTCCTGTGATTTTCTTGTCACCTACTTCGGCCTAACGAATAGGAGAACGATATTTGTGGCCATATAAAGCTTTGGAAGGTGCGGCGTTAATACTCGAATGATGAATATCATTGTATGCGGAAATCGGCCAAAAGCAACAATACAAGTTTGTAATATGTCCTCCAAGGTTTGAATCGTACGTTAGCTTGGTCCGTCGGTTTGTGGATGATGCGCGGTACTCATGTCTAAACGTGTTTCCAAGGCTTTTTGTAAGTCTAGAAGTGAAACGAGCATCTCGATCTGAAATAAATGACAATGACACACCGTGTCGAGATAGAATTCCTATAAGGTATAGTTGTACAAGTATTTCCCATCTTGTCGGTTTCTAAGAGACGTTTGTTAGGACAAGTTTCTTATCGGCTTCTAAAAAACGTTTGTTAGGACTATTCACCCTCGTGGTGAATACTGGTATAACGTGAAGAGTCTCTCTCTCCATTGAGAATTTAGATAAAGGATTTCCTTACACGAAAGTACGAGTGTAATGCGAGAGAAATTTCTGCCTCGATGAGAGCATATCAAGCATTTCGTAGTTCGTCGATAAGAGTGTGCGAAAACGAGATAGTGTACACGTGTAACATATATGTTGAAGTTGAAAGAATTGGTCGTTTATTCAGAAGTATCAATATGGTTTGGCAATAGCCAAAGGTGTGTCCTTGTTATGGTTGTTATCAATATTCTCAAAGTTTTTGGATGTTCAAACAACAAAAAGAATAAATTCATGTACATGGCACATGGTGGTGACTAGGTTGATCGAGTCCAATCACCATCATGAGTCATTAGAACTTTGGTATGACTTACCATAATATAACCACATTGATCGAGTGTCGTTATATTACGCTAACTTATACCTCCATTCCCACATCACTCCATAGAATCAAGTTCGTGTAATCGTGAAGATTTAAAATGGACAAAGTATAACGGCATCTCTAATGTGGCTCGTATTTAATCGAAAGAACTAGTGTAACTCTGAAGATGATTTTCCCTAGGGAAGTGTATAATTGGTTGTTCACGTCAATGCGGTTCAAGTCAAACAATAATGTCCTTAGGTATGAAAAGAGTTACGAATTATGATAACGAGTAGTACGTAACCGTAGTGACAAGCAGTGATGACGATACTCATCTAGAGTAGTGGTGGTAGTAACAAGAAGATGGAGATAGTGAAGATTACCGGTGTAACATCGATAGTGGTTAGTGATTGCCATAGTGGTGGGAACTTCACAACACTTGTGGATAGTAAGCTGGGACGGTGGTGAATAACAACCTGGGAGACAAGTTCCTGAACTAGTATAATTAATGAAGTCGTCGTCATCCTTACGTGTATGAATCTTGAATTTATGTGTGTTGCCAGTGAGTGGCAGAGTACAGGTTCGCATGACGAGAGTTAGGTACAATTAAGAAATTCACCTAAGAAAGATTCAAGTATAATGCACAAGTAGTCAAGTAAGTGCTATATATAGCAAATGCAAGTCAGAATGCAATAGTTAACTATCCGGTTGTAGTCTAGATTCACTAATGCGTCCTAACGACTCTGTCAGACACACTAATGCACATCCTAGATCCCTACAACCAATGCTCTGATACCAACTGTGACGCCCTGAAAAAATCGCCATTGACGGCGCCGTTAACTTAGGTCCCGCTACATGGTCATAGTCCCTAAATGAGACGCGGTTGACCAAAATTATGTCGCATTCATTGGAAATGTATAAGACTTGCAAAGTTTTAAGTAAACCAAATGGTTTGACAACATGTATAAGTTTACAAAAGTTAATAAGTATAAATGAAATAACTTGCGACATAATATAAGTTGAAAATCACGATTGCTATAAATAGCGTAAGTATGTATGCTTTAAGTTTGAATCCAAAGGTGCTATCACTAGCGTATGCATGTATGCTTGACCTCAAGCAAGTAATCAAAGTGTGCGGAAGTATGTATCAAGTAGCCAAGTATGAACCTGAGAAACATATAGAAAACTGTCAACGAAAAACGTTGGTGAAATCATAGGTGTATTTGTAAACGTTGTTTTTGAACCACAAGATTTAGTATATGTTGATTATCCAAATCGTTTGCATTCCGAAGATGTTGTACGTTTTTCGAGCACCCAATTATCAAGGCTTAACTGAATGGTACCTCTGAATCATTGTGTTAGAACCTACACTATACCTGAAAATATATTTCATCCACCGACGGTAGCGAACCGTCCAAATGAGGGTTTGTCAAACCCGTATGGTCGCACAACATAAGTTCACGCTTACACTTACACCCTGCAAGTGTAACTGATGATAATTAGACTTGAGGATTTTTGTTCTAACTCGTGCGTGGAATGTTTGTCTCGTACTTGTGTTCAAAGTATAAAAGTATAAACCGTATATGTTTCTCATCTCATGATTTAAAAGTATAAAAGTTGTTGAAAAGATGGGACTATGATCTCACCGTAGTTGCATGCCAAAGTACTTGTAATTAAACATTGTACAAATGAAAGTCGCTTAGCCTTGACCTAAACAAATAAGTTGTATCAATTACCGGTTACGACACAAGGTCGGGCGAAATGTGTTCAATTAGGTTTATGGCTCGTTACGACTCGATTATATAGCATGTGAATCACGTTGTCAAGTTTCATACAAGATATAAGTACAAGAGAGAGGTTATAACGATTAAACAATGTATTGGTTAAGTTTGAATAAAAGTCAACTTTGGTCAAAGTCAAAGTCAACGAAAAAGTCAACACATTCGGGTCGGGTCTCGGACAATTTTTCTGAGTTTCATAATCATATATGAGCATGTTAGAACAAGTTTCATGTTAATCAGAGGTGCGTAGCATAGTTAGAATTAAACGTGAAAACGAAAATTTGGACAACCCTTGACAGACCATCTGGACGGCGTCCAAAATGGCTGGACGGCGTCCAGCAAAGAAGGCCTGGATGGCGTCCAAGGGTTGGGATGGCGTCCAAAAACACCTGGGCTGTTGAATGCTGAAATTTCACAAGTCTCGAACAAAAACACTTTTAAACACAAATTATGAACCGAAAACACTCAAAACACGTATCTTATATCGTTGGAAGGGTATTTTGACAAGGAATATAACTAAACACATTTCATAAATCAAATTTATCAGGTCTCTAGAAAGAGCTAACTATATCCCTTAGATTGTAAGGGAGGTGTTCTATAGATGAGGGCTATATATAGAACACCAAGCCTCCCTTAGTCACTAACATTGACCACCGATTTGTAATGTATTCAAGAGAGCCGTGGAATATAGTTAACTAGTTTGACTAATGCTCTCTACATTCATGTGGTTAATTGTTCACATTCATGGTATTCATGAGATCTAGGATCCTACAATTGGTATCAGAGCTTAGGCCTTCATCACATGAAGGAGATCTTTATGAATATTATGAATGTTTTCCCTCCACCTTCAAACCTTCAAACACCAAACACATATATCTTTAACCAAATCTTCAAACCTTCATCATCTTCATCATGAAGATATGAAGATCTTCAAACTTTTTTGAAAAATTTTCAAAATTTTTTCGGACCGAATCCTATTTTTATCACTTACCGAATCTTATATCCACATATTAAAATTCATAAATTCTAAAACACAAAAACAAAAATAAAAAATCAATATACCGAATCTCCATCTGACACCTACTGTACCAGATCTATCTCATCTCTCTCCTAATTACTGTACATCGAACATCATCATCTATCTCATATCATCAACATCGATCAACAAGTTTTCAATCTAAAACATCCTAATCAAAATACAGATTACCGAATCTGTTTATCAAGAACAATTTCATCATTAAATCAGAGTAAAATATCATGAGCAGATCAAAATCAACTTCTCATCTCAAACCTACAGTACTCGTCATTCACCTCCTTGAGCTTCAAATTGATTTCCACAACTGATAATCATTATCACGAATTGAGCTCATAAGTTTGTTCCTAATCCAGAAATGAATCCTTGTGATCAACTAATTTCGCTTCACAACAACAGAATCGAAGAAATTTTGTTTGTGTTCGTTATTTATATTCATCACTAACTGATTTGAGCTTCGAAAAAATTTGTAACAATTTGAGAAAAAGTAAAAATGTAGATCTCTTCATCTTTATCTCTTGAACGTGTTTGCAAAATCTCAGATCATATCATCATTATTTGAGATCTAATTTTAGAGTCAAAGCATACGAAGAAAAAGTCAACTGCTATTTCAAAATTCGAATTGGTGAGATTATGAAATCTTCAGATGTTATAAATCAATCCCGAGCATTCCTTAGATTGTTAATTTGGATTTCGAGTTCAATAGTTGAAGAAGCTCCTGTTCATGCTGTGATTTCGGATATTTTTGCTGTTATGACTCTGATTTGCTCACAAAAAGCTTAAATTGCTACATTTAGTTGCTGTCTCAATCGATTTTACAAGTTAATTCGTTCAATTTTGAAATCTCAATTTGAAGGCTTGATGAAGATGAACGAGGTTACATTACATTCGGTTTCTGTCAAAAATGTTATTGGCTACCGAATCTAGTATTAAGCCCAACAGGCTACCGAATCTGTGACAAGCCTACTGACTGAATCTGAGAGCTATTTTGACACTTTCAGTCCCTGAAAGTTTTCAGATTTTTGCAAGACCAGTCCCTTACCGAATCTTGCTCAAATTTTTACAGTTTTGGCCCCTGACTTTTGATAGAATTTTTCAGGCCTAGTCCTTTACCGAATCTAGCCCTCCAAAGCTTATTTTTCCACTAATTTTGAGGCTCGGATTCACACGACTTTTCTCATACGCGTTAATTACAATATTTTGGAGAATTACCGAGCACATCAACCATTTTAAACAGTGAAGCTCTTATTTCATGCGAGCATCATTGTGGGGGAGATATAGATATGGTTGATATGCGTGTGACTTCAATACACGTACGGTATTGGACTCGACTTCAAAGAGACAAAGTTAAAGCATTACTTCTTTGACGAGTGAGCACGCGAAACTGAATGAGACTTCCATATCCTTGGGGGAGTACATGAGATGTTAGGAACTTCGAAGGAGCCAACGATCTATATGCTTTAAATCGTGCCCCATATACTTTAAAGGGGGAGTTTCTCAAAGTTTTTCGAGCTTACTAATCAAGGCAAATGTTGAGGGGGAGTTGAGTTCTTCATCAACATAAAGTGATGCTTCGATGAATGTCAAGATTATGCGCATTCCGCTATGCAAACTCAAAGACCATTGAATGTAGAAGAACTCCAAGTTTCAAAGATCTACTTCAACGGCCATGCAATATTCGAGGGGGAGTTAGTTAGAAATAGTTAATTCTTTCTCATTGTAATTTTGTATGCATTTTACCTAGTGAGCAATCTTCGAGACATAGTTATCTCTTAGGGGGAGATTGTTAGGTCTCTAAAAAGAGCTAACTATATCCCTTAGATTGTAAGGGAGGTGTTCTATAGATGAGGGCTATATATAGAACACCAAGGCTCCCTTAGTCACTAACATTGGCCACCGATTTGTAATGTATTCAAGAGAGCCGTGGAATATAGTTGACTAGTTTGACTAATGCTCTCTACATTCATGTGGTTAATTGTTCACATTCATGGTATTCATGAGATCTAGGATCCTACAATGTGGTTAATTGTTCACATTCATGGTTAATTGTAGGATCCTGCAATATTGAATCTCAATATTGATACGTAAGCATTAATATCTTATCTTTTATATATTAATAGTGTATACATGTCTAGTGCTCGAGTATATATTTATACATGCTTGTATGCTAAATTTCGTCGTTAAACAGTTTATAATGAATCACTAATTAAATACATATATTACTGGTAAAAGGTATATGATATACATGTTTTCGGAAAGCTGGCGAAAAATCAATAACTTTTCATTTAGAAATCGCGTAATTTCGATGAACGAATCAAAAGATATGGTCTACTGAATTATAATTGATGTTAATTGAAATTGCTTTTGAATCTGCAATTAATATTTAAATAACCTATTTATGAGATTGATAAAATACTACTAGCCAAGTAAATGAATCCTTATATAAGGCATGTCTCGTTTTGTTGAACAATTGTCAAAATTGACTTTTTGAAATGACTTTTGATAGCTTTTGTATGTCGATCTCGAGCATTAGGATTGTGATACACTATAACCCAACCTAATTTATTAGACATGTATTGACCAACATATGTTCTCTAGGTTGAGATCTACGGTTAATCTTGCATTCCGAGTTACGGTCACTTTTTGATGAATGACCTTGTGTGCTGCTAAGGTGAGTTTCATTTGCTCCCTTTTTAATTGTTTTTGCAATATATATTTTTGGGCTGAGAATACATGCACTTTATTTTAAATGCAATGGATACAAGTACATACTAAATTCTACACCGAGTTTGAACCGAAAATTCCTTAGCTTTGGTAACTAGTAACTGCCGGTTATAAGAACTGGTGGGTGCGAGTAGTAGTATATGGATCCATAGGGCTTGATATCCCCGTCTGAGCTAGAGCACTAGCCTTTTAACGGACGTATGCTATTTGAGAAGTGTACACGTTGGTTTGCGTGTATTATTAAGATGATTATACAAAGGGTATAAATTATATATACGTTAAGTTTAGTTACCAGGGTGCTCAATTTCGTAGAATATTTTGATAAACGTTTCGGATGAAACAACTGAAATCTTGTGATCCACCTTTATATACAGATTATGCGAAACACTAAAACTATGAACTCACCAACCTTTGTGTTGACACTTGTTAGCATGTTTATTCTCAGGTTCCCTAGAAGTCTTCCGCTGTTTGCTTATATGTTAGACAAGCTATGTGCATGGAGTCTTACATGGCATATTTATCAAGGAAACGTTGCATTCACCAAATCATCACCATGTATCTTATTTTGACTGCATTGTCAACGGAATTACTATTGTAAACTATTATTTACGGTGATTGTCTATATGTAGAAATCATCAGATGTCGAAAACCTTTGATTTAAATATTCATTTATGGTGTGCCTTTTCAAAAGAATGCAATGTTTACAAAACGTATCATATAGAGGTCAAATACCTCGCAATGAAATCGAAGAATGACGTGTTCATCCATATGGATTTGGAGCAATCGTCATAGTTGGTATCAGAGCGTTGGTCCTAGTGAACCAGGTCTTGCATAAGTGTGTCTAACTGATAGTTGTTAGGATGCATTAGTAAGTCTGGACTTCGACTGTGTCTGCATGTCAAAAGTTTTGCTTATCATTTCTTGTCAGAAATTACCTGTCTATCATCTTAAGTCTAAACGCGTCTTATTGCATTGATTGCATAGATAGTGTATAGACAAAATTCATATCTTGGCATATCTATTACAGTAAACTTTGACTGCCATCTTCCGAAAATTTCTCCGTAATTTACGGGATTTTGGTATTATATATACATATGTGTATAATGTATTGAAGAGTACCAATCAAATTCTATAATCTATTTCATATCAAAAATTATCTCTCTAATTATACAAGATGGATCCCGTATCTAGTTCAAATTCCTTAAATTTCGACAGCTATTCCGATATGGATATTCACCTGAACTCTGAAGAAAGTGTAACCGGAATGGATCAATCAATCAGCCATCACCTATTCTGGATGAATTGGGGATGGGTTCGTAGCCTACTTAATCGTTGGAGGCAAGAAGAAGGTGATCCCTTCCATCCACCACATTCACCTCTTGGTGAAGAACCTGAAGCACTTACCGGCAAATCTATTCGTAATACTATTTTCTCTCTCATTTCCAGAGTATCTCATCATGATTATATACTATCCCATATTATAAATCTTATTTATCCGATTGTCCGAACCACCGATCATCCCGGTATAATAGAAGAAGTCAACGAGCTTCGTGCTCGGGTAGTGGCTTTGGAGAATATGGTGCAAGGGTTACGAACACCAGCAGCAGCACCCGCAGCATAACCAGTACCACCATCATCCACACCAATAGGATCATTACCACCACCAACAACCACATCCGCATCACACGCCTCAACATCATAATTTGTACCTCAGATATCAACATCATACGAACCATAGGTACCAAGAAGTACCAGCAACGACAAACGATGAAGTATGAATTCATAACTTCATCGGAGAAACATTCTACTGCGATTATGTAATTTCTAAAGTTTAGAGATTATCTATTCTAGCCTTAACCCTAAATCAGATAGAGTAGAAACCCTTATCCGAATGGTGTAAGATACAAGCTAGACTTGTTTTACCAACAGCATCAACAGTACCCTTAGCCTCACCAGCACCGTCAGTGCTGTCAACATCGTCAGAATCAGCAGCACCTCTAACATCACAAGCTCCGTTAGTTTAAGAAAGCACCGTGGACATCATTACGAGTCAACAACGAGTATATTATATCAATGAGTTATGAAGTAATAACTCAATTCATCTAAAGAATTTATATGTATATCTTATATATATAAATTTTAAAACCATCATGAATCTTTTCGTACTAAGCTATTACGTGTGAATTTTAAGGGGTAGATACTACTCGGTTAATTCATATTACTAATATGCTATAATGTACATCATTCGTTAACAACTTAACCATCGTTAACTACAAATATCTGTTTCAACTCAATGAATTCCATTTCATAATGAACTTAGTGTATTAATCAATTACATGTTTGATTTTACACTTTTATCTTCGATGTACTCGAAACTTTCTAGAAAACATCATTTATATCTTATGAAGTTCATAAGAATTCCACGAGCATCAACATCCTTCACCGAGGAATAAGAATAAATAATGAAGTATTGATTTCATTAGTGAAATACTCCGCGAAGATTATGTAATCCTTATTGTTTTAGAGATTATTCATTCAATTCAAAAATCAAATGAGCTTAATATGATATTAACTCATCAAATCTGTATTACATCTGAAGAAAATATACATACATATATTTTCATAAAGACGGTAATAAAAAAATTCTTTTGTACAAAGTATTAATTATTAAATCTTTAACTGGTAGGTAATACTCGGGAAATATATAAGTTCATAATTAATATGTTATACTGTACATTCTTCAACTTTGATTCAAAAATTATTAACTATGCTCACAGCGATATACAATCGTTTCCATACAAATTCAATTACATATTCTGATTTTGAAAAATCAGAATTCAAGCCAAGATTTAACAGAAAACATCACTCTTAGATTCTTACATCTTTCAAATGCTATACTTTGACTTCAAAACTGTGCTAGAACATCACTTCTATTCATAAACCCAGAAAAAAAAAGAAAAAAAAAAGAAAAAGAAATTTGTATCGTTCAATATTCTAGAACATCATATGTATCTTGACAATTACAATCTTCATGCAAACCCTTCAAACTTTTGAAAACACCTCGGATTAATAACCAACGATTCGGTTATGATAACTTTGAATGCTGATGAAGCAGCAAAAAACTGTAAACGACCTTAACAGTCAAAAATTTGATGATAAAGAATAGTGTGTTGGCAAAGCTCAGAAAAAGAGAAGGTTTGGAACTGGAAAACGGATTGAGCAAAGTATGAAGGAGACTGTGGATAAATCACAAAGACTAAACCTGCCTTCAAAGAATCTAAATTATTCAGTATTTGTTGAAGCCATTAACGAATACCTTGCTTCCGAATCTAAACCCTTGCGGACAATATTCTTCATCATCCTCTGATATTAGAAATTCTAAGATATCATCGTATCTTTCATTATAAATATCCTCCATATTTCTGGAGATAATTCCATAATCATTCTCATCGGAAATCAATTTTCTCCTTGCGATATCTGTGTAACATCATAAAAAAAACTATTTTAGTTTCTAAATTCTGAAACCTTCGAGTTTAAAATATGAATATTTTTGAAGTGGTGTTGGGAACTGAAGCATGAGTTAGTATAATATAATGACACTTGATCAACGTGATTATATTACAGTAACTCATGCTGAGTTTCTAATGGAACGTGATAAAGGTTTACAGATCATACCCTCATTATAAACCATGTTACATAACTCTTTCATTCTATTTAACCTCTAAACTATCAAGAAAATATTTTCTTAATGATTCGGTCTTTTTCGAGGTATTCTGGTAATTTGACAAGTCAGATTGTGCTATTACCGTTTTTTGTAGAACATTAATTATGTTCATTCCGAAATTTATACCTACGAATTCTGAACCATTATTCGCTTGATTTAAAGTCGGGAAGATGAAACAAAAGCATGAAGCTTCAAAATATCAATGGGAGTATATATAAATCACAGTAAATTGGAGAGAGTATTAACTGTGGATGTCAATGATTATGGAAAGACAGAAGCAGAGACATCGAAATATAAGGGAAGATATAAAACCCAACAACCACCCAGAAATTACAAACCGTGTATATCAATGCGTATAGCAATATAAAGATACGGGAGAATGAAAAACACTATAACCCCAAGGTAATGGTAGAAGAAAATAACTTCCTCCGGTGGTAGATGAAAAAGAAGAATGACAGATATGAAAGTTAGGAGTATATCAAGAATCAGAACTGGATGAAGCACTTTTACAATCTTTTGAAAATAGGAAATGAGGAAGAAGATGTAAGAGTGATGAAAATAATGAAACGGAAGAGGTCAATTTATAGCGAAATATCAAACATAGCAATCGAGGCAAATTACGCATTTAATCAAAAGAAATCTTAATTTCCTTAAATTCCGAAGAATCAAATCTTATTTAGATTATGAAGATTTTCTATTCCTTAAATTACGGAAATCAATCGTTAATACGTCAAGAGTTAAGGCGAATCTCTATTCTCCATTTCACTCTTTTACGATAACTTCTCTCATACGCTTCGAATAATCGGATTGTTTTATCCATATTATTCAGCGGTGATAAAACTCTATTTATCAACACATATACGGCATGAAAACATTTTTATTGTTAGTCATGACGACCTCACTCAAATTTCGGGACGAAATTTCTTTAACGGGTAGGTACTGTGATGACCCGGAAATTTCTGACCAAATTTAAACTTAATCTTTGTATGAGTAACATTTTTGACACGATAAACAAAGTCTGTAAAACTGAATCTCAAAATTTTTGAACTATTTTCATATATTCAAATACCTTTCGGTTGTTCTCGATGATTCGCGAACAATTATATGTATATAGATACATATATATATATATACTATAACTTGAAAATGTAACAATGTATTAATTTTTTTGATACCGTACATTAAACTTATTGGTTTAAATATTTATTTGAATATATATGATAAGTTTGAATATTAATTGTATGAATAACTTACGACGTATATTTAAAACGTGTTTATGAATGTTGAAAATATATATTAACTTGGTCATAAAATGATTTGTTTATATATATATATATATATATATAAAATATATATATTAACAAATAGCGAGACAATGATTTATAGAAGTAAATGACCAAAACACTCGAAAGTTTAAGATACACTTTGAATGATATAGTTTATTGATAATTTAAGACTATATTTTGACAAAAGTACGAGTCACAAAACGTAAATTGCGAGTTTTCTAAGCGTACGAAAATGCGTTCGAGAAACCGGAATTGGGACATAAGTCGAGTGACAACGTACGAGTCATCGGAACGAAAATTACAAGTCAACTATGCACATGAATTTAATATAATATATAATTAATTATTTAAATTATATATATTATATATATTATATTTAATTATGTCGACAAACAAGAAAACAAAAAATATGTGAGCTGGATCTGATGGCCATGCGATCGCATGAGAAATAGGCATAAAACCCATGCGATCGCATGGGCATCAGAATCGGGAATTATGGCTATAAATACCAGGTTTCTTGCGCATATTTTTTTACACATATTACTCCGTAAGTAATTATTATTATTATTATTATTATTATTATTATTATTATTAAGATTATTATTATATTATTATTAATCTTAATATTTTTAGTAATATTATACATAAAATATTACGACGAGGTCATGAGCGTGTCACTTTCAAAACAAGCTTCAAACGGGATAGAACTAAGGAAATTATGGGTTATAGCTATGGAGGTTATGGGTAATGTTCATGGGTATTGTTCGCAAGTCAAACCTAGTATTTATCATCTCTGTTGCGTCTACATACTTTCCTGCAATATTGAATCTCAATATTGATACGTGAGCATTCATATCTTATCTTTTATATATTAATAGTGTATACATGTCTAGTGCTCGAGTATATATTTATACATGCTTGTATGCTAAATTTCTTCGTTAAACAGTTTATAATGAATCACGAATTAAATACATATATTACTGGTAAAAGGTATATGATATACATGTTTTCGAAAAGCTGGCGAAAAATCAATAACTTTTCATTTAGAAATCGCGTAATTTCGATGAACGAAACAAAAGATATGGTCAACTGAATTATAATTGACGTTAATTGGAATTGCTTTTGAATCTACAATTAATATTTAAACAACCTGTTTATGAGATTGATAAAATACTACTAGCCAAGTAAATGAATCCTTATATAAGGCACGTCTCGTTTTGTTGAACAATTATCAAAATTGACTTTTTGAAATGACTTTTGATAACTTTTGTATGTCGATCTCGAGCATTAGGATTTTGATACACTATAACCCAACCTAGTTTATTAGACATGTATTGACCAACATATGTTCTCTAGGTTGAGATCTACGGTTAATCTTGCATTCCGAGCTACGGTCACTTTTTGATGAATGACCTTATGTGCTGCTAAGGTGAGTGTCATTTGCTCCCTTTTTAATTGTTTTTGTAATCTATATTTTTGGGCTGAGAATACATGCACTTTATTTTAAACGCAATGGATACAAGTACATACTAAATTTTACACCGAGTTTGAACCGAAAATCCCTTAGCTTTGGTAACTAGTAACTGCCGATTATAAGAACTGGTGGGCGCGAGTAGTAGTATATGGATCCATAGGGCTTGATATCCCCGTCTGAGCTAGAGCACTAGCCTTTTAACGGACGTATGCTATTTGAGAAGCGTACACGTTGGTTTATGTGTATTATTAAGATGATTATACAAAGGGTATAAATTATATATACGTTAAGTTTAGTTACCAGGGTGCTCAATTTCGTAGAATATTTTGATAAACGTTTCGGATGAAACAACTGAAATCTTGTGATCCACCTTTATATACAGATTATACGAAACACTAAAACTATGAACTCACCAACCTTTGTGTTGACACTTGTTAGCATGTTTATTCTCAGGTTCCCTAGAAGTCTTCCGATGTTTGCTTATATGTTAGACAAGCTATGTGCATGGATTCTTACATGGCATATTTATCAAGGAAACGTTGCATTCACCAAATCATCACCATGTATCTTATTTTGACTGCATTGTCAACGGAATTACTATTGTAGCCTATTATTTACGGTGATTGTCTATATGTAGAAATCATCAAATGTCAAAAATCTTTGATTTAAATATTCATTTATGGTGTGCCTTTTCAAAAGAATGCAATGTTTACAAAACATATCATATAGAGGTCAAATACCTTGCAATGAAATCGATGAATGACGTGTTCGTCCATATGGATTTGGAGCGATCATCACAGAAACTTTAGAAGCTCCCCCTCAAAGTACATGGGCTCTCATCAAAGTGTCATGACATATATACCGTCGGTTTCAATACCGAGACACACCTCTTGAACTTTCATCATTCCAAAGAGTACTTTCGATACTAGTCATAAGAAAACTCTCCATATGATGTAGGATCTTCTTCGAGTCTCTAGCTCCCCCCCAAACATACAATTCTTTCTTTAAGGTCCGAGTCCTATACCGTACATGTATAGAAGTCATATGCACATCAACCATATATACATATCTCCCCCACAATGATGCTCGCATGAATTAAGAGCTTCATTGTTTAAAATGGTTGACGTGCTCGGCAAATCTCCAAAATATCGCAAATAATGTGTATGAGAAAAGCCGTGTAAATCCGAGCCTCAAAAGTAGTTTAAAAATATGCTTTGGAGGTCTAGATTCGGTAAAGGATCATTCCTGAAAATTCTGATAAGTACAAGGGACCAAAACTGTTAAATCTGAGCCAAATTCGGTATTTGGACTGACCTTGCAAAATTTTGAAACTGTCAGGGACTGAACTTGTTAAAATGCACATAGGACCCACCAAATTCGGTAAGGGGACTCAAGCAAGCCTTATGAAAATATCATGGGCCATCAGAATCAATTAGGCCCAATTAAGAGAATTAAATCCAGTAACCAAATTATGATAGGAGCCACTGTACCGAATCTATTGTTCTACAAATCAGATTCATCATCAATATCCTTCGGTAAATACTGAGTCATCCACATCTATAGAACCAAATCATAGAACCGAGTCAAAATCATAACTCATACCGAATGCAACGAGTCAATCAATGAATCAGCCATACCGAATCATAAGCATCATCATCAATACCTAATGATAATCATCAATCATACCGAATGAAGAAAATCATGTGATCACCAACACCGAATCATAATTAGTAACATCCATATTGAATCACATACCGAATCTCATACGGCAAATATACCGAATGTGATTCATGTACCAAATGTGCTGTAACCGTTTGAAGATGGGTGTTGATCCGTACACCACTTGTTTTTTGCCATACACCACCAAACTACAATCTTTGACTATTTTACCCTTTCTAACTCAAGGCCCTTTTCCCTAAATTAATTATGAGAAAGGGTAAAATGGTCTAAAATTAAATTTTGGTGGTGTATGGCAAAAAGTAAGTGGTGTACGTATCAGCTCCTTTTGAAGATCGATGAACAACAATTGAAGAATCATGAATCTATCAAATTGAGTCTTGAAATCGATCATTGAAGCTTCCAAATTTAGCGATTTGAAGATTTTGTATAGCATCCAAGGCCAAAACATCATCAACAAGTGAATTCAGACTTGAAACAGTATCGACATTCATCTTTATGAACACAAAATTGATTTTGTGATTTAGATTTGTTAGCCCTCGATTTATTCATGAATGTTGTTGCAAATCTATCACAAAACACTCGAAAATCATTTTCACTTCCTGAAAACAACTTAATCTCATCAATTGTTTAATCTTTGACTTTTAAGAAAAGTTAAACGAACTCGAATCAATGATCTCCTGTTGTTTTAATTCGAAATGAAGCATCAGATAGCTTGTGTGATTGATCGTGAATCAGAATCTACACGTGAACTGATCCAAAACATGATGATTTATTCTGAGGACCAAATCACATTGAGTTATCGAACTTCGATGAACATGATCTCAATCTATGTGAATTTGAAGTTGTTAATCACAACTGAATGATCACGAAGGATAGGATTCTATATAGAATCACGAATCTAAGCTTGATTAACATAGAGATTCATCAATTTGATCATTCCAATTTATGAAGTTCATGATGAACTTGAATAAAAAGCACGAGCAGTAGCAATATACCATCACTTGAATCTAATATTCTGAATGTTGAAGGTGTTGTTGAACACTTGAATATTAGAATGATGAATATGAATAAACTCACGAGTACTGTAGCTGTTTGAAATAAGAATGAATCTGAGAATTTTGTAATTTGTTGTTGTGAAATAAAAGTGATATATGAAATCAAAATAGTGTATGTGTTGTTGTGTTTTGAATTATGAAGTTTGAATAAGTTTCGGTGAAATTCGGTACCGAAAATTTTTTCGAAAATTTTTCGAAAAAAATTGAAGATCTTCATATCTTCACGATGAAGATGATGAAGATTTGAAGGTTTGAGTTTGAAGGTGGATGAAAAATATTCATGAATATTCATAGAGATCTCCTTCATGTGATGAAGGCGTAAGCTCTAATACCAATTGTAGGATCCTAGATCTCATGAATACCAAGAATGTGAACAATTAACCACATGAATGTAGAGAGCATTAGTCAAACTAGTCAACTATATTCCACGACTCTCTTAAATACATTACAAATCGGTGCCTAATGTTAACTAATCTAGGGAGCCTTGGATCCTTTATATAGCCCTCGTATAAAGGATCCTCCTTAAGGCTAGAGAAACACGTTTTACTCTTCGGGTACCTAACAAAATTCATCATTTACAACAATGAAATCCTCGTTGAATGATCGTTAAAAGTTCATTATCAAAGTTTCAAGTTCATAAAATGCATTTCATGACTCGGGAATCCAATTTACACATACATTACGCTGTTTCGGAGTTAATTAAACATACATTGCAACTAAACACTTAACAACAATATTTCATAGCATTCAATGCATCAAAAGTTCGTATTTAAGTCTATCAAACCCTAACCAAAAATCACAAAATCGATAATCATGTTAATGTAAGGTTTTCATGTCATCCCACATACCAAAAAAAAAGCTAATGATGCTAGTAACACTTTTAACACATAAGGTTTAACATCTAACAACATTTAATCAACCAAAATCAAAGATTTGACAAACTCATTTCAAGTGTTCATGCTAGTTATGCAAAATAACGAGATCGATCAAACAAATCACATATTCATGCTAGACTTGAGCCACAGACACTAACTAACACACTTTTAAGTCAAGAACACTAAGAATATGAAATCTAGAGTTTTTAGAAAGTTATTCAAATGAGATGAAATTAGTATCAAGTTGTAAAGGAAGATGCAAGGATTCCAAATATGTAACTTGTTTTGTGATGAATTTCCTAGATTCGATTTAGATGATGATTGAATGAATTTGAGTGTTGAGAGAAAAAAATGGAAGTATCAAAATGGAAAATGGGAGGTGAAATGAATGAATGGTGGGGAGGGGCTTGACTAGTTGACCTAGTCAACTAGTTTGGTCCCTTGGCGACTTTGGTCCCTCGAGTTTGAAAGCGGGTGCGTGAATTAACCAAACAAATTATTCTAGATACGCGAGAGTAACCGGATGATAATATAATTACATAACGGGAATATTAAGAACATTAGTTAACGGAAGATACGAATTTAGATAACGAAAGGTATTATCTAAAAAAAAGATGGGTGTTAAAATAATTTAACGGAAAAAGGCGGGTCATTACACTAATAGTGGCATCTATGGTGTAATGATTAGCTTAGACACAATTACTAGGCTTGCCTAATAGTGGTGTCTATGATTAGCTTCTGACCTCTTGGATGTGCCCTTTAATTCATTTCAAAGAGATGAGCCTATGAGCCCCTTAAACTCAAGTGAATTTGGGACATGTAATTCAAATGTGGATAGTTCAATTGGGGAGCAGTTCGCCTGTGGGGAGCATGATGTAAAAAATGGATCTTACAAGGTGGTTAATTGTGATGGGCCTATGGAGAAGTTGGGCTCAGAAAATTCCAATGATTTTGGGTTTTTGGTGGTCTGTTTTCGACGTAAAAAAAGAAGAGTAAGAGACTCTTTAATAAGAATCATTTCTTAAATTACATTCGGGATAAAAAAAATTAAAATGTTCGGGATATCGCAATAGATTTAAATGGTGCCTCCGATCTTTCGATGCAATGAATAATATGGAGGAGGAAGATGAAGAAGATGAAGAAAAATTTTCACCCTCTGTTTCAGAATCCGAGAACTATTGATTCGTTTTTTCATGTTTTTTTCGGGGTAGTTTAGAAGGGTGTTAAAGTTGTTTTTTTTGGATTCGTAGTTTTGTGGGTTGTGTGTTCAGGTTTTAAGGTTTTTAGTATCATTATCGTGTTGTAGTTGTTGTTCGTTGTCGCTTGGTGTCGTTGTATCTTCTATCTTCTTGCTATTTCTTTTTTTAATTAATACAATTCTTGCCTTTCAAAAAAAAAATTAAATAAAAAAAGCTTAGACATGATTATTAAATTTGCTTAATAATTATGTCTATGGTTGTTTTAGCTTAAACATATGTTTATGTCTATGTATGATGTATGATGTATGTTAGCTTAGGCACGATTACTAGTCGCTTCTAATATGTTGTGTCTATGGTATGTTATGATCGGATCCGAGTTATCAATGCAACCTTCGGGTTGAAAGATTATGATTTATGTTATGTAAAGTTTCTCATTTTACTTGCCTATAACTCACTAAGCATATAGCTTACCCCTTTATGTTGTTATGTTCTTTTATAGGCTCTAAAGGTCATCGCGAAGGTAAGGAACCGGTTCAAAGCTAGTGGAGAATTGTGCATTTAGTAAGTGGGTTGCAAGTTCCTCTTTATCTAGCTCGAGACAACCGCTTAGTAACGCCATGGGTCAAGAATGTATTTTGTATGAAATAGCGTGAATGTGTCTTTTGTTTGAAATGGTTTTATGTAGACACCTAAATGGGTTTGAAATGTCGGTTTAATGTGTGAAGTTAAATCATGTGGTACTTGAATTGTGCACAATGGTATTGAAATGGACAGTTAACAAGATGAAACAAGTTGCGATTCACCAGACCTGATATGGCACGACGTGCCAAAAGAGTGGCACGACGTGCCAAAAGAGTGGCATGACGTGCCACTTGAACTTGTTTTCACCATTCCTGTACTGGCACGACGTGCCAAAAATATAGCACGACGTGCCATCGTAAAAAAAAAAAATCTTTTCCTTTTGTCGCTTTTGTCAATGAGTTTAACGGCGTTATAAAAAAAAGAAACATCATAATCATAATTATAATTCATATGATAACCCTACAATCTTTTTGAACACTTTTGTAAGCCCAAAGTAAAAATAATGTGGAGTATCTATAGATCATAACTAGAAAAAGTAGCCCTCGCGATGCCGCGGGGCGTTTGGGTTGCGTATTCATAGTTAATGGGGCGTATTATAGGTGTGTATATGTATTGAATATAGTCCGAGGTATTGAGCATTTTTTTAAGTACCCGTTTCGCGTATAGTTAATCCCGTTGTGTTCGTAAGATTTTTTTGAGTTGAACGGTGGGCTCGGAAAAATTTAACTCGCACCGAGCGAGATGATAGGACCCGCTAAAAATTCGAGTGGAATTAGTTTATTTTATTTTAATAAAATTATATATTTACACTTTTTACCCCTGAGAAAATGTAAAGTTGAGGGGTCGTTATGTAAATTGAGGAAAAGGTGAGGGGCCGAATGCAGTGTGAACGCAAACACAAAACTATAATCTAAAACAATTGAGACAACAAAAATATTGGTGACTTTTAGTATATAGGTATAATATAATATAATATAATATAATATAATAATGCCTATATTTGAGTGATTAAAAAGTCCTTATTTATATTGTAATATTATATTTTCTTAAAATAAAATAAAAAGGGGAATTGGCTCAAATACACTTTTTTAAAACTTTTCGTTCAAAATACACTTTTAAAAAAAAAATTATCTTTTTACACCATTTGGTCGACCAACAATATAGTCGACCACCCTTTTAACTTGGTCGACCACCTCATTTTTCAAGGTGGTCGACCAAACTTCATTCAGAGCATGGTCGACTTCCATATAAACATGGTCGACTACCACCTCAACTACACATGGTCGACCACAAAGCAAAAAAACAACGCGGGCGACCAATGAGTTGGTCGACTTTCCTGGATTCAGGTTTCACGCATCCCGAAATCTGCAAAATCCATGCAAGTCTATTAACAGTTTTAGTGACACTTTTTGAGTGTTTAATGTCTCCACACCTCAAAAATTTTACCACCACCCAACAATTCAACCTCCACTTTTGAGTGTTAAAAACATGGCTACCACCCACCTATATGAATCCCATCATGTAAGCTCGAAAAACTGTCACTAAAAATTGTTAATAGACTTGTACGAATTTTGTAGATTTCGGGATGCGTGAAACCTGAATCCAAGGAAGTCGACCAACTCATTGGTCGCCCGCGTTGTTTTTTTTGCTTTGTGGTCGACCATGTGTAATTGAGGTAGTAGTCGACCATGTTTACATGGTAGTCGACCATGCTCTGAATGAAGTTTGGTCGACCACCTTGAAAAATGAGGTGGTCGATTAAGTTAAAAGGGTAGTCGACCATATTGTTAGTCTACCTAATGGTGTAAAAAGACAATTTTTTTTTTCAAAAAGTGTATTTTGAACGAAAATTTAAAAAAAAAATGTATTTTGGCGAATATCCCAAATAAAAATGCAATGAGCCGTGAATGTAAAGCCCATATGTGAATGAGAGATGGTTTTTAAAATCGAAAATTATTTGGTTGGGTATCATGACATTGGTATATGTCCATATAAATATTAATCTCTCATATATTTAATTTTCATTTAATTATCATAATTAAAATATTAAAATGATAACTTAAACTTCTAAAATTATAGATAACAAATATATGTGTAAATTTATGTTCTAATACTATTACGAAGTATTAAAATAATAACTTAAACCTCACAAAATAATAATAATAAATATATTATATTATATCATATCATATCATATCATATTATATTATATTATATTATATTATATTATATTATACTATACTATACTATATATATATATATATATATATATATATATATATATATATATATATATATATATATCATATTATGTTATATTATATTATATTATATTATATTATATTATTATTTATATATTATAATATAATATATAGCATAATATAATATGATATGATATGATATGATATGATATAATATAATATAATGTATATAATGTAATATATTTATTATCGTTATTTTGTGAGGTTTAAGTTATTATATTACATTATAATATATTATATTATATTATATTATATTATATTATATCATATTACATTACATGATATTACATGACATTATATTATGACATGTGATTCTCGCATACTACTTTTTGATTATTCTACACTATTGTCTCACAAATTCACAATTATACATCTAAAGAGTTGAACTTGTATTATAATTCTAAATATAATTAAGGGTATATTAGTAATTAGGTATAGATAGATAAAAAGTGGTGTGTGAGGATCACCTCTGTCATATTATACGAAGTACTAACTTATATTATACTGTAATATATTATACTATATATTACCATGTTACACTATGGGCCTGTTTACTTATGGCTTAATGGGCTGTATTGAATGGAGACATTAATGGGTAATATAAGTGTGTGTTTCTTTAGGTATTAATGAATAAAAAAATCTATATAGAGTGCTGTTTCGGTCACCAGGAATTGTGATGTTGTCCCCATATGGCTTCTCCTTTTGTCATTATTAACCTCACTCTTCATCCTCATCTTTTATTTTCTATTCTCTCTCCCGTGAACAATAAACAACACCCATGAAATCAACACAAGATCAAGAAACAAAATTGAAAAATCAATTATACAAAGGCAGAAGGTTTGATGGTCCGATGAACTACAACCCCTAATTTTATTTCCACCTTATAAGTTCATTACAGATTAGGGTTTTTGGATTTTAATTTTACCTAATTTTTTTCCCACCTTACTTACGAGTTCATTATCAACTCTCTGTATCTTCGTCATCTCCGACGTTGACAGCCACTATAAGCACATCGCTCAATATGTGCCATACAAGTAACATTGATTCTTGATTTTCTTGACTTGTATCATATCTTTATTTTTTATTGATAAATGGTTTGTTAGGATCTTAATTTTTTGATAAATGATTTCATGTATCAAACTTGTATCAGATCTTGATAAATATTTTGTTATGATGGAATTAAGTTACTCCGTTTAGTTGTAAACCTTCTTATGTTTGAATTGTGTTTAAACATTTTAGTAATAAATTTGCTCCGTAAGGTTTGTGGATTTTATTTTTAATAATTTGGGGATAACAGAGTACAGAAACTTTTGTGTTCCTCTTTGTTGAAAGTGAAGGTAATACAATCATTTTCAATATTAATACCATTCATTCAGCATAAAAAGAAACAACATTTATTTATTTACAACTTGCTACATATTGCCACTTATATGGATAATGACATCTATATCCATACAGGCCTTAATGATAAAGAAAGTAAACAGGCCCTATATCGTATTACATCAATTATACCGTGGTCATAAATTATTAATTTGACAAATTTTCACACTTATCATTGTTTTATAAATAGTCTCAAATGTATACTTTGACCTATATTAAAAATGAAGCACTTTTCACTTTTAATAATTCTAGCATTTTTATGCTTTGGATATGTCAGTTACATGTTCGGGTAATAGTGGATACATTGTTCAAGTTCAAAACTTGATACAAAATAGTAATATCTTAGTTAATTGTAAGTCTAAAGACGATGATTTAGGCGATCATCATCTCGCTTATAACGAAAAAATTAATTGGCATTTTTTTCAAAAATTTTGGGGTACTACATTATATTTTTGTCATTTCTATTGGGATTCGAAAGAACAAGTTATCGACGTGTTTAATAAAGAGATTGCTACAAAATGCTATTACGGTAAAAATGATGATACTCCATGTAATTGGGCAGCCATATCTGATGGGTTATATTTGTATAATGTTAATAAAATGAATGGGAAAAATGGTATGATTGGAAAGATAGAAGTCTATGAATAAAATGTATTTTAATTTATCAATTCATAAGAAAATTAAATGAAGTTTATTAGAAATATAATATATGAATCTTGAGGTGTTTAATGTATACTATTTATTCTTCCTTCTTAAATATATATATGCTTCTAAATTAAAGTGTTATCTTTGCTATTTGAATTACTGAATTTCAAATATTCGTTTTTTAAAGATATGATATTTGATTGGTAAAGTTTGTAGTCATCGTGAAATGTGTGACATCTATCTATACTATATATTAAAATGCTATTTTGATGATATTACATTAAACAATTCTTACCTAATCTTAATTTCTAAAAGATTACATGACATTTCTACAAAATCCATGCTTATGTCATAACTATATTAATATTAATTTTTGAAATTAATAAATAAATAAATAAATAATTCAAGAAATTATTCTTATACAACATTTAATTTAAACCATTCCATAAATGCACCATTTAAGTCATTTAATTTATTTTATTTTTAATATATTCTTTGAAATCATTCTTTATACAGTAACATATACTCTTAAGAACTATTCTCAACACTTTTTAGCACCATATATATATATATATATATATATATATATATATATATATATATATATATATATATATATATATATATATATATATATTCATAATCAAGAGGGAAACACTTTTCTAGAGGAAGGGGAAGTAAAATTTATTTTTTCATTTTACGTTTTTTTGAATTTTTATTTTCCAACATTAAGAGCACACGTAAATATGAACATTTAAAAAAGACACTTTGTGATAAATGTTATTATTTTGGCGGAAAAACTGTGACAACCCGGAAATTTTTGACCAAATTTAAACTTTATCTTTAAATGATTTAACGTTTCCGACACGATAAGCAAAGTCTATGAAGTTGAATCTCAAAATTTTAGAACTGTTTCATTACATTTGACTGTTCTCGACGATTCATGAACAATTATATGTATGTATATATATATATATATATATATATATATATATATATATATATATATATATATATATATATATATATATATATATATATGTACAAGTAAAAACGACTTTCCTATAGTAAAACACTATTTGCTACAGTAAAATAACTTTGCTACAGTAAAACACTATTTGCTACAGTGAAACCGTATTTTGATACAGTGCTACAGTGATTTGCTACAGTGACACTATTTGCTACAGTAAACACTATTTGCTACAGTAACACTATTTGCTACAGTACACTATTTGATGTCGACGAACTAGCAAACAAAAACGGATAAGGCGGCCATGCGATCGCATGGCAAAAACACTGAAAACTCATGCGATCGCATGAGGTACTGTAGCAGGCCACATACTATAAAAGTTCGGTTCATTCCTCCGAATTATTATTATTATTATTATTATTATTATTATTATTATTATTATTATTATTATTATTAAGATTAATATTAATATTATTAATCTTATTATAATATTATTATTAGTAGTATATATATACCTAAAATACTACGACGAGGTTATGAGCGTGTCACTTTCAAAATGGGTTTTTGAGCGGGATAGAGCTAAGAAAATTATGGGTTATTGCCAAGGAGGTTATGGGTAATGTTCGGGGGTATATTTGTGAATCAAATCTAGTTTTTATCATCTCCGTTACGTCTACGTACTTTCCTACAATATTGAATCTCAATATTTATACGTAAGCACTCATATTTTATCTTTTATATATTAATTGTGTATCCATGTCTAGTGCTCGAGTATATATATATTTATATATGCTTGTATGCTAAATTTCGTCGTTAAACAGTTATAATGAATCACGAATTAAATACATATATTATTGGTAAAAAGTATATGATATACATGTTTTTGGAAAGCTGGCGAAAAATCAATAACTTTTCATTTAGATATCGAATAATTTCGATGACGGATTAAAAGATATGATCAACTGAATTATGATTGACGTTAATTGAAATTGCTTTTGAATCTACAATTAAGATTTAAACAACTCGTTTACGAGATTGATAATTTGGGTTTTTGAATATTACCAACCGAGTAAATGAATCCTTATATAAGGTACGTCTCGTTTTGTTAAACAACTGTCAAAATTGACTTTTTGAAACGACATTGGATAACTTTTGTATGTCGATCTCGAGCATTAGGATTGTGATACACTATGACCTGACCTAGCTTGATAGACGTTTATTGACCAACATATGTTTTCTAGGTTGAGATCTACAATTATTTGGTAATCCGAGTTTCGATCACATTTTGGTGAACGACTTTATATGCTGCTAAGGTGAGTTTCATTTGCTCCCTTTTTAATTGCTTTTGCAATATATATTTTTGGGCTGAGAATACATGCACTTTATTTTAAACGCAATGGATACAAGTACATACTAAATTCTACACTGAGTTCGAACCGAAAATCCCTTAGCTTTGGTAACTAGTAACTGCCAGTTATAAGAACTGGTGGGCGCGAGTAGTAGTATATGGATCCATAGGGCTTGATATCCCCGTTCGAGCTAGAGCACTAGCCTTTTAACGGATGTATGCTATTTGAGAAGCGTACACGTTGGTTTGCGTGTATTATTAAGATGATTATACAAAGGGTACAAATTATATATAGTTAAAGTTTAGTTACCAGGGTGCTCAATTTCGTAGAATATTTTGATAAACGTTTCGGATGAAACAACTGAAATCTTGTGATCCACCTTTATATACAGATTATGCGAAACACTAAAACTATGAACTCACCAACCTTTGTGTTGTCACTTGTTAGCATGTTTATTCTCAGGTTCCCTAGAAGTCTTCCGCTGTTTGATTATATGTTACACAAGCTATATGCATGGAGTCTTACATGGCATATTTTTTCAAGGAAACGTTGCATTCACCAAATCATCACCATGTATCTTATTTTGACTGCATTGTCAATGGAAGTACTATTGTAAACTATTATTTATGGTGATTGTCTATATGTAGAAATCATCAGATGTCGAAAACCTTTGATTTAAATATTCATTTATGGTGTGCCTTTTCAAAAGAATGCAATGTTTACAAAACGTATCATATAGAGGTCAAATACCTCGCAATGAAATCAATGAATGACGTGTTCGTCCATATGGATTTGGAGCGATCGTCACACATACATACATACATATATATATATATAAATATATACATATATATATATATATATATATATATATATATATATATATATATATATATATATATATATATATATATATATATATATATATATCACAAAGTGTCTTTTTTTAATGTTCATATTTTCATCTAATCTATAATGTTCGTGATGAATGTTATTATTAAGGCAGAAAAACGATCGACAAAAATAACATTCAAGATAATACTGTTCGTGAAGAATGTGAACGTTTTTTTTTCATGTTTTGTGAAGTAAAATTTAGCCCGATTTAGAGTTTAGGGTTTAGGGTTTGGTGTTTTGGGTTTATTCCATAAACCTAAAATACCAAACCCTAAACCCTAAACTCTAAACCGTTCGTGTTAAAATCTAAATCTAAATCCTAAATCTAAACCCTAAATCTAAACCGTAAACCCTAAATTTCTAAACCCTAATATCTAAACCCTCTAAACCCTAATATCTAAAACCTCAACATACGCTCGAAAAACACGATAATTGTTATATATTACTTTTTCGAGCGTTTTCCAGCCAAAATAAAAACATTTATCACAAAGTGTCTTTATTAAATGTTCATATTTTCATCCAATCTATAATGTTCGTGAACAAAGTTTTTTCAAAATACGAAGAAAAAAAAGATTTTGCTTCCCTTCGCTTCTCCCCGATTGGTTACTTCCCTCTTGATCCTACCACTATATATATATATGTGTGTGTGTGTGTATATATATATATACACACACACACACATATATATATATATAGTGGTAGGATCAAGGGGGAAGTAACCAATCGGGCGGAAGCGGGGGGAAGCAATTTTTTTTTCGTTTTTTGAAAAAACTTTGTTCACGAACATTATAGATTGGATGAAAATATGAACATTTAATAAAGACATAAAGACACTTTGTGATAAATGTTTTTATTTTGGCGGAAAAACGCTCGAAGAACTAATATATAACAATTATCGTGTTTTTTGAGCGTATATTGAGGTTTTAGATATTAGGGTTTATAGGGTTTAGATATTAGGGTTTAGAAATTTAGGATTTAGGGTTTAGATTTAGGGTTTAGATTGAGTTTTTAACACGAACGGTTTAGATTTTAGGGTTTAGAGTTTAGGGTTTAAGGTTTGGTGTTTTGGGTATAAACCCAAAACACCAAACACCAAACCCTAAATTCTAAACTTTAAATCGGGCTAAATTTTACTTCACAAAACATGAAGAAAAAAACGTTAATATTCTTCACGAACAATATTATCTTGAATGTTATTTTTGTCGATCGTTTTCCCGCCTAAATAATAACAATCATCACGAAGTGTCTTTTTCGAATGTTCATATTTTCGTGTGATCTTGATGTCTGAAAAAAAAATCCAAAAAAACGAAAAAAAAAAATTCTTTCCCCCGATTAGTTACTTCCCCATTGATCCTGCCCCTATATATATATATATATATATATATATATATATATATATATATATATATATATATATATATATATATATTCAGTGTTGTAAAAACCCGATTAATCATTTTTAGGCGCAATCCGTTTCGATTTCCAAAAATTCGTTTAATTAAACGGTCAATGTCAATTGATTGATCAAAATCGAATTTGGTAATCAAAGTGAGTCAAAGTAAAAAATGGTTAACATTTTAACAAAAAATTAAACGGATATTCTATAGTTTTGAAGCAAAATGAACAATTATAGACAATTATGTTAAAAATTATCTTTATATTTATGGTTTTTTTCTATAGTTACACATAATTTTTAAAATTTAATATTTAAATGTATACAGTACAATCCGATTAATCTCCGATTAATTCTCGAATTGCCTATTAATCCTTACAAAGTCCCGACTGATTAATCCCCGAATAGCGAATTTTGCAACCTTATATATATATATATATATATATATATATATATATATATATATATATATATATATATTCATGTTTACACACATCGTATAACTTAGTCAGAATGAATCCAACAAAATATTCATTGATATTCTGTTAACGTTAGTAATGCTATGGGTCAAATACAAAGTTTCTACAACTGCTTATTAATACACATTCTACAACTGCTTATTAATACACATATAATATGTAATTATATCGACTTCCTGTATAGATTAGTCACATACTTGTTTAATTAAAATTGTTACTTTAAACATATCATTTAAATGTTTTCTTCTACAATATATATATATATATATATATATATATATATATATATATATATATATATATATATATATATATATATATATATATATATATATATATATATATATATATATATATATATATATAGTGTGTGTATGTGTGTGTGTGTGTGTGTGAATATGGTATATATTGAACAATAAATAATGAGTAAAATAATTATTGTTAATTATATGTGTTGAATAAGCGTTCAAATAATTGAAGTATCACAGTCACTCTCTAGTCACCCCTCTATGTGGGGCAATGACGGAGAATTATAGGAATAGGAGCGTAGTGGGTTTTTGCCCAATTTGTGTAGCTCTTTCAATTACAAGTATATAAGTTATTTAATTAACTAAATAAAATTTTATAATCTATCTATCTATAATCTATAATTTATAATCTATCTATCTATAACGTATAATAAATCAGGTGCATGTTGCTGACGTGGAGAGCTATAAGTGAATATGCACACATGGTGCGAACGTGTCATTTTCAGAATAAAACCACATTAAATCTAAATAAATAATTCAAGTTATAAAACTAACATTTAAAAAAAAGATGCAGGCAGTTCTCTTTTCTTCCCAATCTGCCAAATTTGTGTTAACAAAATAGCCACTAAATCTCACCCATTGAATCTGTAAATATATCGTATTACAACTCAAATTCAAATCTACTTACATCATGTCATTCGATCTTTAATTTCTAAATCGTTGCACGATCCATCAGATGAAAACAAAAATCTTACAGTTGAAAACGAGAATCTTAAAAACTTCTGCGCATACTTCATTAGGGTTCCAAAATTATCAACTCAGATCCGATTGCTCCACCGATTAATTCGATCTAACTTCTGTTTCCAGATTTGTGTATTTTATTGCTGTTTATTGTATCGATTCTTCGTGTTTGTTTTTTTTAGCGTCATCGATGGTTTTCTTTTTTTGATGATTCATGATTCTCCGTGTAACTCTTCATGATTCAAAACCTAAAACTTTATATAAGCATTTGTATTTTCTTATTTGTATTTGTTGTTTTGTCAGATTAAATGTGTGAATTCGGGGCTTCGATTCAAATGCCGTTCAATCGACAATTCATATACACTGCCATGCGAAATTCCAAGAACAATTCAGGTTCCTTTCTTCTTATTATTATATTTTAATATATTAGATTGGATTTAACCATAATTATGGGTTCTTAAATATATTTGACGGTAATTTTGTGTTATGTTCTTATTATTATTATATTCTAATTAAAATTTTTAATGAATTTATCTGTTAACCTTTATGAATACCATATTTTTAATTTGTATAATGATTTTATATTCTTTTATTTTGATTTAAATTTTTGTAGACAATCAAGCATCGTTGAAGCAATTCAGTAATATGTATTTAATTTAACACTGTTTAATTTACTTACAAAAGTGTGAATTTTTGTTTATATGCAACTTGAGGATGTAATTGATATTGTGGAATCATGGTAATAGGTAAACTAAATGGCTATGTGAAGTTTTTGAACATGTTTTTATGCACGTGGAACTTGAGCCAGAGGTTCAACGGGTTTGTTTTTATGCTCCTCGTATACTTCTATACGTTTCTTTGAGTTTTAATATATGGCTGTCTTTAAAAAAATTACGATCTCCATTTGTAACTTATAAAAGTTGTTTACGTTTTATAACTCTTTGCTATCATTACCTTCATAAAATCTACTTAGTTTGTTAATTTTTGAAGTTAAACAATGTGCTTTTGAAACATTGTAGGTGTTTGTGAAAAGTCCTCAGTGACGGTTTGAAGATAGAAAGCAACTCATGCGAATCTCCAGGTATAAAATTTTATATTATGTGCATCACATATGTTGTATCGAATAAATTTGCAGGTTTTGGTATTTTTAATTTGAGTTTTGGTTAAAGTGTAAGTCTTGACCCACATGGGTGAAATAGTGTCCATTTTGACCCGTTTACATTGTTATTGGAAATTTGAAGTTGTCAACTGTGACGACCCGGAAATTTCCGATCAAATTTAAACTTAATCTTTATATGTTTCCAACATGATAAGCAAAGTCTGTAATATTGAGTCTCAAGAATTCTTGAATTGGTTACATGAATCCAGCTAACCTTTGACCTTGCCCGATGATTCACGAACAATTGTTTGTAAATAAATAGATATATTTATAAATGTAAGTTTATATAATAAATTGAAATTATAAAAATATAAGTTAAACGTTAGAATTAAATATATAAAATAAGATACGACATAATTAAGTAAAATTTAAAATAAATCTATAGATGATTATATATGATTTATATGTATAATTATTACTATATGTATATATATATATATATATATATATATATATATATATATATATATATATATATATATATATATATATATATATATATATATATATATATAATATTCAATATATAATAAATGGTGTCATTGTATATATGATATAATTAATCAATTGTATTATGTTAAACTACAAGTTTGAATATAATTGTCATATTATCATTATTAATTGTATTATTAATATTAATATTTTTATGTAAAATATATATATACAAAATTTGATATACATAAGTTAGTATATTATTATTAATATTATTATTATCATTATCATTAATAATAGTAATATCATTATAACTAATAAGACTATTATTGTCATTTTTATGGTAAGTATTAATATTATTATCTATTATTATTAGTCTCTTTATAAGATTATTATTAGTAGTATTAATAATATTATTATTTTCATTTTATAATTACTTTTATGATTATTATTATTATTGTTAGTAATAGATAATACAAAAATTAATATGATATATACATAAATGTATATACAGATATATAAATAAATACAGTTATATATTTAAAATAAATACTAGTTCATACGCGTAATAATATCAATTATCAGATCTTTTATATTTTTCTGTTATATTTTTTTTCTTCCCTATCCTTCTCTAATCCGTGAATTATCACAAACCAACAACTCAGTTACTGCTCCAGAGATTCCTTTAACAATGTTATAATAGATTATATACAACCTGTAATCGGTTCAGATTGAAAACAAAAACCCAAAATTTTAAAAACTATATACCGACACCCCTGTTCTTGATCAGGAATATCAAAAACCCAAATTCGATTTTTATTTCAAAATGTAAAAGTGCAGTGTTGTTAATAATCGCTCACTTAAACTTACTGCAATTTGTAACCGTTTACTTGAAGCTCACCAGAATCATTTATTAACGTTCTGAATGCAACAGGATTTATGTTTTCTGAAAGCTGATGTGTGTTAGACTATATTTATCATAGCCCACTTTCATATGTATTGGGCTTAGCCCATCTCACTTGTAGGGTTTTAGTATTTGATGTATTTATATCTCTAGCATGCTGTACTATTCTATTCATGAAATAATAATACAGATTATGTCGACTAACATGGTATCAGAGCCATGCGACTGTTATTCCCAAAACCCTAAAAATCTATCGATCCAAACTCTAGATCTCAGCCAATCTCAAACCAACAAAAAAAAAAAAAACTTCATCTTCTTCATTCAACCTACTGCTATCCCTCATCTCTTCTTCCTTTGCTGATCATTCATCATCATGACTAACACATATGACAAGATCTACACCGTCACCTCTATATCTCATCTCATCCCGGTTAAACTAGATCTCTCGAAGCTCAACTATGCTCATTGGAAACAGCTTTTTACCACGCACTGTAAAGGTTTTGATGTCTCAAAATTTACTCTCGGTACATCCACTTCAGAAGAACAAGCTACAGATGCCTGGATCAAGGCTGATGCAGTAGTTACAATATGGATCTACAACATGATATCTGAGTCCCTTCTTGAACGGGTCCTTAACTCCGAGCCGGTCAATTCTCATGCGGCTTGGATCTTCCTCGAAAAGATTTTTCAAGACAACAAGTTATCAAAAACCATGGAATTAAATGCTGAGTTAAGTGCACTCCCCATTGGTGTACAAACGGTGGAGGAGTATTTCCGAAAACTCGATCGAATTGCAACTCATCTTAGAAACCTCGGTTCAACAATTGAAGACAGTGCCCTTGTCATGTATGTTATTAATGGCCTGATCGAGAAATATCCACATGCTGAACGAATCATTCTTCATCGTCAACCCTTCCCAGACCTCGATACCGCTAGATCAATGTTGTTAATAGAAGAGATGGCCTTGAATCGTGAACAACGAACCGCTGTCGCAACGCTGTTGAACTCATCTAATCCGACGGCTCTTATTACTCCAACAGCCACACCAACGCCTCCTACTCAAACTCAGACTTGTCGTAATTTGTAACGACCCGTCCTTATCCCCCTGGACGAAATCATCAACATCTGGTCCCATTGCGATGATCGACTCCAAGTAATGTCTTTAAAATGAGCAAATGCACAGCGAAAGACTTAATTTGTACCTGAGAATAAACATGCTTAAAAGTGTCAACCAAAAGGTTGGTGAGTTCATAGGTTTATCATAACAATCAATTTAATATATTAATAGACCACAAGATTTCCGTTTATAAATATATGTACACTCGCAAGTGTATAAAAGTATTCTATAAGTTGTAGGCACCCGGTAACAAGCCTTAACGTTCATGTTTTACCCTCTGAAGTACACCAGATCAGGTGTGTTTAAAATAACCTCGAAGTACTAAAGCATCCCATATTCAGGATGGGGTTTGTCAGGCCCAATAGATCTATCTTTAGGATTCGCACCTACCGTACATAGACAAGTAGTTTAATGTTACCAAGCTAAGGGTATATTTCTGGTTTAAACCCACGTAGAATTTGTTTTAGTACTTGTGCCTATTTCGTAAAACATTTATAAAACAGCGCATGTATTCTCAGCCCAAAAATATATATTGCAAAAGCAATTAAAAAGGGAGCAAATGAAACTCACCTAATGTATTTTGTAGTAAAAATACATATGACTATATTGAACTATGCAGGGTTGGCCTCAGATTCACGAACCTATATCATTCATATATATATTAAAACGTATACTTGTAATCGAACAAATATATATTATTATTGGTGATATGATTTTTATATTAATAATTTATATATGTTAATTTATATATTTTGAAATAATAACAATATTAATATATTTTTATATAACCATATTTTGTTTGTTAAATTAATGATAATACTGTTAATTCTAAAATTTTAATAAAACTATTTTTTATTGATATTGATACAGATAACAATGATAATAATAACAATATCAATGATAATATAATAATAATCTTAGTCATAATAACAATAATAATAATAATACTAAACGTTAATACTTTGTAATGATAATAATATTAGTAATCATAATATTAGTAATAATTTACTTTCTTCAATCATAATAATAATAATAGTAGGTGTTAATTAGTAAAACTAATAACTATAATACTACTTATAATGAAAATAATCAATTTAATGATAATACAATTGCTAATAATTATAACAATAATAATACTAACAATAATAATAATAATAAAGATTCTTGAACTTAGGAACTACCTCAAAAATCGGTTTTAAAAAGATTTGTCACAAGCTAGAATCGAACCCGAGACCTCTCGCACATGCACAACACTCCTAACCATTCAATCTGCCTTACTTTTCTGATTATAATACAATTCAGTTCTTTATAACTCGTTTTCCCTTATATCTTGACCAAATCTTCGGCCCAATTCCAATTCGTGGCCCAACAGATAATAGTAGCCCATCAAAATCTATTAGCAAACCCACTAAAAGAATTTTAAAATAGCCCAATTCAAGAACCCATTTCTTAAAACAGAAACATGGCCATCTAGCCCAAGTAAACTTTTAATTAAAAAAAAAACGAAGTAAAAGTGGAAGACAGGAAATCCCAGCTGTATTACCTAATCAATTTGCAAGTGGGGTTTGATTTTTATAAAGAAACAATACCACTATCATTTCTACCTCATCATCATAATAATCTTGCTCTCCTTTATCCCCTCTCGTTACTGTTACAGAAAAAAAATTAGCAGGTGTAGCGAATTTCAGTGGTTCATTCGATGAGGTTTGAGTCTCGGTTGCAACAAGAATTTTTAACAACAAGCGTTGCTGTAACAGAAACCGTCATGGAGCCATAGTATACCAGCAGGTGGGGTTCGATGGTGGACTGGTTCAAGGGTGATTGGGGTGTTCGATTGTTGGAGTGTTGGTTGGGTATTCACGACAGAAAAATAGAAAAATAACTGCAACATTTAGCAAGTATGATCGAATTATATGCAGTTTGGGTTTTGTTTTGGTATTGGTTCTCGACAAGAATTAGAAACAGAAAGGCAAGGTGATGCATGAGTTTAGAGTGGTGGTTTAAATCTTGGTGATTTATGATTGTAAAGACAACAAGTAGTAATGGCAATTATCACTAAGATGTTTGTGGGATGGCAGTTTTGATTAATCACGATGGAAAAAAAAAAGGATGGGTTCAAAGGTTGTGGTGTTTCTCGGTGGCGATGATGGTGTTGTAGTAATGGTTCACGATGATGGTGATGCTTGGTGTATCAAAGGTGAAGTGGGTGGTGGATGGTTCGAATAAGAAAAGTTATTCATGGTGGTGATGGTTTTATTTTTCTAACATACATGGGTGTATATGTATATATAATCTAGATATTATAGTTATCATCCAAAAACAGTAATCCAAGTGAATTTTTAATTGTTGAGACAGAATATCACGGGTATAAGAAAGAAGAAATAAAAATCCAAAAAGTAAATTTGATTTATAACGGATTCGCGTAATTAGTGCCTTTTTATTTTAGTTAATATATATTCAATTACAATTAATAATTAATAGATAATAATACTTCTAATATTATTAATATTAGTAAAAATACTAATAACAATAAATATGGAACTAATAATAATATTAATAATTTTAATATCAAAATAACACTAATAATATTAAAAATAATGATAAAAGTAGTAGAAATAATGATAACAATAATTTTAAATAAAATTTTTTAGCAATAATAATAATCATAATAATAATATCAAAAATAAAGATTTTTACTACTATTTATAATAATAATGATATTAGTAATGATAACAATAATATTAGTAATATTATTATTAATTTAAATGTTTCAGATTATTATATAAGTATTTATTTATATATATTTTTAAATATATATGCATCTATTTACAAATAGTTGTTCGTGAATCGTCGGAATAGTCGAAGGTTAATTGAATATATGAAACAGTTCAAAATTTTTGAGACTCAACCTATCAGTTTTCTCTTATCGTGTCAAGAATATTAAATCATATCGAGAGTTTGGTTTAAAATTAGTCGAAATTTTCCGGGTCGTTACAGTACCCACCCGTTAAAGAAATTTCGTCCCCGAAATTTGAGTGAGGTCGTCATGGCTAACAATAAAATTGTTTTTATGACGAATATGAGGTGATAATGAAGTTTTATCATCATTGAGTAATATAGATAAAACAATTCGATCATACGAAGCGTACGAGTGAAGCTACCACAAAAGAGTGAAAAGTTTTGTCTTGACTTTTGACATAGTCATGGTGGATTCCCGGAATTCAAGGAATTTAAGGAAATCTTCTAATCAGAAAAGTAAATGTAATAGCACGATTTATTAGCAATTTGTTGGAATTACGGAAGAACAGAAATATCAAGGAAGTATTTCCGTGATATGCTTAGAGATTAAGTAGAATGAAAGAGTTATGTAACATGACACATGATGAGGGTAAGATCTGTGAACCATCATCACGTTCCACTAGAAATTTAGCATGACTTGCTGTAATATAACCACGTTGGCCCAGCGTCATTATATTATACTAACTCATGCTTCAATTCCTTACACTTCTCCAAAAATCATCCATAATTTAAACTCATATTTTATAGAAGGATAGGAACTGAAACAGTTTTCTTTTATGAGATAACATAGATAGCACGAGAAGATAGATAATTTCGGGCGAAGATATTTATGAAGATATCTTCAGAAATATTGAAGATATTTATGACGATATTTTGAAATTTCTAGATCGAAGGATGATGAAGAAAATGTTTCCGCAAGGATTTAGAATAAGTAAGGAACAAGATATTCGTTCAAAGGTTTCAGCAGACATTGAATCATCTGGATTCGTTAAGTACATGTTTAGTGTTTGTGATTTGTTCACAGTCTCCTTCATGGTTTGCTCAATTCATTTTTCAGTACCAATTTTCCATTGAGTGTTTCAAACACTCCATTCTTTATCATCAAACTTTTAGCCATTATGACCATCTACAACTTTTGCTGCTTCATCAGTACTTTCAGAACTCAGAGATCTGATTCGTAAGCTAGAGTGCTTTTCAGGATTTCAGAATTGAAGATTAAAATTTTTAGGAGTTACTCGTTATATGTATATATAACTGTTGAAGTGGAAATGCTGCAAGATTCGAGATTGATGATGGATGATTCGCGGTAGCAATAAAAGAGCACGCATATTTATCAAGGTTATAATAAGGTTGTTTCGATCGAAAGTTCGATGTTGACTTGCTGGAGCTGTGACAAAATTGACTACTTTGGAAAGGGATTGCAAAGTGATTTTCGGTAGTAACATCACCAAAGGAGCTAGCGCATATACGTGTTAAACCTTTACTCAGGTTTCAAGAGTTTTTCAGGTGTATAACTATATGCATAGATCTTTTCTTCCTTAGATGAAGTGCGGCTGGTTCATCCTCTCGATCGAGGTGTTTTCAAGAATCATGGAAGGTTTGAACGCAAATTGTAATTGTCGAGGTACAAATGAGGTTTAAGATGAAATCAAGTGGCAAGCTTGAAGAAGTATTTAGTTTCATATGTTATAATCAATCTTTTAATTCATTTTAATTGTCCAAAGTTAGCAGTCCAATTGTCCAATAGTCCAATGAATTCATATATAATTTATAATATTCGAATTAATTAATACGCATCGTGACCCGTGTACCGGTCTCAGTATTGATCACAACTCAAACCATATATATATTTTGGAATCAACCTCAACCCTGTATAGCCAACTCCAACATTCACATATAGAGTGTCTATGGTTGTTCCGAAATATATATATAGATGGGTCGATATGATAGGTCGAAACCTTGTATACGTGTCCCGTTATTTAAAGTGCGTAAAATAAATAAATATATATCATGACCCGTGTACAACGTATTGTCTCAGAATTAATCTGACGTATTGTGTACATGTGTCCCGATTTAAAGTGCGTAAAAGTAAATAACAGAAATTAAATGACGATAAATAAAATTACGAGAATGTAAATTGCGATAATTAAATTACGGTAAATAAAATGTAACCAGTTAGCTAGGAACAGTTAGCTAGGAACAGTTAGCGTGGATTCTTAACAATATTTCAATTAGTTAATTCGTTTGTTTCTAACAAATTTTATTTTGTTCAATGTTTTCTTCATTATGCCACTTGTTGGATTCTGAGAAGTCAAAATCCAAATATGAAATTGAATGAAAATGATTATTTCGTGGTGAACGGATTCGTATATAAATAGGATAGTAAATGACTGTTGAATCAGATTCGAAGAATGTACAATGTAACTTATTAATGTGAAATCTAAATATTTCCCGGGTATTACCTACTTGTTAAAATATTTTCACCATTAACAGTTTGTACGAAAGAATTTTTAATTACAATCTTTATGAAAATATACTTACATATATATTTTCTTCAGATGTAATCATGGATTTAATGAGTCAATATTATGTTAGACTCAATTGATTTACCGTTAGAATAAGAATATATAATTTCTAAAACATTAGAGGTTACATAATCGTCATGTAGAACAAAGGTAATTGATATATAACGATATGTAGAACAAAGATAGTCGGTGTAGAACGATATGTAGAGCGAAAATTATGCTCGAGGTACATAATGAGATGTTGAGGCTTGTGTTGTTGTTGGTACCGGTGTTGATGTTGGTGGTACTGTTGGTGTCGGTGATGTTGCTGAAGCTGGTAAGTTTTGCACCATATTCTCCAAAGCCACTACTCGAGTGCAAAGCTTGTTGACTTATTACTCCGGGATGATTGTCGGTAGGAACGAGCGAATGAATAAGGTTTAGAATTAAAGATAGAAGATAATTGTGACGAGTTACCCTGGAGATGAGGCTAAAAAGGGTGTTTCAGATAGGTTCACCGGTAAGTGCTTTAGGTGCTCGCCGAGGGTGCAGGTTGGTGGGTGGAAAGGATCGCCTTCTTCTTGTTTCCATTGGTTAAGTCGACTACGAACACATCAGATGAATTGGGGATGGATGACTGGGTTATTCATTCTGGTGACGCTGCTTCTGGGGTTGAAGTGGGACTCCATATCGGAATCCGAGGGACTTGATCTAATGGTGAGTTCCATTGCGTACGATTGAATAAAGGATTTTTTGATATGAAATGATTTTTGGATATCGGATGATATTCTAATTATATAGAATACCTATACATAGTACAGAAGATCCCATAGATTATGAAGGGATTTAAGGAAACGTGTCAGATAAAGTCTACAGTAACAGATATGCTAAGATATGAATTAGCAAATACGCTAAGATATGAATTTATCTGTACACTACCTACCAAATGAGTGCAGGAAGTCGTGTCTAGACTTAGGAATGATAAGTAGGTAATTTTCCACTAGGAATGACAAACAATACTTATAATATGCAGCTAAGGTCGAAGTCCAGACTCGCTAATGTATCCTAACAACTATCAGTTAGACACACTAATGCAAGACCTGGTTCGCTAGGACCAATGCTCTGATACCACATGTAACAGTGGGGACGCATCCCACTCAGTGCCTTCCCAGCTAACCGCCTGGTGACCACTGAGCGTACCTCAGACACTGATTTTACGGCCTGCCTCTCGGCAACGTACAGCCAACCCTAATAGGGACCGCGAGGAGTAGGAGCCAATGCTTCGTCACAGGTAACACTGTGAGAACCCCCTCTACGATTAACCCGCTCATAAACGGCATTAAACCAGCTCTGATACCACATGTAACGACCCGTCCTTATCCCCCTGGACGAAATCATCAACATCTGGTCCCATTGCGATGATCGACTCCAAGTAATGTCTTTAAAATGAGCAAATGCAAAGCGGAAGACTTAATTTGTACCTGAGAATAAACATGCTTAAAAGTGTCAACCAAAAGGTTGGTGAGTTCATAGGTTTATCATAACAATCATTTTAATATATTAATAGACCATAAGATTTCCGTTTATAAATATATGTACACTCGCAAGTGTATAAAAGTATTCTATAAGTTGTAGGCACCCGGTAACAAGCCTTAACGTTCATGTTTTACCCTCTGAAGTACACCAGATTAGGTGTGTTTAAAATAACCTCGAAGTACTAAAGCATCCCATAGTCAGGATGGGGTTTGTCAGGCCCAATAGATCTATCTTTAGGATTCGCGCCTACTGTACATAGACAAGTAGTTTAATGTTACCAAGCTAAGGGTATATTTCTGGTTTAAACCCACGTAGAATTTGTTTTAGTACTTGTGCCTATTTCGTAAAACATTTATAAAACAGCGCATGTATTCTCAGCCCAAAAATATATATTGCAAAAGCAATTAAAAATGGAGCAAATGAAACTCACCTAATGTATTTTGTAGTAAAAATACATATGAATATATTGAACTATGCAGGGTTGGCCTCAGATTCACGAACCTATATCATTCATATATATATTAAAATGTATACTTGTAATCGAACAAATATATATTATTATTGGTGATATGATTTTTATATTAATAATTTATATATGTTAATTTATATATTTTGAAATAATAACAATATTAATATATTTTTATATAACCATATTTTGTTTGTTAAATTAATGATAATACTGTTAATTCTAAAATTTTAATAAAACTATTTTTTATTTATATTGATACAGATAACAATGATAATAATAACAATATCAATGATAATATAATAATAATCTTAGTCATAATAATAATAATAATAATACTAAATGTTAATACTTTGTAATGATAATAATATTAGTAATCATAATATTAGTAATAATTTACTTTCTTCAATCATAATAATAATAATAGTAGGTGTTAATTAGTAAAACTAATAACTATAATACTACTTATAATGAAAATAATCAATTTAATGATAATACAATTGCTAATAATTATAACAATAATAATACTAACAATAATAATAATAATAATAAAGATTCTTGAACTTAGGAACTACCTCAAAAATCGGTTTTAAAAAGATTTGTCACAAGCTAGAATCGAACCCGAGACCTCTCGCACATGCACAACACTCCTAACCATTCAATCTGCCTTACTTTTCTGATTATAATACAATTCAGTTCTTTATAACTCGTTTTCCCTTATATCTTGACCAAATCTTCGGCCCAATTCCAATTCGTGGCCCAACAGATAATATTAGCCCATCAAAATCTATTAGCAAACCCACTAAAAGAATTTTAAAACAGCCCAATTCAAGAACCCATTTCTTAAAACAGAAACATGGCCATCTAGCCCAAGTAAACTTTTAATTTTAAAAAAAAAATGAAGTAAAAGTGGAAGATAGGAAATCCCAGCTGTATTACCTAATCAATTTGCAAGTGGAGTTTGATTTTTATAAAGAAACAATACCATTATCATTTCTACCTCATCATCATAATAATCTTGCTCTCCTTTATCCCCTCTCGTTACTGTTACAGAAAAAAAAATAGCAGGTGTAGCGAATTTCAGTGGTTCATTCGATGAGGTTTGAGTCTCGGTTGCAACAAGAATTTTTAACAACAAGAGTTACTGCAACAGAAACCGTCATGGAGCCATAGTGTACCAGCAGGTGGGGTTCGATGATGGACTGGTTCAAGGGTGATTGGGGTGTTCGATTGTTGGAGTGTTGGTTGGGTATTCACGACAGAAAAATAGAAAAATAACTGCAACATTTAGCAAGTATGATCGAATTATATGCAGTTTGGGTTTTGTTTTGGTATTGGTTCTCGACAAGAATTAGAAACAGAAAGGCAAGGTGATGCATGAGTTTAGAGTGGTGGTTTAAATCTTGGTGATTTATGATTGTAAAGACAACAAGTAGTAATGGCAATTATCACTAAGATGTTTGTGGGATGGCAGTTTTGATTAATCACGATGAAAAAAAAAAGGATGGGTTCAAAGGTTGTGGTGTTTCTCGGTGGCGATGATGGTGTTGTAGTAATGGTTCACGATGATGGTGATGCTTGGTGTATCAAAGGTGAAGTGGGTGGTGGATGGTTCGAATAAGAAAAGTTATTCATGGTGGTGATGGTTTTATTTTTCTAACATACATGGGTGTATATGTATATATAATCTAGATATTATAGTTATCATCCAAAAACAGTAATCCAAGTGAATTTTTAATTGTTGAGACAGAATATCACGGGTATAAGAAAGAAGAAATAAAAATCCAAAAAGTAAATTTGATTTATAACGGATTCGCGTAATTAGTGCCTTTTTATTTTAGTTAGTATATATTCAATTACAATTAATAATTAATAGATAATAATACTTCTAATATTATTAATATTAGTAAAAATACTAATAACAATAAATATGGAACTAATAATAATATTAATAATTTTAATATCAAAATAACACTAATAATATTAAAAATAATGATAAAAGTAGTAGAAATAATGATAACAATAATTTTAAATAAAATTTTTTAGCAATAATAATAATAATCATAATAATAATATCAAAAATAAAGATTTTTACTACTATTTATAATAATAATGATATTAGTAATGATAACAATAATATTAGTAATATTATTATTAATTTAAATGTTTCAGATTATTATATAAGTATTTATTTATATATATTTTTAAATATATATGCATCTATTTACAAATAGTTGTTCGTGAATCGTCGGAATAGTCGAAGGTTAATTGAATATATGAAACAGTTCAAAATTTTTGAGACTCAACCTATCAGATTTCTCTTATCGTGTCAAGAATATTAAATCATATCGAGAGTTTGGTTTAAAATTAGTCGAAATTTTCCGGGTCGTTACATAATTTTCTAATGGTTTTTGTAGGTTTGAAAATCGGTGCCGCTTTGTTCATGATGTGACTTCCAGGCGACCAAATGCAGGCTCCAATCGGACCAATTCTTCCAGGTCAAATAGCGTGAGTCAAGCCCAATTATTACCACTTATTGCGGCCCAACAAAACCAATTAGCAGCTCAGTCCTTGGGAAACTTTCGTGCTCCATTTTATCCTCAGCAGGCTGCACCTTTTTCTTATGGATTACCAGGCCCAGTTTCTCGCCAAACAAATCAGGCCGGCCTACTCCCAAGCCCACCAGGCTTTAACAGGCCGCAACAAGCAGCATATGGGTCTCATCCAACTGTGCCGAACAGTGGACAACAGGCCTTTTACTCTGGACAGCCTCTTCCTGTTGGACCTGGATAGCCTACTGGTTATGGATCTTTCACTGTCGACCCACGCACTCAGACTCAGGAAACGGTTTTACCCCATGCGTTCAGTGCAATGACTCTTCAGGACTACGGAGCTGCAAGATGGCACATGGATACTGGTGCGTCATCTCATCTTACCTCATGTGTTAATAATCTCAGTAGTATTATTAATAATGCAAATACTCATCTGTCGCTGTTGGAAACAGGAACACGATTCCTGTGACCAACACTGGCCATAGCTTGTTACCTAACGTACGCAGACCCTTACACCTAAACAATGTCCTTGTAACCCCTAACATTATTAAAAACCTCATATCTCTTCTACAATTTACCCGAGATAATCTTGTTTCTGTTGAATTTGACCCTTTTGGTTTTTCTGTGAAGGATTACCAGACGCACCATCTTCTGCTCCGATGTGATAGCACGGGGGACCTCTACCCACTTACGCTACCTTCCACTTCCTCTCCTCAGCAAGCACTCATCACCAGTTCCATTACATGGCATCAACGTCTTGGACATCCTGGACAAGATATCTTTCGAAGATTGCTTTCTAATAAACACATTATTTGTAATAAAACGCCGACACCTTTATTTTGTCATGCTTGTCAGCTTGGCAAACACGTTCGATTACCTTTTTCTGTTTCTAGTAATAATGTTACTGCTGCTTTTGATATTATTCATTATGATTTATGGACTTCTCATGTTGCTAGTCTTAGTGGTTTAAAGTATTACATTATATTTCTTGATCATTATTCACATTATGTATGGGTTTTTCCACTTCGTAATAAATCTGACGCACTCAACACCTTTGTAAATTTTCGTGCATTTGTACGCACTCAATTTAAACAAGAAATAAAAGCTTTTCAATGTGACAACGGTGGCGAATTTGATAACAACACCTTTCACCAACTGCTTCAATCCAACGGCATTCAGTTCTGTTTTTCTTGCCCTTACACTTCCCAACAAAATGGGAAGTCTGAATGTATGCTTCGCACAATCAACAACCTCATTCGCACTCTACTCTTTCAAGCTCATCTTCCGCCCACTTACTGGGTAGAAGCTCTCCACATGGGAGCCTATCTTCTCAACATTCTCCCATCGTCTGCAATCAAACCATGACATCCCACACTACCGCTTATACAATCAAAGCCCCGACTACACCAATCTTCGTGTTTTTGGTTGTCTATGTTATCCCCAC
The DNA here is from genome assembly GCF_046630445.1 of Rutidosis leptorrhynchoides. Taxonomy (NCBI): domain Eukaryota; kingdom Viridiplantae; phylum Streptophyta; class Magnoliopsida; order Asterales; family Asteraceae; genus Rutidosis; species Rutidosis leptorrhynchoides. The sequence continues at coordinate 46,965,561 of NC_092334.1, read as the reverse complement.
TTTCAAACCAATCACAAACTCGCACCCAGATCCACCCCTTGCATCTTCTTAGGTTACCCCTCTAACCATCGAGGATACCGCTGCCTGGACCTTACCACTAACACCATCATCCTTTCTCGCCATGCCACTTTCGATGAGACATCCTTTCCTTTCGGCTCTATGACACCCACTCAGCCACCATCTTATGAATTTCTCGACCCACCACCCAGCCTCTTCTCCCGCTCATATTCTCTTCAACCGTTATCTCTGGAGTCACAGCCTCCTCCTCCTGAGGCCACCGACACTACTCTTCCTCTCCCGGAGACTCAGCCTCCTCCTCCTGAGGCTACCGCCACCATACTCACTCCTACCACGGAGACACATCCTCCTCCTACTGAGGCTACATCCTCATCAACTTCTACTCATCCCATGGTCACCCGGGCCTGTCTAGGTACCACAAAACCTGTCCAACGTCTCAACCTCCACACCTCGGTCATCTCACCTGTCCCTCGCACTTACCTAGACGCCCTTAATGACCCTAATTGGAAACAAGCTATGACTGCTGAGTATAATGCTTTAATTAACAACAGTACTTGGACTCTTGTGCCTCGCCCATCGGACACGAACATAGTTCGCTCCATGTGGCTATTTAAGCATAAGTTTAATGCAGATGGTAATTTGAGCAGGTATAAGGCTCGACTCGTTGCTGATGGTCGTAGCCAGCAGGTTGGCATTGATTGTGATGAGACATTTAGTCCGGTTGTCAAACCGGTATCGATATGCACTGTTCTTAGTTTGGTTATCTCTCGACAATGGCATGTTCATCAGCTAGATGTGAAGAATGCCTTTCTTCATGGTCAGATTTCAGAGACTGTTTATATACACTAGCCACCAGGGTTTCGGTATCCCAAATACCCGAATCACGTCTGCTTATTGCAGAAATCTTTATATGGTCTCAAGCAGGTACCTCGCGCATGGTTCCAGCGCTTTGCAGCATATGCCCAGCGGATTGGTTTTCACTAAAGCCGCTGTGACACATCGCTTTTCATTTATCGACAGGGTTCTGACACTGCCTACCTGCTTCTATACGTTGATGACATTGTTTTGACTGCTTCCGCTACTGTCTTTCTTCAGCGGATTATTGCTTCCTTGCACAAGGAATTTTCGATGACTGACTTGGGTCCCTTGAACTATTTTCTTGGGATTCACGTCACCCGTACTGCCTCCGGAATGTGCCTTTCTCAGAGGCAATATGCTACCGAGATTATTGAGCGTGCTGATATGACCACATGCCACCCTTGCAGGACCCCGACCGAACCTGGTGCTAAACTCACTAGTCACGGGCCTCCAGTTAAGGATCCGACTCTCTATCGGAGCCTTGCTGGTGCACTACAATATCTCACATTCACTCGTCCTGATATATCCTATGCCAAGGTTGGAGAATTCGGATCTCGGAAGATCTCGTTTGGACTTTTTTAGGGAGATCTCGGCATCTCGGAATAATCTCGGGGAGATCTCGGACGTTGACTATATAGTTTTTTGGATAAAAATATACATAAAAACATAAATATATGTATATTTATATACGTTTTTACGAGATTTTACAAAACTATCCGAGAAATGAGCGAGAAAATCTTAGAAATTACGAATTTTACAAAAAAATCTTATAAATGAGCAAGAAAATCCGATAAATCGTGGCTTTGACTAAGTTTGACCCCGTTGACCGAGGAATTTCGGGAGATGAACATCTCGTCTCGGTTGCCTTCTAAAAACGAGATCTCGAGGGAGATCTCGGAAGATTTACAACACTGTCCTATGCTGTTCAACAGCTATGCCTCTACATGCACGATCCTCGGGAACAGCACATGCATGCCCTCAAAAGGGTTATCCGCTACATGCAGGGCACCACTGATCTTAGATTACAGTTGTACTCCTCATCTCCCACCTCCTTGGTTGCCTACTCTGATGCTGATTGGGCAGGATGCCCAACCACTAGACGATCTACCTCTGGTTACCGTGTCTTCCTCGGTAACAACCTCCTCTCCTGGTCTTCTAAGAGGCAACTCACACGATCTCGCTCCAGCGCCGAAGCAGAATATCGTGGAGTTGCCAACGCGGTTGCCGAGACTTGTTGGATTCGTAATCTTCTTCGTGAGTTACATTGCCCACTCACTTCAGCTACTTTAGTATATTGTGATAACATCAGCTCGGTCTATCTTGCCTCTAACCCGGTTCAGCATCAACGAACCAAGCACATTGAGATAGACATCCACTTTGTTCGAGATCTCGTTGCTCAGGGTCAGGTACGGGTTCTTCACGTGCCTTCCAGGTACCAGTTTGCTGACAACTTCACCAAAGGTCTTCCGTATACACTGTTCGATGATTTTAGGTCCAGTTTGAGCGTCCGACGTACTACCGCTCCCACTGCGGGGGGCTGTTAGACTATATTTATCATAGCCCTCTTTCATATGTATTGGGCTTAGCCCATCTCACTTGTAGGGTTTTAGCATTTGATGTATTTATATCTCTAGCATGTTGTTCTATTCCATTCATGAAATAATAATACAGATTATGTTGACTAACAATGTGATTGTAGGTACATGATGTCTGTAGACATTCCTTTCAATTCGTAGTACAGGTTAATAACATATTATTATTTGGATGTAAACTATATGTGGTTAACTAACTTAAAATCACTATAATTAGGTGAACTCAACCATAATATATTATGCTTTTGGTGTTAATATTTTGATGCACAATATGTATCAATACTAACGTTTTTTAATAGTATTATTTTATAGAGCTGCCGTGCAACGCACGGGCTCATAAATCTAGTAAAAATATATGAAAAAAGCGATTATAACTTGCTAAATATGTGGTATCATTCAAATCTCAATCACCATTATATACTTATGATTGTAACACCTTTGAATGGATGGATACAACGTCTTCATCTTCTACCATTCAAATCTCAATCACCATTATATATTTCTTATGATTGTAACACCTTTGGATGGATGGATGGATGGATAGATGCAAGGTTTTCTTCTTCTTTTTGGTAGAAAGGTGAAGGAAAAGAGAGAGAGATCATAATAATTGTGTGATGTGTAGCAAACTAGCACATGGAAAGGTGAAAAACCTTCATGCAACATTATGTAATTACTGTAAAATTAAGAGCTTCAAATATAACATTCAATAATTTAAAACTCAAGAGCTTCAAATTATAAACCTAATAATAAACTTAATAATTTAAAATGTACATGAGTAGGAATCCTTTTTTGACATGAACACCAAGAGTAACTTATTCAGATTTGTGAGTCTTATTACAATGTAATTACATCATTAAGATGAGATGAGTAAACAAGTTTGCGATAACAACTATCGATCAAACATGAAGAAACCAACGGAAAAGAACAATTTATCATTTTCCCATGTTTCCACCTCCGGTGAGTTTTCAACTGGATAAATTAACTGTTTCCAGGAATATAACTACCGGGTGCAAGTAAGATGATGCTAACTTTGGATCATATAACAGCTGACAAACACAACCAGAAAGGCAAACAGTGAGTAGTGCTCTAGGCGGGTAAATAACTGTTTCCAGATGCAGTTGTAATCTTATATTTCAGGTACGAGGTTGGCTTGAAACAGGATCACACACAGGGCTAGAGTCTTTATTATTCAAAGAAAGGTCTGCAAATTGGAAATCTAGTCTATCACGACTTGCGATTCGCCGGTGACTTTGAGGTGGCTGCTGTGGCAGTTGTTGTTGTTGTTGCTGACACAGGGCCCGCAGTCTTCCAAACTCTCTCTCCAAAACTTCATGTTCCACTAAAAATTATACATGATTTAGTTTCTATGTAAAAAAGTCTATCATAAGAACATTGTGGTGAGAAGATAATAAGTCAAGAAGATAATTCTTGCTGAAGGTGTGACTTAGACCCATTAAGTAAAAAATGTGTCAATTTGGGTTATGCTTTTATCTCTAAGAGGCCAAATCGGTAGTAAGTTGCCGAATACATAATCTTAATGCATTAAATCTCGAATATATTTCTATTTGTAGAATTAGATTATTAGTAATATATGGGTTCAACTGTTCAAGATTGGTGAATAAGTGGAGAATGAGACAACCAATATTTAAAATTTAAATATCTCACAAACGGTAAGAAAAAATTATAAATATTAAATATTTGGAATCAGTGTATTTATCTCTTCGATAGAGATCTCACAACCCACCGAGCTGGACGTGCAGACACTGACCAGTTTGGGTCCAAACAATATAGTTACTCGCTTTAAGGTTTACCCCAACTGGTCTGCACCCGCCCATTTTGCCACCTTTAAGGTATAAGTAATAAATATTTAAATATTAAATTAAAAATAAACTACTGGCTGATGGATATGGAAACTTACAGCGCTTGATCAGTTGCTCTTGAGCCAAATTATCCAAACGTTGTTTCAGTGCCTTGTTTTCCATTCCCAGAATAAGACTTTGCTGATTTAAAAATTCCAGTTCAGCCGAAACCTCACAACCTTCTGCCTGTAAAGCCTGTACACTCTTCTCCAGCTCAGCAATATACTGAAGTTTCCGTACCCGCGAACGTTGAGCAAATTGCCTGTATTATACACTTCTTAAACAACGTTTACTACTTGACAATCGTATGTTTACTAATTGTGGTTGTTTCAAAAACATGACAAGGTTGTTCAACTATCAAAGTCTTATTCGGGTCAATATATATTTCTTAGTGGATCTTAATCCTCACAGCAATACAAATTTCAAATTTACAAATGAACAGTGAAGAGAATTCTTACTGCTTCACACGTTTCGTTTCTGTTTCTGACATGTTATTAGATTTTGCATCAATTGCATATTTCTTTTCGGTTTTTGAAGCAATTTCATTAAGCTCTTGTGTAGCACCCAAGGATACAGATCTTCGAAGACCCAAGTTGTCTACTATTGAACCCATACCACTCGAATGTGCATTTTGTGTCAAATCCCAAACGCGTGTTCTGTTGTTCACCACAGGATTCGGTTCACCATAAAACGACTTATTTCGAGCATCTTTATAAAGTAAATCTTGAGATGCTGCCCATGCAGGATTAAAAGAACCCAAATTTCTCATATGGTCTTCGTTTTTAACAGCATTGGCTGCTTCCAAGTATGTAAAAGAGTCGCTCGATGAACGTCGATGGCCTCTTTGTACGGGTGTTTCTGGTTCGTTTAAAAGTTCATCTAGCCAAGAAGGCTGTTCTTCAATTAAAAGGCTTTCAGAGGACGCACGTTGATGGTGTGAATTTGCATCTCTATATTTAGTCATTCCTTTTGGCCCAATTGCAGTATTTGAGATATAATCAGCAACGTATGATGGTGCACTTGGAAATGGAGATTTAGGGGGAAGTAAAGAGTTCCTTCCGTTATACATCATATTTTTCGTCGTTGATGAACCTCTAGAGTTTGTCATATTTTGATATTGCAAACCCTGCCAAACAAAGAAAGCCAACGACAAATAAGACACATAAACGTATCCTTGATACCGCTAGAATCAAATAAAAAATTACATTAGCATATCCTTAGCAAGGTCACAAAACTCGCTACTCGGGGATCACTTTGTTGGCACTTTGGAGGGAGTAATTGGCAATTCGGGATTAAGCGGGGGTTAATCGGATTGTACTTTAGTACATTTAAATAATAAATTTCAGAATTAACTGTGTAAATATAGAAGAAAGCCATAAACATAAACTTAAACTCTAACATAATTGTCTAAAACCATAAACATAATTGTTCATTTTCCCAATAACTCTTTAAATTTTAGTTTAAATACATGTTAATATGTTGACCAATTTTGACTTTGACCAACTTTGACCAACAAAACCGATTTCCAATTAATTAAACGGATTTTGGAAAAGTCTTAAAATAGAGTAATCGGGGTTTTTTTACAACAGTGATCCTTAGTATCACTACCTACTTTTAGTGGACGTGGAGCCAACGACGCCCAACACTGAAGAAAGAGTACAACAAGAAGAAAATCATGTTTCTTCATATAAGTGACATAATTCAAAAAGGATACACCAAAATTAAGGCTTCGGAATTTAAGCTGCAATCCGGGGTGGTAAGTGACTTAATGTGTTCAGATTGGTCATGAACGAAAAGGCCTATTCATTTCCATATATCATATACGGAGGAAAAAATGTTATATGATTCTTAACTGCACTATAATCTCACCATCTAAAAGAGATTTCATAATAAACCCTAAATAAAACCATCATATATTACTGAATTAACTAATCTCAAATCATTTGAGATTAGTTACACTATAGTCTCACCAGCTAAAAAAATGTTATATAATTCTTAAATACACTATACTCTCACCAGCTAAAATTCAAATTTCTACTATAGAATTCTTAATCATTTGTGATTAATCAATAACTGAATTAACTAATCTCAAATCATAAAATTATTATACAGAACATCAATAAGCACCAAAATTAAGCATCACAAAAGGTAATAAAACAGTACCAAATACTTGCTTTTCAAAAAAATAAAAATAAAACAGTATCAAAACATTTTAAGCCTTGAATTTGAGTTTTACCTTGAAATTTAATCAGTGGCAATCGTTAATTGAAATGTGATTACCATGAGAAACAAAGATTGTGAATCGAATCAAGGTTTTCAATTATTAGGGCTTTCTTGATCTGGAAAGATCACTTATTGCCCCCTTTTCTTTTTCTTGTGTCTGTGGTGTCTTTGGAATCTTTTTTGTTTTTGTTGCTGACGTGGCTTTGGGTTTCATTTTATTTATGAAGGCACAATTGAATATCCAGATTTATATAGTTACCTTCATCCGTCCCACTACAAGTGTCCACTTACTTTTTGCACACAGTTTTAGAAAATCCCACTAACTTCATTTTCCAACAATCAGAAGCTTTCTCTCTCCGGAATAACCTCTTCTGATTGATCAAAAAACAAAGTGAACACTTCAAATGAGACGTCCCAAAATAGTAATGTGGACACTTTACATGGGACGGAGAGTTTTTTCCCCATATTTGTCCCTTTTTTTTCCTTTTTAAAAGCAAGCTATAATATTATAAATGATAACAACTTTACAAAACAAGGCTACGATCAAAAACAATGGGTCCAAGCCAAAGTTACCACGAGGATTACAATAGGGTGCAAATGTTGCAACCCAAACGAAGTTAACTATTTAAATATACATAGAGCTTTGTGAGCCAATTATGCCACTCAATACTTTTCCCTTTGAGCCGATTCGAAATTCACTCAAAAGACTTCACTTGAATTTCGCTAACTAACACCGGAGCAATCGAACTTGTGTTGTTAAAAATCAATTTGTTTCGATTCTTCCATAGGTAATACACACATACCCATTCCACCGCTTGCCAAACTTTCAAGCCAAGCGTCGACATGCCAATAGGACATTTACCATTGAGGAATTCAACGAAGTTTAGATGAGAATAGGAGCTAAAGTTCCGCCACTTAAAAACTCGAGACCACACATCCAAAGAAAAGTTACACTCAATCAACAAGTGATCAAGCGATTCGAGCCCATCATCACACAAGGGGCATCGGACGCTATGAAGATCGATGCCCCTTTTGTCAAGCTCGATTCGAACTGAAATTTTTTTCTTCATAGCTCTCCACACGAAAATCTCTATCTTTTTCGGGACAAGATTATTTCTCAAAGTTGCATTCGATAATTGATTATTATTACCAAGAAGCTTAGTGTCAATAATACCTGATAACTTTTTAACCGTGAAAAGACCATTACTTGCAAGCCCCCATTTACATGATTCTTGAGAGTTGAAATTAATGGAAATACCCCGCACTAGATTTTTGTTTCTCAAAGTTTGTAACGATCCGACTTTTTCGACTTACTTTTGTGCTTGTTACTTTCTGCGAAACTGCGTATTTGTGTGTACTGTGTTGGTTTATATTCTAGGATCTTATTTCATGATTAATTACTTTCGTTATACCATACAACGTGCCATTAAGTACTTAGTTGCTTAACTTGATCCTCGAATGCTTTTACGACCATTAGTGTCACTTGACGTTGAAAACGAGCTATATGTTTTGGTACACGTTTAACTTTTGTCGTAATTGGAATATTACGACTAGGTAATCCTAATTGTTATTTTCTAATAACAATTACTTGGGCTTTTGGTTGCTTAATTACGCTTAGTAATTTACTTATGCTCACTAGTTAGTCTTGTGGACTTTCTACCTTATTGGACTTTAGCCCACCCTACTCTAGCTAATGGACTATGTAATTAGCCCAATTTTAATAAGTTTATGACCCATGTAAATGTAAGACAAAAACCCATTTATTAGAGGTAACATACTAGTATTTTTGTTAACCATAATCACAATTGTTGCATGGGATCCCAACATAAGCACCAACTTTAGACCACCATTAACCAAAAAGCAAAAGTTGTCCCCCACTTGTCCCCCCAAACCTACGGCCACCACCACCTCACTGAAATGTCCCGTTCATATCGATTATAAACGTTCCATATTAATTGATTTCGTTGCGAGGTTTTGACCTCTATATGAGACGTTTTTCAAAGACTGCATTCGTTTTTAAAACAAACTATAACCTTTATTTTATCGACAAGGTTAAAAAGACACCACCTAGATTATCCAGAAATGATAATCTAAAAATATCACACTTACACACTACCAATACATATTGGTTTACAATATTAATATGTTACAACAAAATAAATCTCGAATGCAGTTTTAAACAATATTATACAAGCATGCTGACACCAAATCTTGTCCATATATTAGCATGCAATAGCGGAAGCTCTTAATAATCACCTGAGAATAAACATGTTTTAAACGTCAACAAAAATGTTGGTGAGTTATAGGTTTAACCTATATATTTATCAAATTGTAATAATAAACCACAAGATTTCATATTTCAATATACATCCCATACATAGAGATAAAAATCATTCATATGGTGAACACCTGGTAATCGACATTAACAAGATGCATATAAGAATATCCCCTATCATTCCGAAAAATCCATCGGACATGATAAAACAACATCGAAGTACTAAAGCATCCGCAACCATGGATGGGGTTCGTTAGGCCCAATAGATCTATCTTTAGGATTCGCGTCAATTAGTAGATCGGTTTACTAATTCTTAGGTTACCAAGCAAAAAGGGGCATATTCGGCTTCGATCATTCACCCATATAATGTAGTTTCATTTACTTGTGTCTATTTCGTAAAATATTTATAAAACTGCATGTATTCTCATCCCAAAATATTAGATTTTAAAAGTGGGACTATAACTCACTTTCACAGATTTTTACTTTGTCGGGAAGTAAGACTTGGCCACTGGTCGATTCACGAACCTATAACAAATATGTACATATATATCAAAGTATGTTCAAAATATATTTACAACATTTTTAATACGTTTTACTATTTTAAGTTTATTAAGTCAGATGTCCTCGTTAGTAACCTATAACTAGTTGTCCACAGTTAGATGTACAGAAATAAATCGATATATATATTATCTTGAATCAATCCACGAACCAGTGTATACACGTCTCAGGCTAGATCACAACTCAAAGTATATATATTTTTAGAATCAACCTCAACCCTGTATAGCTAACTCCAACATTACTGCATATAGAGTGTCTATGGTTGTTCCAAATAATATATATACATGGGTCGATATGATATGTCAAAACATTTGCATACGTGTCTATGGTATCCCAAGATTACATAATATATTAGAATACATGTATAATACAATATGAGTTAGCTAAGATATGATTAATATAGATTTGTTACCAATTTTTACGTAGTTATAACAAGCAAAAATATCCAATCTTATTTTACCCGTAACTTCTTCGTTTTAAATCCATTTTGAGTGATTCAAATTGCTATGGCTTCATATTGAACTTAAGTTTATGAATATAAATAGAAAAAGTATAAGTTTATAGTCAGAAATACGGGTTATAAGTCATTTTTGTAAAGGTAGTCATTTCAATCGAAAGAACAACGTCTAGATGACCATTTTTGGAAAACATACTTCCACTTTGAGTTTAACCATGATTTTTGGATATAGTTTCATGTTCATAAGAAAAATTATTTTTCCAGAAGAACAACTTTTAAATCAAAGTTTATCATAGTTTTTAATTAACTAACCCAAAACAATCCGCGGTGTTACTACGACGGCGTATATCCGGTTTTACGGTGTTTTTCGTGTTTTCAGGTTTTAAATCATTAAGTTAGCATATAATATAGATATATAACATGTGTTTAGTTGATTTTAAAAGTCAAGTTAGAAGGATTAACTTTTGTTTGCGAACCAGTTTAGAATTAACTAAACTATGTTCTAGTGATTACAAGTTAAACCTTCGAATAAGGTAGTTTTATATATATGAATCGAATGATGTTATGAACATCATTAATACCTCAAGTTTAATAGGTAAACCTACTGGAAATGATGAAAAAATAACTTGAGCTTCAAAGGATCTTTGATGGCTTGGAAGTTCTTGAAATAGAATCATGACACAAAAACAAGTTCAAGTAAGATTATTACTCGAATTAAGATAGTTATAGTTATAGAAATTGAATCAAAGCTTGAATATGAATATTACCTTGATTTAGAAAGATAACCTACTATAAATAACAAAGGTTTCTTGATCTTAGATGATTTCTTGGAATGGATTAGGAAACTTGGAAGTGTTCTTGATGTGTTCTCGAGTAATTGTTTTTATGATGATTATAGGTAATAACCAAAGATTGTATTTGATGATTTTTGCTGGAAAAATAGTAACTTAGACGTTCATGGAAGAGTGTGTATGTTTTGAGAGAGAATTGGAAAGAAAATTGGAAGTGAAATGGAGTAGGTGGTGAGTGGGGTTAAAAGGAGTTCTTGTTTTTGTTTCCTTGCTCATAAGTCATGCTAGTTGTCTAATTGTTGGTTCCACATGTTTGTTGACTATCTAGGGCTGCTAAGAGCTGAATTATTATGTGCATATAACAATAGTATATACGTCTAGGACCTGAGTATTGTACGAGTACGAATACGGTTGCATACGAGTAGAATTGTTGATGAAAATGAATGAGAATGCAATTGTAAGCATTTTTGTTAAGTAGAAGTACTTTGATATGTGTCTTGAAGTCTTTCAAAAGTGTACTAATACATCTAAATACACTACATGTATATACATTTTAACTGAGCCGTTAAGTCATCGTTAGTCGTTACATGTAAGTGTTGTTTTGAAACCTTTAAGTTAACGATCTCATTTAATGTTGTTAACCCATTATTTATTATATCTAATGAGATGTTAAATTATTACATTATCAAGATATTATGATGTATGAATATATCTTAATATGATATATATACATTAAAATGTCGTTACAACGATAATCGTTACATATATGCCTAGTTTCAAAATTCTTAAGTTAGTAGTCTTGTTTTACATATGTAGTTCGTTGTTAACATACTTAATAATATATATAATTATCATTTTATCATGTTAAATATAGTGTAACAATATCTTAATATGATACATATGTATTTAGTAAGACGTTGTAATAACGAAAATCGTTATATATCGTTTCGAGTTTCTTAACTTAGTAGTCTCATTTTTATGTATATAACTCATTGTTAATATACTTATGGAGATACTTACTTGTCATAATCTCATGTTAACTATATGTATATCCATATATATATCGTCATGTCATTTTTACAAGTTTTAACGTTCGTGAATCGCCGGTCAACTTGGGTGGTCAATTGTCTACATGAAACTCATTTCAAATAATCAAGTCTTAACAAGTTTGATTGCTTAACATGTTGGAAACATTTAATCATGCAAATATAGTTTTCAATTAATATATAATTATGGAAAAGTTCGGGTCACTACAGTACCTACCCGTTAAATAAATTTCGTCTCGAAATTTTAAGCTGTTGAAGGTGTTGACGCATCTTCTAGAAATAGGTGAGGGTATTTCAGCTTCATCTGATCTTCACGCTCCCAGTTGAATTCAGGTCCTCTACGAGCATTCCATCGAACCTTAACAATTGGTATCTTGTTTTGCTTAAGTCTTTTAACCTCACGATCCATTATTTCGACGGGTTCTTCAATGAATTGTAGTTTTTCGTTAATTGTAATCTCGTCTAATGGAATGGTGAGATATTCTTTAGCAAAACATTTCTTCAAATTTGAGACATGAAAAGTATTATGTACCCCGGCGAGTTGTTGCGGTAAGTCAAGTCGGTAAGCTACTGGTCCGACACGATCTATAATCTTGAATGGTCCAATGTACCTTGAATTTAGTTTTCCCCGTTTACCAAATCGAACAACGCCTTTCCAAGGTGAAACTTTAAGCATGACCATCTCTCCAATCTCAAATTCTATATCTTTTCTTTTAATGTTCGCATAGCTCTTTTGTCGACTTTGGGCAGTTTTTAATCGTTGTTGAATTTGGATGATCTTCTCGGTAGTTTCTTGAATTATCTCCGAACCCGTAATCTTTCTATCCCTCACTTCACTCCAACAAATCGGAGACCTGCACTTTCTACCATAAAGTGCTTCAAACGGCGCCATCTCAATACTCGAATGGTAACTGTTGTTGTAGGAAAATTCTGCTAACGGTAGGTGTTGATCCCAACTGTTTCCGAAATCGATATCACATGCTCGTAGCATGTCTTCAAGGGTATGTATCGTCCTTTCACTTTGCCTATCAGTTTGTGGATGATAAGCAGTACTCATGTCTAGACGAGTTTCCAATGCTTGTTGCAATGTCTGCCAAAATCTTAAAACAAATCTGTCATCCCTATCTGAGACAATAAAGACTGGTATTCCATGTCTGGAGACAACTTCCTTTAAGTATAATCCCGCCAACTTCTCCATTTTATCATCTTCTCTCATTGGCAAAAAGTGTGCTGACTTGGTAAGACGATCGACTATTACCCAAATTGTATCAAAACCACTTGCAGTCCTTGGCAATTTAGTAATGAAATCCATGGTAATGTTTTCCCATTTCCATTTTGGGATTTCAGGTTGTTGAAGTAGACCTGATGGTTTCTGATGTTCAGCTTTGACCTTAGAACACGTCAAACATTCTCCTACGTATTTAGCAATATCGGCTTTCATACCCGGCCACCAAAAGTGTTTATTGAGATCTTTGTACATCTTCTCCGCTCCGGGATGTATTGAATATCTGGTTTTATGTGCTTCCTTAAGTACCTTTTCTCTCACATCTCCAAACTTTGGTACCCAAATTCTTTCAGCCCTATTCCGGGTTCCGTCTTCCCGAATATTAAGATGTTTCTCTGATCCTTTGGGTATTTCATTCTTCAACTTTCCTTCTTTTACAACTCCCTGCTGCGCCTCCTTTATTTGAGTAGTAAGGTTAGTACAAATAATTATATTCATAGCTTTTACCCGTATAGGTTCTCTGTCCTTTCTACTCAAAGCGTCGGCTACCACATTCACCTTCCCCAGGTGGTAACGAATCTCAAAGTCGTAATCATTCAACAATTCAATCCACCTACGCTGCCTCATGTTCAGTTGTTTCTGATTAAATATGTGTTGGAGACTTTTGTGGTCGGTATATATAATACTTTTGACCCCATATAAGTAGTGCCTCCAAGTCTTTAATGCAAAAACAACGGCGCCCAATTCCAAATCGTGAGTCGTATAATTTTGCTCGTGAATCTTCAATTGTCTGGACGCATAAGCAATTACCTTCGTTCGTTGCATTAATACACAACCGAGGCCTTACTTTGAGGCATCACAATATATCACAAAATCATCATTCCCTTCAGGCAATGACAATAAAGGTGCCGTAGTTAACTTTTTCTTCAACAATTGAAACGCTTTCTCCTGCTCATCCTTCCATTCAACTTTCTTCACTTTATGCGTTAATGCAGTCAAGGGTTTTGCTATTTTGGAAAAATCTTGGATGAACGTTCTGTAGTAACCAGCCAGTCCTAAAAATTGGCGTATATGCTTCGGAGTTTTCGGGGCTTCCCACTTTTCAACGGTTTCAATCTTTGCCGGATCCACTTGAATACCTTCTTTGTTCACTATGTGACCGAGGAATTGAACTTCTTCCAACCAAAATGCACACTTTGAAAACTTAGCGTACAGTTTTTCTTTCCTCAACAACTCTAGCACTTTTCTCAAATGTTCTTCGTGCTCTTGATCATTCTTTAAGTAAATAAGTATGTCATCGATGAAAACAATGACAAACTTGTCAAGGTTTGTGTAAGAGACTGAAACCCGGGCTAGTTGTAAGTGGACTATTTTGCCCTTAGGGTTTTATTATGTGTTTTATATGCTTTTATTTTAATTATGTGAATAGTGTTATTTTATTAATTGGTTAAGACCAGTTTGTGACAAGGGTTACAGAACAGGTTTGTTTATTTAATTTGGACTCTGTTAGGACCGCCTAATGAGGTACGAAAGATATCAGATAACTGATAAATACCCGTGTGTTGTACAGTGTGGGAATTAAACCCAATTAAGTGACTAGTGTACTCTATTTTCTTCCCATTTCTAGAAAATTCACTAAAACACCGTACCTTCATCCCTCCCATCTACCAAACCCTAATCCTTAAACATTGATCTTGAGCTCAAATTGGTGTTAGAATCGTGTTTGTTATCGTTTAATGAGTCTATCAAGGTAAGTAACATGTGTTTTTGTGTTCAATTCGTTGTTAAATTCATGGTTTTGTGTGAGTTTTGTAAAAAGCTTGAATTTGTGTCAAAACAAGTGATTTAAGTGTTGTTATGGTCAAATTGTTGTGGATTTTGAGTCTATAACAAGTAGTGAACAAGTTGTGGTCGATTTTGGTGTTTAAAACGAGCTCTAGATCGAGATTTGAGGATTTCATCGTGAAGTCCGTAGCCTTTATTCAGTTTCTGATGAAGATGAACACAGTCGGCTGACTGTGAGACGACTGTCGACCGACTGAGGGTTGAACCGACTGATTGTTGAGTGAACCGACCGACTGAGATTTACCTTCGGCCAATTGATGTAATACCAAGTGAATCGACCGACTGGGAAGGTCAGTCGACCGGTTGTGTCGACAGTTGACCGACTGTCAGTGTCAGTCGACCGACTGAGTATCCAGGGTAGAATATTTTACTAAGTGTTAATTTTTAGCCGTTATGCTGCCCGTTTGTATTTTGGTGTTCAGGATGTAAATTTTGAAAATGCATAAGTGTTAAGTAGACCTTTTTGTGGCGCTTTTTGTGACTGCTTTCTGTACTGTGTTGTTTTGTGTTAACGGACAGAAACTAACTGGATTTGCCTTATGTTCAGGTGATAAGGATAAGGAAGCCGCTCAGTGATAGATTATCTGAGTTAGTTGCTGGTATTCGGTGAGTGGGTCTATCTCCGAATAGAGTTTAAGTAGCATATCATGCTACTGTAGTTGACTCTTTTACCATGCATAGTGTAGAGATTACCATGTTAGAATAATATAATATGCCCGATGTTGTATGTGAATTATGTGTACACTGTGTGAATGGCACCAGTCGGGCCTAGGGAGACTGGGGACTCGAGACCGTGCCTAGGAAAGGTTAGAGTCCGTATGAGGTCAACCGTGCCTAGGGGAGGTTGGGTCCATAGGCTACTAATTGTGAAGTATAGTGTGAATGATGCACCCCCTGCATCTGGATAACTATACTGTGAAATTGAGTAGCAGGGACTATCGATAGACTCATGCCCGATCAGCTGGGAGTCGTGTGCTCGTACAAGCCGCCGATCCTCGTATTATCTTATTGTATGCTAGTTGGTAGTTAGCAGGTGATGTTGTTAGTATATAGCTTGTGTGTGGCTTAAGCTACTGTCAGTGTCAGTCGATCGACTGAGTATCCAGGGCAGAATATTTTACTAAGTGTTGATTTTTAGCCGTTATGCTGCCCGTTTGTATTTTGGTGTTCAGGATGTAAATTTTGAAAATGCATAAGTGTTAAGTAGACCTTTTTGTGGCGCTTTTTGTGACTGCTTTCTGTACTGTGTTGTTTTGTGTTAACGGACAGAAACTAACTGGATTTGCCTTATGTTCAGGTGATAAGGATAAGGAAGCCGCTCAGTGATAGATTATCTGAGTTAGTTGCTGGTATTCGGTGAGTGGGTCTATCTCCGAATAGAGTTTAAGTAGCATATCATGCTACTGTAGTTGACTCTTTTACCATGCATAGTGTAGAGATTACCATGTTAGAATAATATAATATGCCCGATGTTGTATGTGAATTATGTGTACACTGTGTGAATGGCACCAGTCGGGCCTAGGGAGACTGGGGACTCGAGACCGTGCCTAGGAAAGGTTAGAGTCCGTATGAGGTCAACCGTGCCTAGGGGAGGTTGGGTCCATAGGCTACTAATTGTGAAGTATAGTGTGAATGATGCACCCCCTGCATCTGGATAACTATACTGTGAAATTGAGTAGCAGGGACTATCGATAGACTCATGCCCGATCAGCTGGGAGTTGTGTGCTCGTACAAGCCGCCGATCCTCGTATTATCTTATTGTATGCTAGTTGGTAGTTAGCAGGTGATGTTGTTAGTATATAGCTTGTGTGTGGCTTAAGCTATATTTGTTAGATAGATTCCATTCACTTAGCGGTGCGCTAATCCCCCACATAATTTCCCCTTGCAGGTTTAGGTACTGCTAGTCGGGATGGGTATTGATGCAGAAGACATGTTTGAGAACCCAACTCTGATGTGGACTTTTGTATAAATAATGTTTTGTAATAACTTAACACTGCTGTGTAAGCTTAAACTTAATTATACGGTTTAATGTAATGACGTGACTTATATTGTATTTATTATTAAAGTCTTCCGATGTGTATAAAAAAAATGGTCGGTGTTACAGTATGGTCCACACACTCGGTTCATGAGGTTCATGAACATAGCTGGTGCGTTAGTCAACCCAAACGGCATAACCATAAACTCGTAATGACCGTAACGCGTCCTGAAAGCAGTCTTCGGAATATCATCCTCCTTCACCCGCATTTGATGATACCCAGAACGTAAATCGATCTTCGAATAAACCGACGAGCCTTGTAGTTGATCAAATAAGTCGTCGATTCTCGGTAGTGGGTAACGATTCTTGATGGTAAGTTTATTCAACTCTCGGTAGTCGATACACAACCTGAATGTACCATCCTTCTTTTTGACAAACAAAATAGGAGCTCCCCATGGTGATGTACTTGGTCGTATAAAACCGCGCTCTAAAAGTTCTTGTAATTGGCTTTGGAGTTCCTTCATTTCGCTGGGTGCAAGTGTGTATGGAGCACGAGCTATTGGTTCAGTTCCTGGTACGAGATCTATTTGAAATTCAACAGATCGGTGTGGAGGCAGTCCCGGTAATTCTTTCGAAAATACATCGGGAAATTCTTTTGCGGCGAGAACATCATTGATGTTCTTTTCTTCGGTTTGTACTTTCTTGACATGTGCTAGAACAGCATAGCAACCTTTTCTTATTAGTTTTTGCGCCTTTAAATTACTAATAAGATATAGCTTCGCATTGCTCTTTTCTCCGTACACCATTAAGGGATTTTCTTTTTCTCGTACAATGCGAATTGCATTTTTGTAACATACGATTTCTGCTCTCTCCTTTTTCAACCAATCCATGCCGATTATCACATCAAAACTCCCTAACTCTACTGGTATCAAATCAATCTTAAATGTTTCGCTAACCAAATTAATATCTCGATTCCGACATATATTATCTGCTGTAATTAATTTACCATTTGCTAATTCGAGTAAAAATTTGTTATCCAAAGGCGTCAGTGGACAATTTAGTTTAAAATCTCTACTCATATAGCTTCTATCCGCACCCGAATCAAATAAAACATAAGCAGATTTATTGTCAATAAGAAACGTACCCGTAACAAGCTCTGGGTCTTCCTGCGCTTCTGCCGTATTAATATTGAAAACTCTTCCGCGGCCCTGTCCACTAGTATTCCCCTGATTCGGGCAATTTCTACTAATGTGGCCCGATTTTTCACATGCAAAGCAAACTATGGCGGTATTATCTGTTCCGACATTATTTGTTCTTTTAATTCTGTTAAACTTTGGTCCGTAGGCCTCACACTTTGCCGCACTATGACCATTTCTTCTACACCTAGTGCAAAATGTCGTGCAGAACTCCTGGTGATTCTCTTCACACCTTTGGCATGACTATTTTTGGTTTTTGTTGCCATTATTGTTATTGAGATTGTTGTTGGGATTATTAATGTTGCTATTGTTGTTGTTGTTATTGTTGTTGGGACGGTTATTGTAGTTGTTGTTAGGACGTTTGTTGAAGTTGTTGTTACGATTGATGTTGCGGTTGTTGGGATAGTTATTGCGATTGTGGTTGTGATTGTTGTTGTTGTTGTATTGGTGACTCTTGTCATTGGTTTCTTCCCACTTTCTCTTGACTTGTTTCATGTTAGCGTCTTCAGTCGTCTGCTCTTTAATCCTTCCTTCGATCTGGTTCACTAATTTCTGAGCCATTCGACTTGCCTTTTGTATGGAGGCGGGCTCGTGTGAACTCACATCTTCTTGAATCCTTTCCGGTAACCCTTTTACAAATGCGTCGATCTTCTCTTCTTCGTCTTCGAACGTTCTGGGATACAATAGGCACAATTCGGTGAATTGTTGTTCGTACGTGGTGATATCGAAACCTTGCGTTCATAATCCTCTAAGCTCTACCTTGAGCTTATTGACCTCGTTTCTGGGACGATACTGCTCGTTCATCAATTACTTGAATGCTGACCACGGTAGTGCGTAAGCAGCATCTTGTCCTACCTGCTCGAGATAGGTATTCCACCATGTTAGCGTCGTACCTGTGAAGGTATGCGTAGCGTACTTTACTTTGTCTTCTGCAGTACATTTACTTATGGCAAACACCGATTCAACCTTCTCGGTCCACCGTTTCAATCCAATTGGACCCTCGATTCCATCAAATTCCAAAGGTTTGTAGGCAGTGAATTCTTTGTAGGAGCATCCTACACGATTTCTTGTGAAATTAGTTCCACTGCTAGATCCAGAGTTATTGTTATTTTGCATCGCATTCTGTACTGCGGCTATGTTTGCTGCAAGGAAAACACGGAAGTCTTCCTCGCGCATGTTCAAATTCTGACGAGTCGCCGGTGCCATTTCCTTCAAAAATAGCCCAAAAGAATTAAGTTAATCATATAGAATTTTAAGAGTAGTCAATAGTATTTCGTAGCATAGTATGAACTTATTTATAAAAGCTTTTTCTTCATATTAGCGTTTTATAGTTTTTAATTCGGGTAGTACCTACCCGTTAAGTTCATACTTAGTAGCTAATATACAATTCAACTACTACAATTCTATATGAAAAAACTGATTATAATAAAATTTCGCGTTCAAATTTTATACAATATTTTACAAACTTACAATACCGCTATTATACATATAGGATGAAATATAGCACATAATAACTTTGCTACTCGGCAGCTATAAAGGCAATTCTAGTTAATACGCAAGTTGTTCAGCAAAAGAAATAAAGACACGTAATTCATAAGTCCATAAACAAGTCATGCATTCTGGTTTTACTAAGACGACTTCCCATCCTTGGTCTTGTGGAAAGTAACCATTATGACCATTGGCTAGGCAGCATGTTGTAATGTCGTCAAAAGGACGAGGGTTTTGTAATGTCCAACAGCCCCGTAATAATCTAAAAACCTTGTTTCTCACTCCAACTACTGAATCCGTCACCTGTGGGAATGTTTCATTTAATAGTTGTAATCCGATGTTCTTTTTCTCACTTTGGTGAGAAGCGAACATCACTAACCCGTAAGTATAACATGCTTCTTTATGTTGCATGTTAGAAGCTCTTTCTAACTCTTGAAATCCTATGTTGGGATATGTTGAGTCAAAATAGGTTCTTAACCCGTAGCGTAAAATTGCATTTGGGTTCCTCGCATTTAACGCTTTAAAGAAAACACGGCGTAACTTATGGTCTCCCCAATGCGATATACCCCACCTATCAAAGGAAAGCCTTTTATAAACTAAGGCATTTCTGGAAAGTCTTTCAAATGTTTGACAAGTTAATTTCGCCATAACTAATTGTGCTGATGAATTCTGACCGACTCTAGACAAGATTTCCTCAATCATATCCTCTGGTAGGTCTTCTAAAATATTCGGTTATCTACCCTTAACGTCCATTTTGTTTTTATACTGTAAAATAGACAAGGATTAGATTCATAAAAGATAATTAACAAACAATACAAGCAATTTTTACATAGAACATAAAAGTACAAGCACACTATAATACATATAATACACAACATGATTACAACTCCCTAATCTGAATCACGGGTTTCTTCTTCTTCGGACTTGGTTCGTTTTCCTAATTTTCTAGGGATATATGGTGTTCCTCTAATACGAGCTGTCGTTTTCCACAATGGTTTGGTTATTGTTACAATTTAGGAAATACGGAGGTTGCCGATACATATAAAGCTCATCGGGATTGGAATCAGGTTTCTCTATTTTTATACCTTTTACCTTATTATTTTCTTTTGCTTTATTAAATTGGGTTGAGGTAATTTCTATAACATCATCAGAATCCTCATCGGGATCCGATTCATCGAAAAATTAGTAATCTTCCTAATATTTTGCTTCCTCGGCAGAAACACCATTGACCATTTTTAACTTTGGTCTGTTGGTTGAGGATTTTCTTTTATTTAATCGATTTACTGTAGGTATCAATATTTCTTCCTCCGGAACCTCTTCTTCTTCCGGTTCCTCCTCTTCCGGTTCCTCCTCTTCTGGTTCCTCTTCTTCCGATTCCTCCTCTTCCGGTTCCTCCTCTTCCGATTCCTTCGGGAATTTGTGAATCTTCCCAAAGTATATTCGACTCTTCATTATTATTAGGTGAGTCGATGAGATTTGTACTAGAGGTAGACATCTATCACACAATATCAAACATGTTAAGAGATTAATATATTTACATGTTAATAATATATAGTTTCCAACAAAAAATGTTAAGCAATCGTTTTTGAAGAAAAACACGGTCGAAGTCCAGACTCACTAATGCATCCTAACAAACTCGGTAAGACACACTAATGCAAAAATTCTGGTTCTCTAAGACCAACGCTCTGATACCAACTGAAATGTCTCGTTCATATCGATTATAAACATTCCATATTAATTAATTTCGTTGCGAGGTTTTGACCTCTATATGAGACGTTTTTCAAAGGCTGCATTCTTTTTTAAAACAAACCATAACCTTTATTTTATCGACAAGGTTAAAAAGACACCACCTAGATTATCCAGAAATGATAATCTAAAAATATCACACTTACACACTACCAATACATATTGGTTTACAATATTAATATGTTACAACAAAATAAATCTCGAATGCAGTTTTAAACAATATTATACAAGCATGCTGACACCAAATCTTGTCCATATATTAGCATGAAACAGCGGAAGCTCTTAATAATCACCTGAGAATAAACATGTTTTAAATGTCAACAAAAATGTTGGTGAGTTATAGGTTTAACCTATATATTTATCAAATTGTAATAATAGACCACAAGATTTCATTTTTCAATATACATCCCATACATAGAGATAAAAATCATTCATATGGTAAACACCTGGTAACCGACATTAACAAGATACATATAAGAATATCCCCTATCATTCCGGAAAATCCATCGGACATGATAAAACAACATCGAAGTACTAAAGCATCTGCAACCATGGATGGGGTTCGTTAGGCCCAATAGATCTATCTTTAGGATTCGCGTCAATTAGTAGATCGGTTTACTAATTCTTAGGTTACCAAGCAAAAAGGGGCATATTCGGCTTCGATCATTCACCCATATAATGTAGTTTCATTTACTTGTGTCTATTTCATAAAACATTTATGAAACTGCATGTATTCTCATCCAAAAATATTAGATTTTAAAAGTGGGACTATAACTCACTTTCACAAATTTTTACTTCGTCGGGAAGTAAGACTTGGCCACTGGTCGATTCATGAACCTATAACAAATACGTACATATATATCAAAGTATGTTCAAAATATATTTACAACATTTTTAATATGTTTTACTGCTTTAAGTTTATTAAGTCAGATGTCCTCGTTAGTAACCTACAACTAGTTGTCCACAGTTAGATGTACAGAAATAAATCGATATATATTATCTTGAATCAATCCACGACCCAGTGTATACACGTCTCAGGCTAGATCATAACTCAAAGTATATATATTTTTGGAATCAACCTCAACCCTGTATAGCTAACTCCAACATTACTGCATATAGAGTGTCTATGGTTGTTTCAAATAATATATATACATGGGTCGATATGATATGTCAAAACATTTGCATACGTGTCTATGGTATCCCAAGATTACATAATATATTAGAATACATGTATAATACAATATGAGTTAGCTAGGATATGATTAATATAGATTTGTTACCAATTTTTACGTAGTTACAACAAGCAAAAATATCCAATCTTGTTTTACCCATAACTTCTTCGTTTTAAATCCGTTTTGAGTGATTCAAGTTGCTATGGTTTCATATTGAAGTTAAGTTTATGAATCTAAATAGAAAAATTATAATTTTATAGTCGGAAATATAGGTTAGAAGTCGTTTTTGTAAAGGTAGTCATTTCAGTCGAAAGAACGACGTCTAGATGACCATTTTTAGAAAACATACTTCCACTTTGAGTTTAACCATGATTTTTGGATATAGTTTCATGTTCATAAGAAAAATCATTTTCCCAGAAGAACAACTTTTAAATCAAAGTTTATCATAGTTTTTAATTAACTAACCCAAAACAACCCGCAGTGTTACTACGACGGCGTATATCCGGTTTTACGGTGTTTTTCGTGTTTTCAGGTTTTAAATCATTAAGTTAGCATATCATATAGATATAGAACATGTGTTTAGTTGATTTTAAAAGTCAAGTTAGAAGGATTAACTTTTGTTTGCGAACAAGTTTAGAATTAACTAAACTATGTTCTAGTGATTACAAGTTTAAACCTTCGAATAAGGTAGTTATATATATATGAATCGAATGATGTTATGAACATCATTACTACCTAAAGTTTAGTAGGTAAACCTACTAGAAATGATGAAAAAATAACTTATGCTTCAAAGGATCTTGGATGGCTTGGAAGTTCTTGAAATAGAATCATGACACAAAAACAAGTTCAAGTAAGATTATTACTCGAATTAAGATAGTTATAGTTATAGAAATTGAATCAAAGCTTGAATATTAATATTACCTTGATTTAGAAAGATAACCTACTGTAAATAACAAAGGTTTCTTGATCTTAGATGATTTCTTGGAATGTATTAGGAAACTTGGAAGTAAACTTGTAAACTTGGAAGTGTTCTTGATGTGTTCTTGAGTAATTATTTTTATAATGATTATAGGTAATAACCAAAGCTTGTATTTGATGATTTTTGCTGGAAAAAAGTAACTTAGACGTTCATGGAAGAGTGTGTGTGTTTTGAGAGAGAATTGGGAAGAAAATTGGAAGTGAAATGGAGTAGGTGGTGAGTGGTGAAGGTGAGTCGGGTTAAAAGGAGTTCTTGTTTTTGTTTCCTTGCTCATAAGTCATGCTAGTTGTCTAATTTTTGGTTCCACATGTTTGTTGACTATCCAGGGCTGCTAAGAGCTAAATTATTATGTGTATATACCAATAGTATATATGTCTAGGAGCTGGGTATTGTACGAGTACGAATACGGTTGCATACGAGTAGAATTGTTGATGAAAATGAATGAGAATGCAATTGTAAGCATTTTTGTTAAGTAGAAGTACTTTGATATGTGTCTTGAAGTCTTTCAAAAGTGTACCAATACATCTAAATACACTACATGTATATACATTTTAACTGAGTCGTTAAGTCATCGTTAGTCGTAACATGTAAGTGTTGTTTTGAAACCTTTAAGTTAACGATCTCATTTAATGTTGTTAATCCATTGTTTATTATATCTAATGAGATGTTAAATTATTACATTATCAAGATATTATGATGTATGAATATATCTTAATATGATATATATACATTAAAATGTCGTTACAACGATAATCGTTACATATATGCCTCGTTTCAAAATTCTTAAGTTAGTAGTCTTGTTTTACATATGTAGTTCATTGTTAACATACTTAATGATATATATAATTATCATTTTATCATGTTAAATATAGTGTAACAATATATTAATATAATACATATGTATTTAGTAAGACGTTGTAATAACGATAATCGTTATATATCGTTTCGAGTTTCTTAACTTAGTAGTCTCATTTTTATGTGTATAACTCATTGTTAATATACTTATGGAGATACTTACTTATCATAATCTCATGTTAACTATATGTATATCCATATATATATATCGTCATGTCGTTTATACAAGTTTTAACGTTCGTGAATCACCGGTCAACTTGGGTGGTCAATTGTCTACATGAAACTCATTTCAAATAATCAAGTCTGAACAAGTTTGATTACTTAACATGTTGGAAACATTTAATCATGCAAATATAGTTTTCAATTAATATATAATCATGGAAAAGTTCGGGTCACTACACTCACCACCACCTCACCACTCTATAAATACCAAGAAAATCTCACCCATTTCACACTTAATCTCATTCACATTTTACACACACTTACTCTCTAATTCTCTCTAGCCTTTCTCACTCAAAAAAGTTTAAGTTTTAAATTTTTCTTCTTCTTCTTCTTCTTCTCTTCTCATTTTCGACATCATCATCATCATCATACAAGGATCAAGCTTTTTAGCTTCTTGATCTTGTTATATCTTGAAGATTCAAACTTTGATATGAATCCTTCAAGAACATGAAAGATTCAAGCTTTCTAGCTTTGAATCTTCATTACTTTGTTGGATCTAAGTTTTCTAGCTTATGATCCATTTATTTTGTTAAAAAGATCAAAACTTGTGTTTATGATCTTCATGTAACTTGAAGATCTAGCCTTGTGCTTTAAGGATCTTCAAGAACATTAAAGATCCAAGCTTTTTAGCTTAGGGTTTCATTATTTTGTTAAATATTTTAGCTTTTTAGCTTACGGTCTCATTACTTTCACTAGATCTTAGCTTTCTAGCTTATGGTCTCATTAATCTTGTAAAGATCCAAGCTTTCTAGCTTAGGGTTTTCTTAATACTTGAGATCTAAGTTATCATTGTAGATCTCACTTACTTGGAACCTTTTTGTGATTGTTGTGATGATAAATATCAAGTCTTCATCATCTCATATGATGAAGATGCATAAACTTGTGTAAAAAGGACAAAGGTTGAAGCATTATTGGGTTTATGCAATAAAGAGGCAACCTTGATGTTCAAAACTTGTAGAATGTTAGCTTTTACTCTTAGTTGTGTGTTGATGGTTGAAACTTGGTCAAAGTTATGCTAAAACATCAAAGAGTTGTACATTGAAGCTTACACGCATCAAGGATGAGAACCGTGATGAGCATCAAGCACCAAGAAACCCACCGGAACATTTGTTTGCTGTTTTTCGGGATCTGATAAGATTCCTAGGACTTATAGAAAATTTATTTTCAGATATTTTGTTTCGATTAGATGACTTTTCGTTTAGGCCTCGCCTTAATCCGATATACGGTTTAGGATTTATAGCCTTCCGAAAGTCACTACGCCGTTATAACGACGTGCTGAAAAATTCTGACCTACTCGCGCTTGAACCGTCGCCACGGTCAAACAACATCGAGTTAGGATCTGAAAATTGGACAGCAGTTAGAGGACTCACATACGCATCTTTTCGTTTTGTATGGAGGTCGTAGCATCTGTCCGAAATCAGCCTTTTGTTTCGATCTCTATTCTTGTTAAAAACTGACTTTATCTTTTACGTATGATGATAATGATGATGATGATGATGATGATACTTAAGACTTAATTTATTCACTTTTAAACTTTTGGGGACAATATACTGACTTAGTGACCTTTGACTTAGGTTGACGACATTTCGGACCGACTTACTACCTGCATACTTTTCATATCGACTTTTACTGCTTATTCACTGTGAGTTATAGCTTCCCTTTTTACTTTAACTATTTTTAGGACTGAGAATACATGCGCTTTTTATAGTTTATATACTAGACACGAGTACTTAAACTTTATATATCTGTGGGTTATATAACGGCATAAACATTCCCCTTAGCACGGTAACGTTTAATCATTGATTTTTGAACCGGTGAACGAGAATATTAGATATGGATCCATAGGGTTTGACATCCCCACTCGGGCTAGTCGCGCTAGCGTTTAATGGGTGTTTGATACTTCGAGGACATACGCACTCACCAAGTGTACTTTTAGGGGGTGATACTATTATTACGTTAAGTTAGTTACCGGGTGCCCACGGATAAGCATATACTTTTCATACTGTTTTGAATACGAAATCTCGTGGTCTACATTACATTACTGAATACTTACAAACTATAGCTCACCAACATTCGTGTTGACCTTTTAAGCGTGTATTTCTCAGGTGCTTAGACGTTGTTGCTTCCGCTGTTAGACTTGCTGTCTTGGTATTATAGACTTGCTGTTACAGACTCGCTGTGTTAGACTTCCGCTGTATTACTTAGAGATGTCTCAATCATGGAACTTTTATTTTGCATTCGCAATTTACGTTATTTTGAATAATGG
This sequence comes from Rutidosis leptorrhynchoides, assembly GCF_046630445.1. NCBI lineage: Eukaryota > Viridiplantae > Streptophyta > Magnoliopsida > Asterales > Asteraceae > Rutidosis > Rutidosis leptorrhynchoides. Next base: position 46,938,915 of record NC_092334.1, on the reverse strand, counting down.
CTTTGTAACGACCTTTGTGTCACGTTATCTTTTGTAAAACGTTACCTTTTTATGAATGCAAAACTTGTTTTAAAACAGCATGTAGTATTAAACCGTGTAATGGACCTGCTGTTGATGATTCGTACATGATGATTTTGTACGGGGCGTCACATTTGGTATCAGAGCATTGGTTATAGGGAATTAGGTTGCATTAGTGAGTCTTGACCGAGCCGAGTAGGATTCGCTAATAGGACTAATCTACAACTTGCTCGTTTACTCGTTACTACGTACTACTACTGCATGCTACTACTTACCTTTACTGCTATGTGAACTTGATGTATGCTGCTACTTTCTCGCTACTGCATGCTACTATCTATCTTTGATTGCATGTTACTTTTTACTGTTACGATTGCCATGCTATGTACTGCTAGGATACTGTAGTGCCTGATTACGTGCTTGCTATATGTCTTACTTGTAGTGACCCGAACTTTTCCATGTTTATATATATTAATTAAGATTGATATTTACATGATTAAATGTTTCCAACATGTTAAGCAATCAAAATTGTTAAGACTTGATTAATTGAAATATGTTTCATATAGACAATTGACCACCCAAGTTGACCGGCGATTCACGAACGTTAAAACTTGTAAAAACGACATGACGATATATATATGGATATACATATGGTTAACATGAGATTATAATAAGTAAGTATCTTCATAAATATATTAACAATGAGTTATATACATATAAACAAGACTACTAACTTAAGGATTTCGAAACGAGACATATATGTAACGATTATCGTTGTAACGACATTTAAATGTATATATATCATATTAAGATATATTAAAATATCATAATATCATGATAATATAATAATTTAACATCTCATTAGATATAATAAACAATGGGTTAACAACATTAATTGAGATCGTTAACTTAAAGGTTTCAAAACAACACTTACATGTAACGACTAACGATGACTTAACGACTCAGTTAAAATGTATATACATGTAGTGTATTTAGATGTATTAAAATACTTTTGGAAGACTTTAAGACATATATCAAAACACTCATACTTAACAAAAATGGTTACAGTTACTTTCCCATTCTTTTCTTTCATCAAGAATTCTAGTCGTATTTTTACCCGTATTATACACAGCTTCAAAACGTACTTACTATGGGTATATACCAATAGGAACTAGCATGGGATTCCAATCTTGATTATGTCATGTATGACTAATCAATTTTAACTTCTACCATGAGCTAGTCAACTAACTAGAACTCATTTTAACCCCACTCAACACTCACCAATTACCACTCATCATTCACTCCATTTCACTTCCAATTCTCTTTCTAATTCTCTCTCAACACACCCACACTATTATGAACGTATTTTTCCAGTATTTAATCATCATCTTCATCAAAAATCACTTCAAGAATCAAGCTATAATCATCATAGGAAGAACACTTCAAGAACACTCTAAAAATCCCTTCAAGTTTACTAATTTACTTCCAAGCTTTCTAATCCATTCCAAGTAATCATCTAAGATCAAGAAACCTTTGTTATATACAGTAGGTTATCTTTCTTATTCAAGGTAATATTCATATTCAAACTTTGATTCAATTTCTATAACTATAAACTATCTTAATTCGAGTAAAAATCTTACTTGAACTTGTTTTTGTGTCATGATCCTACTTCAAGAACTTTCAAGCCATCCAAGATCCTTTCAAGCTAGATTATTTCTTGTCACTTCCAGTAGGTTTACCTACTAAACTTGAGGTAGTAATGATGTTCATAACATCATTCGATTCATATATATAAAACTATCTTATTCGAAGGTTTAAACTCGTAATCACTAGAACATAGTTTTGTTAATTCTAAACTTGTTCGCAAACAAAAGTTAATCCTTCTAACTTGACTTTTAAAATTAACTAAACACATGTTCTATATCTATATGATATGCTAACTTAATGATTTAAAACCTGGAAACACGAAAAACACCGTAAAACCGGATTTACGCCGTCATAGTAACACCGCGGGCTGTTTTGGGTTAGTTAATTAAAAACTATGACAAACTTTGATTTAAAAGTTGTTATTCTGAGAAAATTATTTTTATTATGAACATGAAACTATATCCAAAAATTATGGTTAAACTCAAAGTGGAATTATGTTTTCTAAAATGGTCATCTAGACGTCGTTCTTTCGACTGAAATGACTACCTTTACAAAAAAACGACTTGTAACTTATTTTTCCGACTATAAACCTATACTTTTCTATTTAGATTCATAAAATAGAGTTCAATATGAAACCATAGCAATTTGATTCACTCAAAATGGATTTAAAATGAAGAAGTTATGGGTAAAACAAGATTGGATAATTTTTCTCATTTTAGCTACGTGAAAATTGGTAACAAATCTATTCCAACCATAACTTAATCAACTTGTATTGTATATTATGTAATCTTGAGATACCATAGACACGTATACAATGTTTCGACCTATCATTTCGACACATCTATATATATTTCGGAACAACCATAGACACTCTATATGTGAATGTTGGAGTTAGCTATACAGGGTTGAGGTTGATTCCAAAATATATATAGTTTGAGTTGTTATCAATACTGAGATACGTATACACTGGGTTGTGGATTGATTCAAGATAATATTTATCGATTTATTTCTGTACATCTAACTGTGGACAACTAGTTGTAGGTTACTAACGAGGACAGCTGACTTAATAAACTTAAAACATCAAAATATATTAAAAGTGTTGTAAATATATTTTAAACATACTTTGATATATATGTATATATTGTTATAGGTTCGTGAATCAACCAGTGGCCAAGTCTTACTTCCCGACGAAGTAAAAATCTGTGAAAGTGAGTTATAGTCCCACTTTTAAAATCTAATATTTTTGGGATGAGAATACATGCAGGTTTTATAAATGATTTACAAAATAGACACAAGTATGTGAAACTACATTCTATGGTTGAATTATCGAAATCGAATATGCCCCTTTTTATTAAGTCTGGTAATCTAAGAATTAGGGAACAGACACCCTAATTGACGCGAATCCTAAAGATAGATCTATTGGGCCTAACAAACCCCATCTAAAGTACCGGATGCTTTAGTACTTCGAAATTTATATCATATCCGAAGGGTGTCCCGGAATGATGGGGATATTCTTAAAAATGCATCTTGTTATTGTCGGTTACCAGGTGTTCACCATATGAATGATTTTTATCTCTATGTATGGGATGTGTATTGAAATATGAAATCTTGTGGTCTATTATTACGATTTGATATATATAGGTTAAACCTATAACTCACCAACATTTTTGTTGACGTTTAAAGCATGTTTATTCTCAGGTGAATATTAAGAGCTTCCGCTGTTGCATACTAAAATAAGGACAAGATTTAGAGTCCATGTTTGTATGATATTGTGTAAAAACTGCATTCAAGAAACTGATTTCGATGTAGCATATTTGTATTGTAAACCATTATGTAATGGTCGTGTGTAAACAGGATATTTTAGATTATCATTATTTGATAATCTATGTAAAGCTTTTTAAACCTTTATAAAGGTTATGGTGTTTTAAAAATGAATGCAGTCTTTGAAAAACGTCTCATATAGAGGTCAAAACCTCGCAACGAAATCAATTAATATGGAACGTTTTTAATCAATAAGAACGGGACATTTCAGTTGGTATCCGAGCGTTGGTCTTAGAGAACCAGAATTTTGCATTAGTGTGTCTTATCGAGTTTGTTAGGATGCATTAGTGAGTCTGGACTTCGACCGTGTTTACTTGAAAAATGATTGCTTAACAAATTTTGTTGGAAACTATATATTTTTAACATGTGAATATTATGTGATATATTAATCTCTTAACGCGTTTGATATTATGTGATAGATGTCTACCTCTAGAACAAGTCCCATTGACTCACCTAATAATAATGAAGAGTCAAATGTAAATTGGAATGATTCGTGGACTGATTCACAAGTTCCCGAAGAGGAACCGGAAGAAGAGTCGGAACCAGAAGAAGAATCGGAATCGGAAGAAGAATCGGAACCAGATGAAGAAATAGAACCGGTGGGGGAAATAATAAAACGGTTAAGTAAAAGAAAATCCTCAACCAACCGACCAAGGTTAATTATGGTCAATGGTGTTTCCGCTAAGGAAGCAAAATATTGGGAGGATTACCAATTCTCCGATGAATCGGATTCTGACGAGAATTCCGATGATGTTATAGAAATTACCCCAACTGAATTTAAAAAGGCAAAAGAAAATAATAAGGGAAAGGGTATAAAAATAGAGAAATCTAATTCCAACCCCGATGAACTTTATATGTATCGTCAACCCCCGAAGTCCTTAAGTGGTAACAATGACCCGGGAATCTCTAAATCACCAGGTTTTTCTAAACCAATGTGGAAAATTACGGCTCGTATTAGGGGAACATCATATATCCCTAGAAACTTGGCAAAACGAACCAAAACCAAAGAAGAAGAAACAAGCGAGTCGGAATAAGATAGTTGTATTCGTGTGGTGTAATATATGTAATATAGTGTGCTTATGCTTTATGATATATGTAAAAATTGCTTGTATTAATAAGTATTTTTTTTATGAATCTAACTCTTGTCTATTTTACAGTATAAAAACAGAAAATGGATAGACAACCCAATATTTTAAGAGACCTACCCGGAGACATGATTGATGAAATCTTGTCTAGAGTCGGTCAGAATTCTTCGGCACAACTATTTAAGGCGAGATCAGTTTGTAAGACATTCGAAGAACGTTCCAAGAATGCCTTGGTTTATAAAAGGCTTTCGTTCGAAAGATGGGGGATATCACATTGGGAAATCCATAAGTTACGATGTGTTTACTTTGACGCATATATTGCGGGGAACCCAAATGCTATTTTACGCAATGGGTTAAGAAATTATTTTGACTCAATATATCCGAATATTGGACTTCGTGATTTAGAAAAAGCGGCTAACATGCAACATAAAGAAGCATGTTATACTTACGGATTAGTAATGTTCGCTTCTCACCAAAGTGAGAACAAGAACATCGAGCTACAACTATTAAACAAAACGTTCCCACAAGTGACGGAGTCGGTAATTGGGGTAAGAAATGAGGTATTTAGATTGTTACGGGACTGTTGGACATTACGTAACCCTCGTCCCTTTGACAACGTTACAACACGCTGTCTTATCAACGGCCATAACGGTTATGTTCCACAAGACCAAGGATGGGAAGTAATCCTAGTAAAACCAGAATGTATGACTTATTTCTGGACGTATGAATTACGTGTCTTTATTGCCTTTGCTGAACGACTTGTGTACTAGCTAGAATTATCTTCACAACCATCTTGTATCAAATTTATTGTGTGCTATATTTCATGCTATATGTAAAATAAGCGGTATTGTAAGTTTGTAAAATATTGTGTAAAAGTTTGAACGCGAAATATTATTATAATCAGTTTTTCATATAGAATTGTAGTAGTTGAATTGTATATTAGCTACTAAGTATGAACTTAACGGGTAGGTACTACCCGAATTTAAACTTATAAAATGCTAATATGAAGAAAAAGCTTTTATAAATGAGTTCATATTATGCTACAATATACTATTAACTACTCTTAATATTCTGTATGATTAACTTGTTCCATTTGACTATTTTGAAGGAAATGGCACCGACTACTCGACACACCGTGAATATGAATGAAGAGGAATTCCGTACTTTTCTAGCTTCAAACATAGCCGCAGTACAGGCTGCGCTACATACCAACAATAACCTTGGATCTAGCAGTACAGGAAATCGTGTAGGATGCACCTACAAAGAATTTACTGCCTGCAAACCTTTGGAATTTGATGGAACCGAAGGACCGATCGGATTGAAACGGTGGACCGAGAAGGTCGAATCGGTGTTTGCCATAAGTAAGTGTACTGAAGAGAACAAAGTGAAGTACGCTACGCATACCTTCACAGGTTCTGCGTTAACATGGTGGAATACCTATCTAGAGCAAGTGGGACAAGACGATGCGTACGCACTACCGTGGTCAGCATTCAAGCACTTGATGAACGAGAAGTACCGTCCCAGAACCGAGGTCAATAAGCTCAAGACAGAACTTAGAGGGTTACGAACCCAAGGATTTGATATTACCACGTACGAAAGACGATTCACAGAATTGTGCCTATTGTGTCCGGGAGCATTCGAAGATGAGGAAGAGAAGATCGACGCGTTTGTGAAAGGATTACCGGAAAGAATCCAAGAAGATATAAGTTCACACGAGCCCGCCTCCATACAACAGGCATGTAGAATGGCTCACAAACTAGTGAACCAGATTGAAGAAAGAATTAAAGAACAGACTGCTGAAGAGGCCAATGTGAAGCAAGTCAAAAGAAAGTGGGAGGAAAATGGTGATAAGAATCACCAATACAACAACAACAACAACAATTACAACAATAATCGCAACAATTATCCCAACAATCGCAACATCAACCGCAACTACAACAAACGGCCCAACAACAACAACAACAACAACAACAACAACAACAACAACAACAGCAACTACAACAATCATCCCAACAACAATAATAACCGCAACAACAACAACAACAATCAGAAGCAGCTATGCCAAAGGTGTGAAAAGTATCACTCGGGGTTCTGCACCAAATTTTGCAATAAGAGTAAAAGAAATGGTCATAGCGCGGCAAAGTGTGAGGTCTACGGACCAGGGGTTAATAGAACGAAAGGAACAAATGGTGTCGGAACGAGTAATGGCGGAGCAAGTAGTGTCGGAGCAAGTTATGCCAATGTAGTTTGTTATAAATGTGCAAAACCGGGCCACATTATTAGAAATTGCCCGAACCAGGAGAACACGAATGGACAAGGCCGCGAAAGAGTTTTCAATATTAATGCGGCAGAGGCACAAGAAGACCCGGAGCTTGTTACGGGTACGTTTCTTATTGACAATAAATCTGCTTACGTTTTATTTGATTCGGGTGCGGATAGAAGCTATATGAGTAGAGATTTTTGTGCTAAATTAAGTTGTCCATTGACGCCTTTGGATAGTAAATTTTTACTCGAATTAGCAAATGGTAAATTAATTTCAGCAGATAATATATGTCGGAATCGAGAAATTAAACTGGTTAGCGAAACATTTAAGATTGATTTGATACCAGTAGAGTTAGGGAGTTTTGATGTGATAATCGGTATGGACTGGTTGAAAGAAGTGAAAGCAGAGATCGTTTGTTACAAAAATGCAATTCGCATTATACGAGAAAAAGGAAAACCCTTAATGGTGTACGGAGAAAAGGGCAACACGAAGCTACATCTTATTAGTAATTTGAAGGCACAAAAACTAATAAGAAAAGGTTGCTATGCTGTTCTAGCACACGTCGAGAAAGTACAAACTGAAGAAAAGAGCATCAATGATGTTCCCGTCGCAAAAGAATTTCCCGATGTATTTCCGAAAGAATTACCGGGATTACCCCCACATCGATCCGTTGAATTTCAAATAGATCTTGTACCAGGAGCTGCACCAATAGCTCGTGCTCCTTACAGACTCGCACCCAGTGAGATGAAAGAACTGCAAAGCCAATTACAAGAACTTTTAGAGCGTGGTTTCATTCGACCAAGCACATCACAGTGGGGAGCTCCTGTTTTGTTTGTCAAGAAGAAAGATGGTACATTCAGGTTGTGTATCGACTACCGAGAGTTGAACAAACTTACCATCAAGAACCACTACCCACTACCGAGAATCGACGACTTATTTGATCAACTACAAGGCTCGTCTGTTTATTCAAAGATTGACTTACGTTTCGGGTATCATCAAATGCGGGTGAAAGAAGATGATATTCCAAAGACTGCTTTCAGAACACGTTACGGTCATTATGAGTTTATGGTCATGCCATTTGGTTTAACTAATGCACCAGCTGTGTTCATGGACCTTATGAACCGAGTGTGTGGACCATACCTTGACAAATTTGTCATTGTTTTCATTGATGACATACTTATTTACTCAAAGAATGACCAAGAACACTGTGAACATTTGAGAAAGGTGTTAGAAGTATTGAGGAAGGAAGAATTGTACGCTAAGTTTTCAAAGTGTGCATTTTGGTTGGAAGAAGTTCAATTCCTCGGTCACATAGTGAACAAAGAAGGTATTAAGGTGGATCCGGCAAAGATAGAAACTGTTGAAAAGTGGAAAACCCCGAAAACTCCGAAACACATACGCCAGTTTTTAGGACTAGCTGGTTACTACAGAAGGTTCATCCAAGACTTTTCCAGAATAGAAAAACCCTTGACTGCATTAACGCATAAAGGGAAGAAATTTGAATGGAATGATGAACAAGAGAAAGCATTTCAGTTATTGAAGAAAAAGCTAACTACGGCACCTATATTGTCATTGCCTGAAGGGAATGATGATTTTGTGATTTATTGTGATGCATCAAAGCAAGGTCTCGGTTGTGTATTAATGCAACGAACGAAGGTGATTGCTTATGCTTCTAGACAATTGAAGATTCACGAGCAAAATTATACGACGCATGATTTGGAATTAGGCGCGGTTGTTTTTGCATTAAAGACTTGGAGGCACTACTTATATGGGGTCAAAAGTATTATATATACCGACCACAAAAGTCTTCAACACATATTTAATCAGAAACAACTGAATATGAGGCAGCGTAGGTGGATTGAATTGTTGAATGATTACGACTTTGTGATTCGTTACCACCCGGGGAAGGCAAATGTGGTAGCCGATGCCTTGAGCAGGAAGGACAGAGAACCCATTCGAGTAAAATCTATGAATATAATGATTCATAATAACCTTACTACTCAAATAAAGGAGGCGCAACAAGGAGTTTTAAAAGAGGGAAATTTAAAGGATGAAATACCCAAAGGATCGGAGAAGCATCTTAATATTCGGGAAGACGGAACCCGGTATAGGGCTGAAAGGATTTGGGTACCAAAATTTGGAGATATGAGAGAAATGGTACTTAGAGAAGCTCATAAAACCAGATACTCAATACATCATGGAACGGGGAAGATGTACAAGGATCTCAAGAAACATTTTTGGTGGTCGGGTATGAAAACCGATGTTGCTAAATACGTAGGAGAATGTTTGACGTGTTCTAAGGTCAAAGCTGAGCATCAGAAACCATCAGGTCTACTTCAACAACCCGAAATCCCAGAATGGAAATGGGAAAACATTACCATGGATTTCATCACTAAATTGCCAAGGACTGCAAGTGGTTTTGATACTATTTGGGTAATAGTTGATCGTCTCACCAAATCAGCACACTTCCTGCCAATAAGAGAAGATGACAAGATGGAGAAGTTAGCACGACTGTATTTGAAGGAAGTCGTCTCCAGTCATGGAATACCAATCTCTATTATCTCTGATAGGGATGGCAGATTTATTTCAAGATTCTGGCAGACATTACAGCAAGCATTAGGAACTCGTCTAGACATGAGTACTGCGTATCATCCACAAACTGATGGGCAGAGCGAAAGGACGATACAAACGCTTGAAGACATGCTACGAGCATGTGTTATTGATTTCGGAAAACAGTTGGGATCGACATCTACCGTTAGCAGAATTTTCCTACAACAACAGCTACCATTCAAGCATTGAGATGGCGCCGTTTGAAGCAATTTATGGTAGAAAGTGCAGGTCTCCAATTTGTTGGAGTGAAGTGGGGGATAGACAGATTACGGGTCCAGAGATTATACAAGAAACTACCGAGAAGATCATCCAAATTCAACAACGGTTGAAAACCGCCCAAAGTCGACAAAAGAGCTACGCTGACATTAAAAGAAAAGATATAGAATTTGAAATTGGAGAGATGGTCATGCTTAAAGTTGCACCTTGGAAAGGCATTGTTCGATTTGGTAAACGAGGGAAATTAAATCCAAGGTATATTGGACCATTCAAGATTATTGATCGTGTTGGACCAGTAGCTTACCGACTTGAGTTACCTCAACAACTCGCGGCTGTACATAACACTTTCCATGTCTCGAATTTGAAGAAATGTTTTGCTAAAGAAGATCTCACTATTCCGTTAGATGAAATCCAAATCAACGAAAAACTCCAATTCATCGAAGAACCCGTCGAAATAATGGATCGTGAGGTTAAAAGACTTAAGCAAAACAAGATACCAATTGTTAAGGTTCGATGGAATGCTCGTAGAGGACCCGAGTTCACCTGGGAGCGTGAAGATCAGATGAAGAAGAAATACCCGCATCTATTTCCAGAAGATTCGTCAACACCTTCAACAGCTTAAAATTTCGGGACGAAATTTATTTAACGGGTAGGTACTGTAGTGACCCGAACTTTTCCATGTTTATATATATTAATTGAGATTGATATTTACATGATTAAATGTTTCCAACATGTTAAGCAATCAAAATTGTTAAGACTTGATTAATTGAAATATGTTTCATATAGACAATTGACCACCCAAGTTGACCGGCGATTCACGAACGTTAAAACTTGTAAAAACGACATGACGATATATATATGGATATACATATGGTTAACATGAGATTATAATAAGTAAGTATCTCCATAAATATATTAACAATGAGTTATATACATATAAACAAGACTACTAAGTTAAGGATTTCGAAACGAGACATATATGTAACGATTATCGTTGTAACGACATTTAAATGTATATATATCATATTAAGATATATTAATATATCATAATATCATGATAATATAATAATTTAACATCTCATTAGATATAATAAACAATGGGTTAACAACATTAATTGAGATCGTTAACTTAAAGGTTTCAAAACAACACTTACATGTAATGACTAACGATGACTTAACGACTCAGTTAAAATGTATATACATGTAGTGTATTTAGATGTATTAAAATACTTTTGGAAGACTTTAAGACATATATCAAAACACTCATACTTAACAAAAATGGTTACAGTTACTTTCCCATTCTTTTCTTTCATCAAGAATTCTAGTCGTATTTTTACCCGTATTATACACAGCTTCAAAACGTACTTACTATGGGTATATACCAATAGGAACTAGCATGGGATTCCACTATTGATTATGTCATGTATGACTAATCAATTTTAACTTCTACCATGAGCTAGTCAACTAACTAGAACTCCTTTTAACTCCACTCAACACTCACCAATTACCACTCATCATTCACTCCATTTCACTTCCAATTCTCTTTCTAATTCTCTCTCAACACACCCACACTATTATGAACGTATTTTTCCAGTAGTTAATCATCATCTTCATCAAAAATCACTTCAAGAATCAAGCTATAATCATCATAGGAAGAACACTTCAAGAACACTCTAAAAATCCCTTCAAGTTTACTAATTTACTTCCAAGCTTTCTAATCCATTCCAAGTAATCATCTAAGATCAAGAAACCTTTGTTATATACAGTAGGTTATCTTTCTTATTCAAGGTAATATTCATATTCAAACTTTGATTCAATTTCTATAACTATAAACTATCTTAATTCGAGTAAAAATCTTACTTGAACTTGTTTTTGTGTCATGATCCTACTTCAAGAACTTTCAAGCCATCCAAGATCCTTTCAAGCTAGATCATTTCTTGTCACTTCCAGTAGGTTTACCTACTAAACTTGAGGTAGTAATGATGTTCATAACATCATTCGATTCATATATATAAAACTATCTTATTCGAAGGTTTAAACTCGTAATCACTAGAACATAGTTTAGTTAATTCTAAACTTGTTCGCAAACAAAAGTTAATCCTTCTAACTTGACCTTTAAAATTAACTAAACACATGTTCTATATCTATATGATATGCTAACTTAATGATTTAAAACCTGGAAACACGAAAAACACCGTAAAACCGGATTTACGCCGTCATAGTAACACCGCGGGCTGTTTTGGGTTAGTTAATTAAAAACTATGATAAACTTTGATTTAAAAGTTGTTATTCTGAGAAAATGATTTTTATTATGAACATGAAACTATATCCAAAAATTATGGTTAAACTCAAAGTGGAATTATGTTTTCTAAAATGGTCATCTAGACGTCGTTCTTTCGACTGAAATGACTACCTTTACAAAAAAACGACTTGTAACTTATTTTTCTGACTATAAACCTATATTTTTCTGTTTAGATTCATAAAATAGAGTTCAATATGAAACCATAGCAATTTGATTCACTCAAAACGGATTTAAAATGAAGAAGTTATGGGTAAAACAAGATTGGATAATTTTTCTCATTTTAGCTACGTGAAAATTGGTAACAAATCTATTCCAACCATAACTTAATCAACTTGTATTGTATATTATGTAATATTGAGATACCATAGACACGTATACAATGTTTCGACCTATCATTTCGACACATCTATATATATTTCGGAACAACCATAGACACTCTATATGTGAATGTTGGAGTTAGCTATACAGGGTTGAGGTTGATTCCAAAATATATATAGTTTGAGTTGTGATCAATACTGAGATACGTATACACTGGGTCGTGGATTGATTCAAGATAATATTTATCGATTTATTTCTGTACATCTAACTGTGGACAACTAGTTGTAGGTTACTAACGAGGACAGCTGACTTAATAAACTTAAAACATCAAAATATATTAAAAGTGTTGTAAATATATTTTAAACATACTTTGATATATATGTATATATTGTTATAGGTTCGTGAATCAACCAGTGGCCAAGTCTTACTTCCCGACGAAGTAAAAATCTGTGAAAGTGAGTTATAGTCCCACTTTTAAAATCTAATATTTTTGGGATGAGAATACATGCAGGTTTTATAAATGATTTACAAAATAGACACAAGTACGTGAAACTACATTCTATGGTTGAATTATCGAAATCGAATATGCCCCTTTTTATTAAGTCTGGTAATCTAAGAATTAGGGAACAGACACCCTAATTGACGCGAATCCTAAAGATAGATCTATTGTGAAATGTCCCGTTCTTATTGATTAAAAACGTTCCATAGTAATTGATTTCGTTGCGAGGTTTTGACCTCTATATGAGACGTTTTTCAAAGACTGCATTCATTTTAAAACAAACCATAACCTTTATTTCATCAATAAAGGTTTAAAAGTTTTACGTAGATTATCAAATAATGATAATCTAAAATATCCTGTTTACACACGACCATTACATAATGGTTTACAATACAAATATGTTACAACAAAATAAGTTTCTTGAATGCAGTTTTTACACAATATCATACAAGCATGGACTCCAAATCTCGTCCTTATTTAAGTATGCGACAGCGGAAGCTCTTAATAATCACCTGAGAATAAACATGCTTTAAAACGTCAACAAAAATGTTGGTGAGTTATAGGTTTAACCTATATATATCAAATCATAATAATAGACCACAAGATTTCATATTTCAATACATATCCCATACATAGAGATAAAAATCATTCATATGGTGAACACCTGGTAACCGACATTAACAAGATGCATATATAAGAATATCCCCATCATTCCGGGACACCCTTCGGATATGATATAAATTTCGAAGTACTAAAGCATCCGGTACTTTGGATGGGGTTTGTTAAACCCAATAGATCTATCTTTAGGATTCGCGTCAATTAGGGTGTCTGTTCCCTAATTCTTAGATTACCAGACTTAATAAAAAGGGGCATATTCGATTTCGATAATTCAACCATAGAATGTAGTTTCACGTACTTGTGTCTATTTTGTAAATCATTTATAAAACCTGCATGTATTCTCATCCCAAAAATATTAGATTTTAAAAGTGGGACTATAACTCACTTTCACAGATTTTTACTTCGTCGAGAAGTAAGACTTGGCCACTGTTGATTCACGAACCTATAACAATATATACATATATATTAAAGTATGTTCAAAATATATTTACAACACTTTTAATATATTTTGATGTTTTAAGTTTATTAAGTCAGCTGTCCTCGTTAGTAACCTACAACTAGTTGTCCACAGTTAGATGTACAGAAATAAATCAATAAATATTATCTTGAATCAATCCACGACCCAGTGTATACGTATCTCAGTATTGATCACAACTCAAACTATATATATTTTGGAATCAACCTCAACCCTGTATAGCTAACTCCAACATTCACATATAGAGTGTCTATGGTTGTTCCGAAATATATATAGATGTGTCGACATGATAGGTCGAAACATTGTATACGTGTCTATGGTATCTCAAGATTACATAATATACAATACAAGTTGATTAAGTTATGGTTGGAATAGATTTGTTACCAATTTTCACTTAGCTAAAATGAGAAAAATTATCCAATCTTGTTTTACCCATAACTTCTTCATTTTAAATCCGTTTTGAATGAATCAAATTGCTATGGTTTCATATTGAACTGTATTTTATGAATCTAAACAGAAAAAGTATAGGCTTATAGTCGGAAAAATAAGTTACAAGTCGTTTTTGTAAAGGTAGTCATTTCAGTCGAAAGAACGACGTCTAGATGACCATTTTAGAAAACATACTTCCACTTTGAGTTTAACCATAATTTTTGGATATAGTTTCATGTTCATAATAAAAATCATTTTCTCAGAATAACAACTTTTAAATCAAAGTTTATCATAGTTTTTAATTAACTAACCCAAAACAGCCCGCGGTGTTACTACGACGGCGTAAATCCGGTTTTACGGTGTTTTTCGTGTTTCCAGGTTTTAAATCATTAAGTTAGCATATCATATAGATATAGAACATGTGTTTAGTTAATTTTAAAAGTCAAGTTAGAAGGATTAACTTTTGTTTGCGAACAAGTTTAGAATTAACTAAACTATGTTCTAGTGATTACGAGTTTAAACCTTCGAATAAGATAGTTTTATATATATGAATCGAATGATGTTATGAACATCATTACTACCTCAAGTTTAGTAGGTAAACCTACTGGAAGTGACAAGAAATGATCTAGCTTCAAAGGATCTTGGATGGCTTGAAAGTTCTTGAAGTAGGATCAAGACACAAAAACAAGTTCAAGTAAGATTTTTGCTCGAATTAAGATAGTTTATAGTTATAGAAATTGAATCAAAGTTTGAATATAAATATTACCTTGAATATGAAAGATAACCTACTATATATAACAAAGGTTTCTTGATCTTAGATGATTACTTGGAATGGATTAGAAAGCTTGGAAGTAAATTAGTAAACTTGAAGGGATTTTTGAAGTATTCTTGAAGTGTTCTTCCTATGATGATTATAGCTTGATTCTTGAAGTGATTTTTGCTGAAGATGATGATTAACTACTGGAAAAATACGTTCATAATAGTGTGGGTGTGTTGAGAGAGAATTAGAAAGAGATTTGGAAGTGAAATGGAGTGAATGATGAGTGTTAATTGGTGAGTGGTGAGTGGGGTTAAAAGGAGTTCTAGTTAGTTGACTAGCTCATGGTAGAAGTTAAAATTGATTAGTCATACATGACATAATCAAGAGTGGAATCCCATGCTAGTTCCTATTGGTATATACCCATAGTAAGTACATTTTGAAGCTGTGTATAATACGGGTAAGAATACGACTAGAATTCTTGATGAAAGAAAAGAATGGGAAAGTAACTGTAACCATTTTCGTTAAGTATGAGTGTTTTGATATATGTCTTGAAGTCTTCCAAAAGTATTTTAATACATCTAAATACACTACATGTATATACATTTTAACGGAGTCGTTAAGTCATCGTTAGTCGTTACATGTAAGTGTTGTTTTGAAACCTTTAAGTTAACGATCTCAATTAATGTTGTTAACCCATTGTTTATTATATCTAATGAGATGTTAAATTATTATATTATCATGATATTATGATATATTAATATATCTTAATATGATATATATACATTTAAATGTCGTTACAACGATAATCGTTACATATATGTCTCGTTTCGAAATCCTTAAGTTAGTAGTCTTGTTTATATGTATATAACTCATTGTTAATATACTTATGGAGATACTTACTTATCATAATCTCATGTTAACCATATGTATATCCATATATATATCGTCAAGTCGTTTTTACAAGTTTTAACGTTCGTGAATCGCCGGTCAACTTGGGTGGTCAATTGTCTATATGAAACATATTTCAATTAATCAAGTCTTAACAAGTTTGATTGCTTAACATGTTGGAAACATTTAATCATGTAAATATCAATCTCAATTAATATATATAAACATGGAAAAGTTCGGGTCACTACAGTACCTACCCGTTAAATAAATTTCGTCCCGAAATTTTAAGCTGTTGAAGGTGTTGACGAATCTTCTGAAAATAGATGCGGGTATTTCTTCTTCATCTGATCTTCACGCTCCCAGGTGAACTCGGGTCCTCTACGAGCATTCCATCGAACCTTAACAATTGGTATCTTGTTTTGCTTAAGTCTTTTAACCTCACGATCCATTATTTCGACGGGTTCTTCAATGAATTGTAGTTTTTCGTTAATTGTAATCTCGTCTAATGGAATGGTGAGATATTCTTTAGCAAAACATTTCTTCAAATTTGAGACATGAAAAGTATTATGTACCCCGGCGAGTTGTTGCGGTAAGTCAAGTCGGTAAGCTACTGGTCCGACACGATCTATAATCTTGAATGGTCCAATGTACCTTGAATTTAGTTTTCCCCGTTTACCAAATCGAACAACGCCTTTCCAAGGTGAAACTTTAAGCATGACCATCTCTCCAATCTCAAATTCTATATCTTTTCTTTTAATGTTCGCATAGCTCTTTTGTCGACTTTGGGCAGTTTTTAATCGTTGTTGAATTTGGATGATCTTCTCGGTAGTTTCTTGAATTATCTCCGAACCCGTAATCTTTCTATCCCTCACTTCACTCCAACAAATCGGAGACCTGCACTTTCTACCATAAAGTGCTTCAAACGGCGCCATCTCAATGCTTGAATGGTAGCTGTTGTTGTAGGAAAATTCTGCTAACGGTAGATGTCGATCCCAACTGTTTCCGAAATCAATAACACATGCTCGTAGCATGTCTTCAAGCGTTTGTATCGTCCTTTCGCTCTGCCCATCAGTTTGTGGATGATAGGCAGTACTCATGTCTAGACGAGTTCCTAATGCTTGCTGTAATGTCTGCCAGAATCTTGAAATAAATCTGCCATCCCTATCAGAGATAATAGAGATTGGTATTCCATGTCTGGAGACGACTTCCTTCAAATACAGTCGTGCTAACTTCTCCATCTTGTCATCTTCTCTTATTGGCAGAAAGTGTGCTGATTTGGTGAGACGATCAACTATTACCCAAATAGTATCAAAACCACCTGCAGTCCTTGGCAATTTAGTGATGAAATCCAAGGTAATGTTTTCCCATTTCCATTCTGGGATTTCGGGTTGTTGAAGTAGACCTGATGGTTTCTGATGCTCAGCTTTGACCTTAGAACACGTCAAACATTCTCCTACATATTTAGCAACATCGGCTTTCATACCCGGCCACCAAAAATGTTTCTTGAGATCCTTGTACATCTTCCCCGTTCCAGGATGTATTGAGTATCTGGTTTTATGAGCTTCTCTAAGTACCATTTCTCTCATATCTCCAAATCTTGGTACCCAAATCCTTTCAGCCCTATACCGGGTTCCGTCTTCCCGAATATTAAGATGCTTCTCTGATCCTTTGGGTATTTCATCCTTTAAATTTCCTTCTTTTAAAACTCCTTGTTGCGCCTCCTTTATTTGAGTAGTAAGGTTATTATGAATCATTATATTCATAGATTTTACTCGAATGGGTTCTCTGTCCTTCCTGCTCAAGGCATCGGCTACCACATTTGCCTTTCCCGGGTGGTAACGAATCTCAAAGTCGTAATCATTCAATAATTCAATCCACCTACGCTGCCTCATATTCAGTTGTTTCTGATTAAATATGTGTTGAAGACTTTTGTGGTCGGTATATATAATACTTTTGACCCCATATAAGTAGTGCCTCCAAGTCTTTAATGCAAAAACAACCGCGCCTAATTCCAAATCATGCGTCGTATAATTTTGTTCGTGAATCTTCAATTGTCTAGACGCATAAGCAATCACCTTCGTTCGTTGCATTAATACACAACCGAGACCTTGCTTTGATGCGTCACAATAAATCACAAAATCATCATTCCCTTCAGGCAATGACAATATAGGTGCCGTAGTTAGCTTTTTCTTCAATAACTGAAACGCTTTCTCTTGTTCATCATTCCATTCAAATTTCTTCCCTTTATGCGTTAATGCAGTCAAGGGTTTTGCTATTCTGGAAAAGTCTTGGATGAACCTTCTGTAGTAACCAGCTAGTCCTAAAAACTGGCGTATGTGTTTCGGAGTTTTCGGGGTTTCCCACTTTTCAACAGTTTCTATCTTTGCCGGATCCACCTTAATACCTTCTTTGTTCACTATGTGACCGAGGAATTGAACTTCTTCCAACCAAAATGCACACTTTGAAAACTTAGCGTACAATTCTTCCTTCCTCAATACTTCTAACACCTTTCTCAAATGTTCACCGTGTTCTTGGTCATTCTTTGAGTAAATAAGTATGTCATCAATGAAAACAATGACAAACTTGTCAAGGTATGGTCCACACACTCGGTTCATAAGGTCCATGAACACAGCTGGTGCATTAGTTAAACCAAACGGCATGACCATAAACTCGTAATGACCGTAACGTGTTCTGAAAGCAGTCTTTGGAATATCATCTTCTTTCACCCGCATTTGATGATACCCGGAACGTAAGTCAATCTTTGAATAAACAGACGAGCCTTGTAGTTGATCAAATAAGTCGTCGATTCTCGGTAGTGGGTAGCGGTTCTTGATGGTAAGTTTGTTCAACTCTCGGTAGTCGATACACAACCTGAATGTACCATCTTTCTTCTTAACAAACAAAACAGGAGCTCCCCACGGTGATGTGCTTGGTCGAATGAAACCACGCTCTAAAAGTTCTTGTAATTGGCTTTGCAGTTCTTTCATCTCGCTGGGTGCGAGTTTGTAAGGAGCACGAGCTATTGGTGCAGCTCCTGGTACAAGATCTATTTGAAATTCAACGGATCGCTGTGGGGGTAATCCCGGTAATTCTTTCGGAAATACATCGGGAAATTCTTTTGCAATGGGAACATCATTGATGCTCTTTTCTTCAGTTTGTACTTTCTCGACGTGTGCTAGAACAGCATAGCAACCTTTTCTTATTAGTTTTTGTGCCTTCAAATTACTAATAAGATGTAGCTTCGTGTTGCCCTTTTCTCCGTACACCATTAAGGGTTTTCCTTTTTCTCGTATAATGCGAATTGCATTTTTGTAACAAATGATCTCTGCTTTCACTTCTTTCAACCAGTCCATACCGATTATCACATCAAAACTCCCTAACTCTACTGGTATCAAATCAATCTTAAATGTTTCGCTAACCAGTTTAATTTCTCGATTCCGACATATATTATCTGCTGAAATTAATTTACCATTTGCTAATTCGAGTAAAAATTTACTATCCAAAGGCGTCAATGGACAACTTAATTTAGCACAAAAATCTCTACTCATATAGCTTCTATCCGCACCCGAATCAAATAAAACGTAAGCAGATTTATTGTCAATAAGAAACGTACCCGTAACAAGCTCCGGGTCTTCCTGTGCCTCTGCCGCATTAATATTGAAAACTCTTCCGCGGCCTTGTCCATTCGTGTTCTCCTGGTTCGGGCAATTTCTAATAATGTGGCCCGGTTTTCCACATTTATAACAAACTACATTGGCATAACTTGCTCCGACACTACTTGCTCCGCCATTACTTGTTCCGACACCATTTGTTCCTTTCGTTCTGTTAACCCCTGGTCCATAGACATCACACTTCGCCGCGCTATGACCATTTCTTTTACACTTGTTGCAAAATTTGGTGCAGAACCTCGAGTGATACTTTTCACACCTTTGGCATAGCTGCTTCTGATTGTTGTTGCGGTTATTATTGTTGTTAAGATGATTGTTGTGGTTGCTGTTGTTGTTGTTGTTGTTGTTGTTGTTGTTGGGCCGTTTGTTGTAGTTGCGATTGATGTTGCGATTGTTAGGATAGTTGTTGCGATTATTGTTATAATTGCTGTTGTTATTGTATTGGTGATTCTTATCACCGTTTTCCTCCCACTTTCTTTTGACTTGCTTCACATTGGCCTCTTCAGCAGTCTGTTCTTTAATTCTTTCTTCAATCTGGTTCACTAGTTTGTGAGCCATTCTACATGCCTGTTGTATGGAGGCGGGCTCGTGTGAACTTATATCTTCTTGGATTCTTTCTGGTAATCCTTTCACAAACGCGTCGATCTTCTCTTCCTCATCTTCGAATGCTCCCGGACACAATAGGCACAATTCTGTGAATCGTCTTTCATACGTGGTAATATCAAATCCTTGGGTTCGTAACCCTCTAAGTTCTGTCTTGAGCTTATTGACCTCGGTTCTGGGACGGTACTTCTCGTTCATCAAGTGCTTGAATGCTGACCACGGTAGTGCGTACGCATCATCTTGTCCCACTTGCTCTAGATAGGTATTCCACCATGTTAACGCAGAACCTGTAAAGGTATGCGTAGCGTACTTCACTTTGTCCTCTTCAGTACACTTACTTATGGCAAACACCGATTCGACCTTCTCGGTCCACCGTTTCAATCCGATCGGTCCTTCGGTTCCATCAAATTCCAAAGGTTTGCAGGCAGTGAATTCTTTGTAGGTGCATCCTACACGATTTCCTGTACTGCCAGATCCAAGGTTATTGTTGGTATATAGCGCAGCCTGTACTGCAGCTATGTTTGAAGCTAGAAAAGTACGGAATTCCTCTTCATTCATATTCACAGTGTGTCGAGTAGTCGGTGCCATTTCCTTCAAAATAGTTAAATGGAACAAGTTAATCATACAGAATATTAAGAGTAGTTAATAGTATTTCGTAGCATAATATGAACTCATTTATAAAAGCTTTTTCTTCATATTAGCGTTTTATAAGTTTAAATTCGGGTAGTACCTACCCGTTAAGTTCATACTTAGTAGCTAATATACAATTCAACTACTACAATTCTATATGAAAAACAGATTGTAATAATATTTCGCGTTCAAACTTTTACACAATATTTTACAAACTTACAATACCACTTATTTTACATATAGCATGAAATATAGCACACAATAAATTTGATACAAGATGGTTGTGAAGATAATTCTAGCTAGTACACAAGTCGTTCAGCAAAGGCAATAAATACACGTAATTCATACGTCCAGAAACAAGTCATGCATTCTGGTTTTACTAGGATTACTTCCCATCCTTGGTCTTGTGGAACATAACCGTTATGGCCGTTGATAAGACAGCGTGTTGTAACGTCGTCAAAGGGACGAGGGTTACGTAATGACCAACAGTCTCGTAATAACCTAAAAACCTCATTTCTTACCCCAATTACCGACTCCGTCACTTGAGGGAACGTTTTGTTTAATAGTTGTAGCCCGATGTTCTTGTTCTCACTTTGGTGAGAAGCGAACATTACTAACCCGTAAGCATAACATGCTTCTTTATGTTGCATGTTAGCCGCTTTTTCTAAATCACGAAGTCCTATATTTGGATATACTGAGTCAAAATAATTTCTTAACCCGTTGCATAAAATAGCATTTGGGTTCCCCACAATATATGCGTCAAAGTAAACACATCGTAACTTATGGATTTCCCAATGTGATATCCCCCATCTTCCGAACGAAAGCCTTTTATAAACCAAATCATTCTTGGAACGTTCTTCGAATGTCTTACAAACTGATCTCGCCTTAAATAGTTGTGCCGAGGAATTCTGACCGACTCTAGACAAGATTTCATCAATCATGTCTCCGGGTAGGTCTCTTAAAATATTGGATTGTCTATCCATTTTGTGTTTTTATACTGTAAAATAGACAAGAGTTAGATTCATAAAAAAATACTTATTAATACAAGCAATTTTTACATATATCATAAAGCATAAGCACACTATATTACATATATTACACCACACGAATACAACTATCTTATTCCGACTCGCTTGTTTCTTCTTCTTTGGTTTTGGTTCGTTTTCCCAAGTTTCTAGGGATATATGATGTTCCCCTAATACGAGCCGTTATTTTCCACATTGGTTTAGAAAAATCTGGTGGTTTAGAGGTTCCCGGGTCATTGTTACAACTTAAGGACTTCGGGGGTTGACGATACATATAAAGTTCATCGGGGTTGGAATTAGATTTCTCTATTTTTATGCCCTTTCCCTTATTATTTTCTTTTGACTTTTTAAATTCAGTTGGGGTAATTTCTATAACATCATCGGAATTCTCGTCGGAATCCGATTCATCGGAGAATTGGTAATCCTCCCAATATTTTGCTTCCTTAGCGGAAACACCATTGACCATAATTAACCTTGGTCGGTTGGTTGAGGATTTTCTCTTACTTAACCGTTTTATTATTTCCCCCACCGGTTCTATTTCTTCATCCGGTTCCGATTCTTCTTCCGATTCCGATTCTTCTTCTGGTTCCGACTCTTCTTCCGGTTCCTCTTCGGGAACTTGTGAATCAGTCCACGAATCATTCCAATTTACATTTGACTCTTCATTATTATTAGGTGAGTCAATGGGACTTGTTCTAGAGGTAGACATCTATCACATAATATCAAACGCGTTAAGAGATTAATATATCACATAATATTCACATGTTAAAAATATATAGTTTCCAACAAAATTTGTTAAGCAATCATTTTTCAAGTAAACACGATCGAAGTCCAGACTCACTAATGCATCCTAACAAACTACATAAGACATACTAATGCAAAATTCTGGTTCTCTAAGACCAACGCTCTGATACCAACTGAAATGTCCCGTTCTTATTGATTAAAAACGTTCCATAGTAATTGATTTCGTTGCGAGGTTTTGACCTCTATATGAGACATTTTTCAAAGACTGCATTCATTTTAAAACAAACCATAACCTTTATTTCATCAATAAAGGTTTAAAAGTTTTACGTAGATTATCAAATAATGATAATCTAAAATATCCTGTTTACACACGACCATTACATAATGGTTTACAATACAAATATGTTACAACAAAATAAGTTTCTTGAATGCAGTTTTTACACAATATCATACAAGCATGGACTCCAAATCTCGTCCTTATTTAAGTATGCGACAGCGGAAGCTCTTAATAATCACCTGAGAATAAACATGCTTTAAAACGTCAACAAAAATGTTGGTGAGTTATAGGTTTAACCTATATATATCAAATCATAATAATAGACCACAAGATTTCATATTTCAATACATATCCCATACATAGAGATAAAAATCATTCATATGGTGAACACCTGGTAACCGACATTAACAAGATGCATATATAAGAATATCCCCATCATTCCGGGACACCCTTCGGATATGATATAAATTTCGAAGTACTAAAACATCCGGTACTTTGGATGGGGTTTGTTAAGCCCAATAGATCTATCTTTAGGATTCGCGTCAATTAGGGTGTCTGTTCCCTAATTCTTAGATTACCAGACTTAATAAAAAGGGGCATATTCGATTTCGATAATTCAACCATAGAATGTAGTTTCACGTACTTGTGTCTATTTTGTAAATCATTTATAAAACCTGCATGTATTCTCATCCCAAAAATATTAGATTTTAAAAGTGGGACTATAACTCACTTTCACAGATTT
Source organism: Rutidosis leptorrhynchoides (assembly GCF_046630445.1). Lineage (NCBI taxonomy): Eukaryota > Viridiplantae > Streptophyta > Magnoliopsida > Asterales > Asteraceae > Rutidosis > Rutidosis leptorrhynchoides. The sequence continues at coordinate 46,915,280 of NC_092334.1, read as the reverse complement.
TTACTTCGTCGAGAAGTAAGACTTGGCCACTGTTGATTCACGAACCTATAACAATATATACATATATATTAAAGTATGTTCAAAATATATTTACAACACTTTTAATATATTTTGATGTTTTAAGTTTATTAAGTCAGCTGTCCTCGTTAGTAACCTACAACTAGTTGTCCACAGTTAGATGTACAGAAATAAATCAATAAATATTATCTTGAATCAATCCACGACCCAGTGTATACGTATCTCAGTATTGATCACAACTCAAACTATATATATTTTGGAATCAACCTCAACCCTGTATAGCTAACTCCAACATTCACATATAGAGTGTCTATGGTTGTTCCGAAATATATATAGATGTGTCGACATGATAGGTCGAAACATTGTATACGTGTCTATGGTATCTCAAGATTACATAATATACAATACAAGTTGATTAAGTTATGGTTGGAATAGATTTGTTACCAATTTTCACGTAGCTAAAATGAGAAAAATTATCCAATCTTGTTTTACCCATAACTTCTTCATTTTAAATCCGTTTTGAATGAATCAAATTGCTATGGTTTCATATTGAACTGTATTTTATGAATCTAAACAGAAAAAGTATAGGTTTATAGTCGGAAAAATAAGTTACAAGTCGTTTTTGTAAAGGTAGTCATTTCAGTCGAAAGAACGACGTCTAGATGACCATTTTAGAAAACATACTTCCACTTTGAGTTTAACCATAATTTTTGGATATAGTTTCATGTTCATAATAAAAATCATTTTCTCAGAATAACAACTTTTAAATCAAAGTTTATCATAGTTTTTAATTAACTAACCCAAAACAGCCCGCGGTGTTACTACGACGGCGTAAATCCGGTTTTACGGTGTTTTTCGTGTTTCCAGGTTTTAAATCATTAAGTTAGCATATCATATAGATATAGAACATGTGTTTAGTTAATTTTAAAAGTCAAGTTAGAAGGATTAACTTTTGTTTGCGAACAAGTTTAGAATTAACTAAACTATGTTCTAGTGATTACGAGTTTAAACCTTCGAATAAGATAGTTTTATATATATGAATCGAATGATGTTATGAACATCATTACTACCTCAAGTTTAGTAGGTAAACCTACTGGAAGTGACAAGAAATGATCTAGCTTCAAAGGATCTTGGATGGCTTGAAAGTTCTTGAAGTAGGATCAAGACACAAAAACAAGTTCAAGTAAGATTTTTGCTCGAATTAAGATAGTTTATAGTTATAGAAATTGAATCAAAGTTTGAATATAAATATTACCTTGAATAAGAAAGATAACCTACTGTATATAACAAAGGTTTCTTGATCTTAGATGATTACTTGGAATGGATTAGAAAGCTTGGAAGTAAATTAGTAAACTTGAAGGGATTTTTGAAGTATTCTTGAAGTGTTCTTCCTATGATGATTATAGCTTGATTCTTGAAGTGATTTTTGCTGAAGATGATGATTAACTACTGGAAAAATACGTTCATAATAGTGTGGGTGTGTTGAGAGAGAATTAGAAAGAGATTTGGAAGTGAAATGGAGTGAATGATGAGTGTTAATTGGTGAGTGGTGAGTGGGGTTAAAAGGAGTTCTAGTTAGTTGACTAGCTCATGGTAGAAGTTAAAATTGATTAGTCATACATGACATAATCAAGAGTGGAATCCCATGCTAGTTCCTATTGGTATATACCCATAGTAAGTACGTTTTGAAGCTGTGTATAATACGGGTAAGAATACGACTAGAATTCTTGATGAAAGAAAAGAATGGGAAAGTAACTGTAACCATTTTCGTTAAGTATGAGTGTTTTGATATATGTCTTGAAGTCTTCCAAAAGTATTTTAATACATCTAAATACACTACATGTATATACATTTTAACGGAGTCGTTAAGTCATCGTTAGTCGTTACATGTAAGTGTTGTTTTGAAACCTTTAAGTTAACGATCTCAATTAATGTTGTTAACCCATTGTTTATTATATCTAATGAGATGTTAAATTATTATATTATCATGATATTATGATATATTAATATATCTTAATATGATATATATACATTTAAATGTCGTTACAACGATAATCGTTACATATATGTCTCGTTTCGAAATCCTTAAGTTAGTAGTCTTGTTTATATGTATATAACTCATTGTTAATATACTTATGGAGATACTTACTTATCATAATCTCATGTTAACCATATGTATATCCATATATATATCGTCAAGTCGTTTTTACAAGTTTTAACGTTCGTGAATCGCCGGTCAACTTGGGTGGTCAATTGTCTATATGAAACATATTTCAATTAATCAAGTCTTAACAAGTTTGATTGCTTAACATGTTGGAAACATTTAATCATGTAAATATCAATCTCAATTAATATATATAAACATGGAAAAGTTCGGGTCACTACATATTGGGCCTAACAAACCCCATCTAAAGTACCGGATGCTTTAGTACTTCGAAATTTATATCATATCCGAAGGGTGTCCCGGAATGATGGGGATATTCTTAAAAATGCATCTTGTTATTGTCGGTTACCAGGTGTTCACCATATGAATGATTTTTATCTCTATGTATGGGATGTGTATTGAAATATGAAATCTTGTGGTCTATTATTACGATTTGATATATATAGGTTAAACCTATAACTCACCAACATTTTTGTTGACGTTTAAAGCATGTTTATTCTCAGGTGAATATTAAGAGCTTCCGCTGTTGCATACTAAAATAAGGACAAGATTTGGAGTCCATGTTTGTATGATATTGTGTAAAAACTGCATTCAAGAAACTGATTTCGATGTAGCATATTTGTATTGTAAACCATTATGTAATGGTCGTGTGTAAACAGGATATTTTAGATTATCATTATTTGATAATCTATGTAAAGCTTTTTAAACCTTTATAAAGGTTATGGTGTTTTAAAAATGAATGCAGTCTTTGAAAAACGTCTCATATAGAGGTCAAAACCTCGCAACGAAATCAATTAATATGGAACGTTTTTAATCAATAAGAACGGGACATTTCATTACTGACATGGAAAAAGTTATTTTCCTTGTTCAGATGTCAGACATGCCGCCCATGACCTTTGACTTTGAGAGCGACTCAGATACGTCTGCTACCTCACCTACTATTGTTGCTGACTCACCGCTATCCTTAGGCGACTCTAGCGATTCATCTTCTGGAGATAGTAGACACGCTCTTGACCTGATGGACATCTCAGATGGAGACGAGGATCCCGAGGAGATTCCGTCACCACCCAGCCCTAGACTCCCAGGGCCACAGCACCATTCCGGTGGTACTGTGATCCCTGGGGGAAACGGAGATGGTCCCTTCCGTAACGAGCATGGACATTAGGCTAGACGCACCACTGATGGACGTGTCGTACTGATTACACCTGGCAGATATCGACTTATGACCACCGGCTAGATGATTTCTCCCGCCCGATATGTACCCGCACTACCTTCCGACGATTCAGACGGATCATCATCCGATGATACCAGCGAGGAGGATTCTGAGGAGGAGCCCGTGCAGCCACCCTCTACCCCATCGAAGAAGCGGTACCGCTTTGATGGTACTGTTATTCCAGGGGTTAATGGAGGAAAGCCGTTCATGAACGCACATGGACAGTTGGTTAGGGTCACCGCCCGTAAGAGGGTTGTACCGCATCCTGCCGATCCATTTGTGCGTAAGGTCGCCCACGCAGTGCCGTCTACTTCTAGTACTACATCCGCACCACCTAGACCATCTGCACCACCGGCACCACCTGCACCATCTGCACCATCTGCACCACCTGCCCCACCAGCATCTCCTACCGTCGAGGAACTGACGAGAGACGTGCATACCCTCCGTGCTCGGGTAACTGAGTTCGAGGACCAGATGACCCACCTGATGGACACCATTTACCCACCCTCACCCTAGGACTGTTGTATTAGATCTCTTTATGTATTCCGTATGTAGTTTCCTGTTTTTCATTTATGTATTGTACGAACCTTATGCTGTTGTATGCAATTTTCTTATTATGAATGGAGTTACTGTTGTTGATTTATTGTATGGCGTTTTATTACATGTTGTCTTTTGTGCTATCTGCTGCTTGTTTGCCATGCTTAGTTATCATGTACTGTGTTGTTTCCATGTTGTTTACCGTATGCCGTGACGTTGTTGGTTAATGGATTTTGAATTAAGCCGAAATTTTGTTTGGAAGATCGATGGCTAACGGAAGAGGTCCAAGGGAAATGCCCACAGCAGTACAACTTGAGGAGATGATAGCCGCTCGAGTAGCCGCAGCTATGGCGAATGCCAACCCCCAAGCTCCACCGGCTAACCAGAACATTCAGAATGGGTGTACTTTCAAGGAATTTCAGAGTTGTAAGCCCCACAATCTCAGTGGAACGGAAGGGCCAGTTAGGCTGACGAGATGGTTTGAGAAGTTGGAATCTGTGTTCCGTTTGAGTAACTGCTCCGAAGGGAATAAGACTAAGTTCGCATCCTGCACTTTGTCGGATGGCGCTTTGACTTGGTGGAATACGCTTGCCCAGGAGCGAGGAATTGACGAAGCTTATGCTACACCATGGGAGGAGTTTAAGAGGGCTATGATCGAGGAGTACTGTGTGATGGTCCCGTCAAAACACTTAACGGCTCCGTCACTTGGCCCCACAGCTTGATCGGGCTTAAATGAATTTAATAGACAACGTTGCATTCTTTTATTTCTAAAGTTTCTCAAAAAGGAAACATACCAAAATATGTAGTTTAAACAATCCAACATATTAATAACCAAAGTTGACATTAAAACATTGTCAACAAAACCCACAAGCTTAAATTATTCAAAAATAGAATGCAAGTTCAAAGTTTCATAAATGTTTAACAAAATGTGCCCAAATGCATGCAGACTCTTCTAACACAGCGGAAGCATCAAACAAACTCAAGTACATGTGAAAACATGCGAGTAAACTGTCAACAAAAATGTTGAGTGAATTATAGGTTTAAATAATCGTATAAACTTTAGACCACAAGATATAAAATGTTAGAAAATATAAAACATTATTCCATTATCAATGAGCCACCTGGTAACCACTTAACCCTTTATTTACCCTTGCCAAACACAATAATAATATACACTGAACAAGTGTATCTTCAACTAAATACGAAGTACTAAACATTTCGATTATAAATTGCTAGCGCGACTAGCTCGAAATGGGGTTGTCAAACCCGATAGATCTATCCGTAGGATTCACGTTCACCAGTAGAAACCAGTGATTACAGTTACCAGACTAGGGAATATTTTTGTTCAACTCACAATGAATAATTTAATTTAATTGCCACTTGTGTCTAAACGTAAAATAAAATGCATGTAATCACATCCCAAAAATATACTTTGAAAAGTATGTAAAAACGGGACTATAACTCACCTTAAAGTAAATAACGTAACCAGACAAAAATGCGAACATCAATGAAGTAAAGTGATCAAGTATGATCACAACGCCGACCTACAAATAAAGCAGGTCGATATAAATAACTAACTTAGGTCAAGTCTTACTATGATAGCTATGGTACATGTTGCAAGTAGACATAGAACAACACTCAAATGCATCGGTTTGATCGAAACAGCGTACGGACACACACTTTCTATTTTTAGAAAGTTTTTATTTTTAGCAGGTTTCCATTTTTGGAAAGTTTCTATTTTAGGAAAGTTTCTATTTTAGGAAAGTTTCTATTTTAGAAAAGTTTCTATTTTTGAAAAGTTTCCAAATTTAGGAAGTTTTCATATTTAGAAAGTTTCTATTTTTAGAAAGTTTATAAGTTAGGAAAGTTTTCTTAATTAGAAAGTCAACTGAAAGTCAAAGTCAACCGAAAGTCAACTTAAAAGTCAACCTTGGTCAAACATAGTCAACATTAATTATAAAAGTATAAGTTATATTAATAATATAGGTTATAATGTTAATTAAAGTCATATATGTATAATTATGTCATAACATAAGTTTAATTAAATTAAATTGAATTATTAAAGTTAACATAAGTTTAAATGATATAATTGATATAACATAATATTTAATTAATTAATTAAATATTAGTCATAATATAAGTATTATTAATTAATAATAGATTTTAAATCATATCATAAGTATTATTAATTAATAATGAATTATCAATCATATCATAAGTTTCTAATTATAATTACTAAATCATAAGTATTTAATAATTAAATTATAATTAAATAATAACTAAGCCTTATAATAATTAAATAATTAATTAATCCTTATTATAAGTCTTATTATAATAATCTCATAATATAAGTTTAATACTTACCATAAGTATTTTTCATTAATAATAAAAATATTATTAATCATAAGTTTAATTAAATGTTTAATTAAATCATAAGTAATTAATAAATGATATAATAAATATATATATCATAAGTCTTAAATTAAATTAATTAATTTTTATATCATAAGTAATTTATTAATAATGAAATTCATTATTTATATCATAAGTCATAATTAATAACCATAAGTTTTAATTAAAAGTTCATCGGGTCATAACTTGAGCCCCAGGAATCAGTTTTCGGCGAGTCTTATATATATCTTCGCCTAACCAACTCACCCGACACATTAGTGTGCTCAAGAACACCCCAAGAACAGCCACCAAGTCATGTCCTACAGCCATTATTCAACTTGGAGCTTTAATCCGTTCAAAAACATGTTTTAGTCATAACGGGTGATCCGTGGCTCGGATTTCGATGACCCGAACATGAAAGTTCATCCAATCATCAATCCTAACACACTAGTACACCCTAAGGACTCCAAAAGTGGTCATAAAGTCGGACCATACCTGTACCAATTCGTTCTTACATTTCAATCTCAACAAAACACCATTTTAAGCATAACTAGAGCTCCGGGAATCGAAATAACATGAATCCGGAGTCTAATATTAATGTCTTGATGAGAGGAACTCATATAAACACTCTAATTTCACTTTTATAATAGTTAAGTTTACAGAAATGATCAAAAATGCTGCTGTCCCAAAATAATCAAACCGAAAACATGAATTAACGAGCATTTCGATGCATACAATCAACAATACAATAACATATAAGCATCATACTATCAAAATAACATACAAAATAGTAAAATATAAGAAAATTCAAAAAGCTAAGTGTGATGACCCGGGAATTTCCGACCAAATTTAAACTTAATCTGTATATGATTTCGACACAATAAGCAAAGTCTGTAATGCTGAGTCTCGAAAACTTTGGAAGAGATTACATAAATGCATTTACCCTTTGACTTCCCGACGATTCACGACAAATGTTGTAAATAAGTATATACATATATATAAATGTAAGTATATGTAATAGTATGAAATTATAAATATATAAATATGAAATTTGATACAAATAACATGATATATCTTAAATATTATTTGTATAATTAACATATATTATTATTATTATCATTACTCTTATTCTTATTATTACTATTAGTATAATTTTAATAAAATTATCATTTATATTATTATTATTATGATTCTATTATTATTAGTATTATTATTAATATTGGTATTTTTTAATAACATTCTTAAATTATTAATAGATTTATATAATACAAAAGTCAGTATGTATATATATGTGGATATACATCAGATATATAAAACTAACACGAATACAGCTCATATATATATATATATATATATATATATATATATATATATATATATATATATATATATATATATATATATATATATATATATATACAAATATGTATATACACATATATAAATAAATACGTATACAAAAATCATAGGATCCTAAAGTTAACTTTAAATCATTGTCAACTGCATCTGATTTTGTTAGTCTTCAGAATTCGTTACCCATTCCAATCAAAGGTACAGAGTTGTTGAAAAATCAATGGAATTCTAATTACTTTATTCGATACTTCTTGTACGATTTATATTCCTGTCGACAAATTTTGCTTTACAGCTTGATCCAATCCAGTGTTAGTTAATATAAAACAACATTACCTTATCAATTATCAATTCATAACATATTTTACAACTATCAATTGATGAATTAAAAACTGAAAATAGAAGAACCCAGCTTGATAACTCTATTCTTCATAGCCCATGAGCTCCTACCACCATCGATAACATTTTCATCAACACAACACCACCTATATTACACCCATTGAGCACCACCAACTATCGTCACTATAAATATATATCTCTCTCTCTAAAACTCTTGGATCGTGAACCACTCCAAGGATTGCCACCATCTATCATTGATCATCATCTATTTCAAAACCGTCGAACAACCATCATCCTACAACCCTCACCACTCGATTTTATATTGTTTCTTGTTCGATCTTCAGTTGCAAAAACCACGAAAATCCTCACCCTACTATCATTTTTTTTTCTTTTCTCTTTTCTTTTTCGTGAATGTTTAAATCAACCACGAACCACCCTTGCTTCACCACCTCAGCGACAAACATTATCGATAGCATGCACGTTTGAGTTCATTTTTTTTTTGTCAAGCATTGGTTTACAATCAAAACCACCTTTTATACTCAAGGTTACCACTTTATTTTTTTGTATTTGGCCGACACCTTTTATCAATTAACTCGTTTGATTAATTTAAACAAAAAGGGGTGGCAGGTACAAGAAGGTGGCCACCGATTATATTGTGTTAGGTTGCTGTCGAGTTGGTCTTTGGCCAAGTAAACCATGAGTAGTTTTTTATTTATTTCTCCCACTATATTCGGTATTTGGCCGACACCTTTTATCTATTAACTCAGTTGATTACTTTTCTAATGCCACTCATATTGAAATCTCAACTTGCAAAACCCTTTTCTGTACGGTTTAAAAAAAAAAATTCGAATACTATTTTTTTAATGAACCGTGACTTGTGAAGATAGTATTAATAATTAAGATAAATAATTAGGGAAGTTGATGGATGTTGTTGTCATGGTGTAAACCGAGCCCCACCTTGAACTCCTAGCTGGTCGATATTTTTCAAAGCAAGTGCACCTAGCGACTTATTAAAGTAATACTAGTGGGAGATGCAAATGATGTTTTGATTTCTTTATAAAAAGCTTGACCCCACTGTCTCAATCAAAAATCGATTCCTGTTAAATTGATTTGTGGATTTATAAATCTAACTCATTGTTGGACTAATCAAATCGTGGGTCTTTGATTGTAAGAGTTGGGCCTTTTTTTTTTTTTTTTTTGTTGGGCCGAGTTTATTGGAATGTTTGGCCAAATGATAATGAGGTTATGTGAAAGATGATGAATGATTATAGTGATTCGGTGATATTAAATGAAAATGGAAAAGATTAGGAAGATGATAATTAGAATTAGATTATGATATGATTATGTCATAATGATAAGATGAAATGATAATGGCTAAGGATGATATCGGGTTAGCAGGACGTCGCGTGTTCAAACCTTGGCACGGGCATTTCTTTTTGGAAAAAGTGTTGGAAGGTAGTTTTCTATATTATTATTATTATTATTTTTATTAACATTACTATTATTTTTATCATTGCCAATATTATTTTTAGCATTATTATAATTATAATTAGAATTTTAATAAACGAATGATATTGATATAAAAATATATTTTTACATATATCTTAACCATACTAATATTACATATTGATTTAAATAAAATGATAATATTATAACATATCAACTAGATTATATATATAAGATAAACATATTCTAATATAATCATATATATATAAGAATATTAATTATTTAACTAAAATATATAAAATAATTATAATTAAACTATTTATTAATATAACATACAAATTATGAAGTATATTAAAAATATAAAACTTGTTTAATTGTTATTATATGTGTTAATATATACATAAATGATATAGGTTCGTGAATCCGAGGCCAACCCTGCATTGTTCAATATAGTCATATGTATTTTTACTACAAAATACATTAGGTGAGTTTTCATTACTCCCTTTTTATATATATTTTTGGGACTGAGAATACATGCGTTGCTTTTATAAATGTTTTACGATATAGACACAAGTAATCGAAACTACATTCTATGGTTGAATTATCGAAGTCGAATATGCCCCTTTTTATATAGTCTGGTAATCTAAGAATTAGGGAACAGACACCCTAATTGACGCGAACTCTAAAGATAGATCTATCGGGCCCAACAAGCCCCATCCAAAGTACCGGATGCTTTAGTACTTCGAATTTTTATATCATGTCCGAAGGAGGATCCCGAATGATGGGGATATTCTTATATGCATATTGTGAATGTCGGTTACCAGGTGTTCAATCCATATGAATGATATTTTTGTCTCTATGCATGGGACGTATGTTTATGAGAAATGGAAATATGAAATCTTGTGGTCTATTAAAATTATTAAATGATTATTTATGATAAACTAATGAACTCACCAACCTTTTGGTTGACACTTGAAAGCATGTTTATTCTCAGGTATGAAAGAAACGTTCTGCTGTGCATTTGCTCATTTTAAAGATAGTATTTGGAGTCGATCATCGTAATGGAACCAGTTGTTGGTGACTTCGTCCAGATGGTTTAGGACGGGTCTCTACACTAAGGTTAGGGTTTATACCCTAATCGAGAATCAAAGAGTGTAGGCGCGTAGAGGAGAACGAGAGGAACGCGTTTATGTGAATTACTTGATGATCCAAGCTTTATTTTTAATTGATGATGATGATGATGGTGGTGTGCTAGGGTGATGTCCAAGGGGAGAAAAAGGGAGGAAGAAAAATGTTGGGAGAGAATTAGGTTTTTGAGATTAAAATGAAATAAAATGTGACTTTTGCAAAATGAAAAGCAAATGGGGTATACCCCCTTGTATTCGGCCGAAGGTGGGGTCATGGGGTGGGCCACATGGCCCAATTTCACTTATTATCCAATAGCTTGTGGCCCGAACGCTCGATCGAAACCCGAAACGCGAAATCACGACTACGCGATTGAAATTTCGGAGAGATAACAAATAGGTGACGAAAAATATATATAAACACTATATATATTCATATGACATTAAAATATCATATTTAAAATAATTAGGACTTAAAAATCCCAAAAGCTTGACCGTTGGTTTGAAAACCAAAAAGATTCGCCGGATAGAAATCTGCGACACGTAGAAACGTACGATCTAAAATATGAATACAAATATTCATTTATCACATAATACTTAATATATTATTACTAAAATAATAATATAGGTCATAGAAATGACGTGTCACGAATAAAAATTAACGGTCGTTAAATAATTAACGGTAAAAGATAACGGAAAAAGTAGGGTCATTACAGTACCTTCCCGTTACGGAAATTTCGTCCCGAAATTTAAGCAGGTGCAGGGGTTGACTCGGCATCTGGGAAAAAATGCGGGTACTTCTGCTTCATCTGATCTTCACACTCCCAAGTGAACTCGGGACCACGTCTGGCATTCCATCTAACTCGAACAATAGGAATTCTACTCTGCTTAAGAGTCTTAACCTCCCGATCCATAATTTCAACAGGTTCCTCAATAAAATGAAGTTGCTTATCAACATGAAGTTCCTCCAGAGAAATAGTCTCATCGACCTCGGCCAAACACTTCTTTAAATTCGATACATGAAAAACGTCATGAACAGTATTGAGTTCTTGTGGCAATTTCAAACGATAAGCCACGGGTCCAACTCTCTCAATAATCTCAAATGGTCTAACAAAACGAGGACTCAACTTTCCCCTTTTACCAAAACGTATCACGCCCTTCCAAGGCGATACCTTCAACATAACACGATCACCGACCTGAAATTCAATATCGTTCCTTCTCTTATTAGCATAACTTTTTTGCCGACTTCTGGCGGTTCTCAATCTTTCCTTAATCTGTACTATCTTCTCGGTAGTCTCATGAATAATTTCTGGACCTGTGAGTTGAGCATCCCCAACCTCATTCCAACAAACAGGAGACCTACACTTTCTACCATACAAAGCTTCAAACGGTGCGGCTTTAATACTTGCATGATAACTGTTGTTATAAGAAAATTCAGCTAGCGGCAAATATCTATCCCACCCATTACCAAAATCAATAATACACACTCGCAACATGTCTTCTAACATTTGAATGGTCCTTTCACTCTGACCATCCGTCTAAGGGTGATAAGCGGTGCTCATATCCAACTTAGTTCCTAAAGCTTCCTGTAAGGATCGCCAAAACCTCAATATAAATCGACTGTCTCGGTCTAAAATGATTGATACAGGAACACCATGTCTAGAGACAATCTCCTTCAAATACAAACGAGTAAGCTTGTCCATCGAATCTGTTTCCTTAATCGGCAAAAAGTGAGCTGACTTAGTGAGTCGATCTACAATCACCCAAATGGTATCATAGCCACCCGCAACTCTCGGTAACTTCGTAATAAAATCCATCGTAATACATTCCCATTTCCACTCAGGAATCTCAGGTTGCACCAACAGTCCTGACGGTTTTTGATGTTCAGCTTTAACCTTAGCACATGTCAGACACTTAGCCACATAAGTAGCCACATCAGCCTTCAAATTAGGCCACCAATACAGCTCGTTAAAATCATGATACATCTTTCCTGAACCAGGATGAATAGAGTACCTAGACTTATCAACAAGTTGTCGCAGATCACCAAACTTCGGAACCCAAAGACGTCCCGCAAAGTACCTAGTACCATCTGCTCATATCCCAAAATTCTTAGCCATGCCTCTGACATTCTCGTTCACAAAATTATCCTCCTTTAAGGCTTCTTGTTGTGCCTCAAGAATCTACCTTGCGAGGTTTGTTCGAATCGTCATATTCAAAGCTCTAAACCTGCGAGGTTCAGCCATCTCTTTTCGAATCAACGCATCGGCCACAACATTGGCTTTTCCCGGATGATATAAAAGTTCACAATCATAATCATTAAATGTCTCAACCCATATTTGTTGCCTCATATTCAACTGTTTCTGATCAAGGATATGTTGAAGACTTTTGTGATCCGTGTACACTGTACTTTTGACCCCATAAAGATAATGTCTCCAAATCTTAAGTGCAAACACAACAGCTCCCAACTCTAAATTATGGGTTGTATAATTCTGCTCGTGGATCTTCAACTGACGTGACGCGTACGCAATAACTATCTTTCGTTGCATCAAAACACAACCAAAGCCCTAACGCGAAGCATCACAATAAACAACAAAATCGTCATTACCCTCAGGCAATGACAATATCGGAGCGGTGGTCAACTTCTTCTTTAAAGTTTGAAAAGCAGTCTCTTGTTCATCCTTCCACTCATACTTCTTCCCCTTGTGCGTTAAAGCAGTCAGAGGTTTCGCTATACGAGAGAAATCTTGAATGAACCTTCGATAATAACCTGCCAACCCTAGAAACTGACGAACCTGAGTAGGAGTTTTTGGAATTTCCCACTTCTCGATTGCCTCAATCTTTGCAGGATCAACCTGTATTCCATGTTTACTAACAATATGTCCAAGGAATTGAACTTCTCTTAGCCAGAAAGCACACTTAGAGAATTTAGCGTACAACTCTTCTTTCCTCAACAGATCAAGCACCAACTTCAAATGTTCTTCATGCTCTTCATCACTTTTGGAATAAATAAGGATGTCGTCGATGAAAACAATAACGAATTTGTCCAGATAGGGTCTACACATACGGTTCATGAGGTCCATGAATACAGCAGGTGCATTTGTCAATCCGAACGGCATAACAAGGAATTCGTAGTGACCATAACAGGTGCGAAAAGCGGTTTTCGGAACATCGGATTCTTTAACACGCAGTTGATGATAACCGGAACGAAGATCGATCTTAGAATAAACAGACGAACCTTGAAGCTGATCGAACAGATCATCGATTCTAAGTAGAGGGTAACGATTTTTAACTGTAAACTTGTTTAATTCACGATAATCAATGCACAAACGAAATGAACCATCTTTCTTCTTAACAAATAGAACAGGAGCTCCCCAAGGGGACGAACTGTAGTGACCCGAACTTTTCCATGTTTATATATATTAATTGAGATTGATATTTACATGATTAAATGTTTCCAACATGTTAAGCAATCAAACTTGTTAAGACTTGATTAATTGAAATATGTTTCATATAGACAATTGACCACCCAAGTTGACCGGTGATTCACGAACGTTAAAACTTGTAAAAACTATATGATGACATATATATGGATATATATATAGTTAACATGATACTATGATAAGTAAACATATCATTAAGTATATTAACAATGAACTACATATGTAAAAACAAGACTACTAACTTAATGATTTTTAAACGAGACATATATGTAACGATTATCGTTGTAAAGACATTTAATGTATATATATCATATTAAGAGATATTCATACATGATAATATCATGATAATATAATAATTTAAAATCTCATTTGATATTATAAACATTGGGTTAACAACATTTAACAAGATCGTTAACCTAAAGGTTTCAAAACAACACTTACATGTAACGACTAACGATGACTTAACGACTCAGTTAAAATGTGTATACATGTAGTGTTTTAATATGTATTTATACACTTTTGAAAGACTTCAATACACTTATCAAAATACTTCTACTTAACAAAAATACTTACAATTACATCCTCGTTCAGTTTCATCAACAATTCTACTCGTATGCACCCGTATTCGTACTCGTACAATACACAGCTTTTAGATGTATGTACTATTGGTATATACACTCCAATGATCAGCTCTTAGCAGCCCATGTGAGTCACCTAACACATGTGGGAACCATCATTTGGCAACTAGCATGAAATATCTCATAAAATTACAAAAATATGAGTAATCATTCATGACTTATTTACATGAAAACAAAATTACATATCCTTTATATCTAATCCATACACCAACAACTAAAAACACCTACAAACACTTTAATTCTTCAATTTTCTTCATCTAATTGATCTCTCTCAAGTTCTATCTTCAAGTTCTAAGTGTTCTTCATATATTCTACAAGTTCTAGTTACATAAAATCAAGAATACTTTCAAGTTTGCTAGCTCACTTCCAATCTTGTAAGGTGATCATCCAACCTCGAGAAATCTTTGTTTCTTATAGTAGTTTATCATTCTAATACAAGGTAATAATCATATTCAAACTTTGGTTCAATTTCTATAACTATAACAATCTTATTTCAAGTGATGATCTTACTTGAACTTGTTTTCGTGTCATGATTCTGCTTCAAGAACTTCGAGCCATCCAAGGATCCGTTGAAGCTAGATCCATTTTTCACTTTTCCAGTAGGTTTATCCAAGGAACTTAAGGTAGTAATGATGTTCATAACATCATTCAATTCATACATATAAAGCTATCTTATTCGAAGGTTTAAACTTGTAATCACTAGAACATAGTTTAGTTAATTCTAAACTTGTTCGCAAACAAAAGTTAATCCTTCTAACTTGACTTTTAAAATCAACTAAACACATGTTCTATATCTATATGATATGCTAACTTAATGATTTAAAACCTGGAGACACGAAAAACACCGTAAAACCGGATTTACGCCGTCGTAGTAACACCGCGGGCTGTTTTGGGTTAGTTAATTAAAAACTATGATAAACTTTGATTTAAAAGTTGTTATTCTGAGAAAATGATTTTTATTATGAACATGAAACTATATCCAAAAATTATGGTTAAACTCAAAGTGGAAGTATGTTTTCTAAAATGGTCATCTAGACGTCGTTCTTTCGACTGAAATGACTACCTTTACAAAAACGACTTGTAACTTATTTTTCCGACTATAAACCTATACTTTTTCTGTTTAGATTCATAAAATAGAGTTCAATATGAAACCATAGCAATTTGATTCACTCAAAACGGATTTAAAATGAAGAAGTTATGGGTAAAACAAGATTGGATAATTTTTCTCATTTTAGCTACGTGAAAATTTGTAACAAATCTATTCCAACCATAACTTAATCAACTTGTATTGTATATTATGTAATCTTGAGATACCATAGACACGTATACAATGTTTCGACCTATCATGTCGACACATCTATATATATTTCGGAACAACCATAGACACTCTATATGTGAATGTTGGAGTTAGCTATACAGGGTTGAGGTTGATTCCAAAATATATATAGTTTGAATTGTGATCAATACTGAGATACGTATACACTGGGTCGTGGATTGATTCAAGATAATATTTATCAATTTATTTCTGTACATCTAACTGTGGACAACTAGTTGTAGGTTACTAACGAGGACAGCTGACTTAATAAACTTAAAACATCAAAATACATTAAAAGTGTTGTAAATACATTTTGAACATACTTTGATATATATGTATATATTGTTATAGGTTCGTGAATCAATCAGTGGCCAAGTCTTACTTCCCGACGAAGTAAAAATCTGTGAAAGTGAGTTATAGTCCCACTTTTAAAATCTAATATTTTTGGGATGAGAATACATGCAGGTTTTATAAATGATTTACAAAATAGACACAAGTACGTGAAACTACATTCTATGGTTGAATTATCGAAATCGAATATGCCCTTTTTATTAAGTCTGGTAATCTAAGAATTAGGGAACAGACACCCTAATTGACGCGAATCCTAAAGATAGATCTATTGGGCCTAACAAACCCCATCCAAAGTACCGGATGCTTTAGTACTTCGAAATTTATATCATATCCGAAGGGTGTCCCGGAATGATGGGGATATTCTTATATATGCATCTTGTTAATGTCGGTTACCAGGTGTTCACCATATGAATGATTTTTATCTCTATGTATGGGGTGTGTATTGAAATATGAAATCTTGTGGTCTATTATTATGATTTGATATATATAGGTTAAACCTATAACTCACCAACATTTTTGTTGACGTTTTAAGCATGTTTATTCTCAGGTGATTATTAAGAGCTTCCGCTGTCGCATACTTAAATAAGGACGAGATTTGGAGTCCATGCTTGTATGATATTGTATAAAAACTGCATTCAAGAAACTTATTTTGTTGTAACATATTTGTATTGTAAACCATTATGTAATGGTCGTGTGTAAACAGGATATTTTAGATTATCATTATTTGATAATCTACGTAAAGCTTTTTAAACCTTTATTGATGAAATAAAGGTTATGGTTTGTTTTAAAATGAATGCAGTCTTTGAAAAACGTCTCATATAGAGGTCAAAACCTCGCAACGAAATCAATTAATATGGAACGTTTTTAATCATTAAGAACGGGACATTTCAGTTGGTATCCGAGCGTTGGTCTTAGAGAACCAGAATTTTGCATTAGTGTGTCTTATCGAGTTTGTTAGGATGCATTAGTGAGTCTGGACTTCGACCGTGTTTACTTGAAAAATGATTGCTTAACAAATTTTGTTGGAAACTATATATTTTTAACATGTGAATATTATGTAATATATTAATCTCTTAACGCGTTTGATATTATGTGATAGATGTCTACCTCTAGAACAAGTCCCATTAACTCACCTAATAATAATGAAGAGTCAAATGGTGGAATACCTATCTAGAGCAAGTGGGACAAGATGATGCGTACGCACTACCGTGGTCAGCATTCAAGCACTTGATGAACGAGAAGTACCGTCCCAGAACCGAGGTCAATAAGCTCAAGACAGAACTTAGAGGGTTACGAACCCAAGGATTTGATATTACCACATATGAAAGACGATTCACAGAATTGTGCCTATTGTGTCCGGGAGCGTTCGAAGATGAGGAAGAGAAGATCGACGCATTTGTGAAAGGATTACCGGAAAGAATCCAAGAAGATATAAGTTCACACGAGCCCGCCTCCATACAACAGGCATGTAGAATGGCTCACAAACTAGTGAACCAAATTGAAGAAAGAATTAAAGAACAGACTGCTGAAGAGGCCAATGTGAAGCAAGTCAAAAGAAAGTGGGAGGAAAACGGTGATAAGAATCACCAATATAACAACAACAGCAATTACAACAATAATCGCAACAATTATCCCAACAATCGCAACATCAATCGCAACTACAACAAACGGCCCAACAACAACAACAACAACAACAACAACAACAGCAACTACAACAATCATCCCAATAACAATAATAACCGCAACAACAACAACAATCAGA
This sequence comes from Rutidosis leptorrhynchoides, assembly GCF_046630445.1. Taxonomy (NCBI): domain Eukaryota; kingdom Viridiplantae; phylum Streptophyta; class Magnoliopsida; order Asterales; family Asteraceae; genus Rutidosis; species Rutidosis leptorrhynchoides. The sequence continues at coordinate 46,897,192 of NC_092334.1, read as the reverse complement.
AGCAGCTATGCCAAAGGTGTGAAAAGCATCACTCGGGGTTCTGCACCAAATTTTGAAATAAGTGTAAAAGAAATGTTCATAGCGCTGCGAAGTGTGAGGTCTACGGACCAGGGGTTAATAGAACGAAAGGAACAAATGGTGTCGGAACGAGTAATGGTGGAGCAAGTAGTGTCGGAGCAAGTTATGCCAATGTAGTTTGTTATAAATGTGGAAAACCGGGCCACATTATTAGAAATTGCCCAAACCAGGAGAACACGAATGGACAAGGCCGCGGAAGAGTTTTCAATATTAATGCGGCAGAGGCACAGGAAGACCCGGAGCTTGTTACGGGTACGTTTCTTATTGATAATAAATCTGCTTACGTTTTATTTGATTCGGGTGCAGATAGAAGCTATATGAGTAGAGATTTTTGTGCTAAATTAAGTTGTCCATTGACGCCTTTGGATAGTAAATTTTTACTCGAATTAGCAAATGGTAAATTAATTTCAGCAGATAATATATGTCGGAATCGAGAAATTAAACTGGTTAGCGAAACATTTAAGATTGACTTGATACCAGTAGAGTTAGGGAGTTTTGATGTGATAATCGGTATGGACTGGTTGAAAGAAGTGAAAGCAGAGATCGTTTGTTACAAAAATGCAATTCGCATTATACGAGAAAAAGGAAAACCCTTAATGGTGTACGGAGAAAAGGGCAACACGAAGCTGCATCTTATTAGTAATTTGAAGGCACAAAAACTAATAAGAAAAGGTTGCTATGCTGTTCTAGCACACGTCGAGAAAGTACAAATTGAAGAAAAGAGCATCAATGATGTTCCCGTCGCAAAAGAATTTCCCGATGTATTTCCGAAAGAATTACCGGGATTACCCCCACATCGATCCGTTGAATTTCAAATAGATCTTGTACCAGGAGCTGCACCAATAGCTCGTGCTCCTTACAGACTCGCACCCAGCGAGATGAAAGAACTGCAAAGCCAATTACAAGAACTTTTAGAGCGTGGTTTCATTCGACCAAGCACATCACCGTGGGGAGCTCCTGTTTTGTTTGTCAAGAAGAAAGATGGTACATTCAGGTTGTGTATCGACTACCGAGAGTTGAACAAATTTACCATCAAGAACCGCTACCCACTACCGAGAATCGACGACTTATTTGATCAACTACAAGTCTCGTCTGTTTATTCAAAGATTGACTTACGTTCCGGGTATCATCAAATGCGGGTGAAAGAAGATGATATTCCAAAGACTGCTTTCAGAACACGTTACGGTCATTACAAGTTTATGGTCATGCCGTTTGGTTTAACTAATGCACCAGCTGTGTTCATGGACCTTATGAACCGAGTGTGTGGACCATACCTTGACAAGTTTGTCATTGTTTTCATTGATGACATACTTATTTACTCAAAGAATGACCAAGAACACGGTGAACATTTGAGAAAGGTGTTAGAAGTATTGAGGAAGGAAGAATTGTACGCTAAGTTTTCAAAGTGTGCATTTTGGTTGGAAGAAGTTCAATTCCTCGATCACATAGTGAACAAAGAAGGTATTAAGGTGGATCCGGCAAAGATAGAAACTGTTGAAAAGTAGGAAACCCCGAAAAACTCCGAAACACATACGCCAGTTTTTAGGACTAGCTGGTTACTACAGAAGGTTCATCCAAGACTTTTCCAGAATAGCAAAACCCTTGACTGCATTAACGCATAAAGGGAAGAAATTTGAATGGAATGATGAACAAGAGAAAGCGTTTCAGTTATTGAAGAAAAAGCTAACTACGGCACCTATATTGTCATTGCCTGAAGGGAATGATGATTTTGTGATTTATTGTGACGCATCAAAGCAAGGTCTCGGTTGTGTATTAATGCAACGAACGAAGGTGATTGCTTATGCGTCTAGACAATTGAAGATTCACGAACAAAATTATACGACGCATGATTTGGAATTAGGCGCGGTTGTTTTTGCATTAAAGACTTGGAGGCACTACTTATATGGGGTCAAAAGTATTATATATACCGACCACAAAAGTCTTCAACACATATTTAACCAGAAACAACTGAATATGAGGCAGCATAGGTGGATTGAATTGTTGAATGATTACGACTTTGAGATTCGTTACCACCCGGGGAAGGCAAATGTGGTAGCCGATGCCTTGAGCAGGAAGGACAGAGAACCCATTCGAGTAAAATCTATAAATATAATGATTCATAATAACCTTACTACTCAAATAAAGGAGGCGCAACAAGGAGTTTTAAAAGAGGGAAATTTAAAGGATGAAATACCCAAGGGATCGGAGAAGCATCTTAATATTCGGGAAGACGGAACCCGGTATAGTGCTGAAAGGATTTGGGTACCAAAATTTGGAGATATGAGAGAAATGGTACTTAGAGAAGCTCATAAAACCAGATACTCAATACATCCTGGAACGGGGAAGATGTACAAGGATCTCAAGAAACATTTTTGGTGGCCGGGTATGAAAGCCGATGTTGCTAAATATGTAGGAGAATGTTTGACGTGTTCTAAGGTCAAAGCTGAGCATCAGAAACCATCAGGTCTACTTCAACAACCCGAAATCCCGGAATGGAAATGGGAAAACATTACCATGGATTTCATCACTAAATTGCCAAGGACTGCAAGTGGTTTTGATACTATTTGGGTAATAGTTGATCGTCTCACCAAATCAGCACACTTCCTGCCAATAAGAGAAGATGACAAGATGGAGAAGTTAGCACGACTGTATTTGAAGGAATTCGTCTCCAGACATGGAATACCAATCTCTATTATCTCTGATATGGATGGTAGATTTATTTCAAGATTCTGGCAGACATTACAGCAAGCATTAGGAACTCGTCTAGACATGAGTACTGCCTATCATCCACAAACTGATGGGCAGAGCGAAAGGACGATACAAACGCTTGAAGACATGCTACGAGCATGTGTTATTGATTTCGGAAACAGTTGGGATCGACATCTACAGTTTGTAGAATTTTCCTACAACAACAGCTACCATTCAAGCATTGAGATGGCGCCGTTTGAAGCACTTTATGGTAGAAAGTGCAGGTCTCCGATTTGTTGGAGTGAAGTGGGGGATAGACAGATTACGGGTCCGGAGATTATACAAGAAACTACCGAGAAGATCATCCAAATTCAACAACGGTTGAAAACCGCCCAAAGTCGACAAAAGAGCTACGCTGACATTAAAAGAAAAGATATAGAATTTGAAATTGGAGAGATGGTCATGCTTAAAGTTGCACCTTGGAAAGGCGTTGTTCGATTTGGTAAACGAGGGAAATTAAATCCAAGGTATATTGGACCATTCAAGATTATTGATCGTGTCGGACCAGTAGCTTACCGACTTGAGTTACCTCAACAACTCGTGGCTGTACATAACACTTTCCACGTCTCGAATTTGAAGAAATGTTTTGCTAAAGAAGATCTCACTATTCCGTTAGATGTAATCCAAATCAACGAAAAACTTCAATTTATCGAAGAACCCGTCGAAATAATGGATCGTGAGGTTAAAAGACTTAAGCAAAACAAGATACCAATAATTTTTCTCATTTTAGCTACGTGAAAATTTTTCGAAGATTTTTCTCATTTTAGCTACGTGAAAATTTTAGCTACGGATTTAAAATGAAGAAGTTATGGGTAAAACAAGATTCGAAAATTTTTCTCATTTTAGCTACGTGAAAATTTTAGCTACGGATTTAAAATGAAGAAGTTATGGGTAAAACAAGATTGGATAATTTTTCTCATTTTAGCTACGTGAAAATTTGTAACAAATCTATTCCAACCATAACTTAATCAACTTGTATTGTATATTATGTAATCTTGAGATACCATAGACACGTATACAATGTTTCGACCTATCATGTCGACACATCTATATATATTTCGGAACAACCATAGACACTCTATATGTGAATGTTGGAGTTAGCTATACAGGGTTGAGGTTGATTCCAAAATATATATAGTTTGAGTTGTGATCAATACTGAGATACGTATACACTGGGTCGTGGATTGATTCAAGATAATATTTATCGATTTATTTCTGTACATCTAACTGTGGACAACTAGTTGTAGGTTACTAACGAGGACAGCTGACTTAATAAACTTAAAACATCAAAATACATTAAAAGTGTTGTAAATACATTTTGAACATACTTTGATATATATGTATATATTGTTATAGGTTCGTGAATCAATCAGTGGCCAAGTCTTACTTCCCGACGAAGTAAAAATCTGTGAAAGTGAGTTATAGTCCCACTTTTAAAATCTAATATTTTTGGGATGAGAATACATGCAGGTTTTATAAATGATTTACAAAATAGACACAAGTACGTGAAACTACATTCTATGGTTGAATTATCGAAATCGAATATGCCCTTTTTATTAAGTCTGGTAATCTAAGAATTAGGGAACAGACACCCTAATTGACGCGAATCCTAAAGATAGATCTATTGGGCCTAACAAACCCCATCCAAAGTACCGGATGCTTTAGTACTTCGAAATTTATATCATATCCGAAGGGTGTCCCGGAATGATGGGGATATTATTATATATGCATCTTGTTAATGTCGGTTACCAGGTGTTCACCATATGAATGATTTTTATCTCTATGTATGGGGTGTGTATTGAAATATGAAATCTTGTGGTCTATTATTATGATTTGATATATATAGGTTAAACCTATAACTCACCAACATTTTTGTTGACGTTTTAAGCATGTTTATTCTCTGGTGATTATTAAGAGCTTCCGCTGTCGCATACTTAAATAAGGACGAGATTTGGAGTCCATGCTTGTATGATATTGTATAAAAACTGCATTCAAGAAACTTATTTTGTTGTAACATATTTGTATTGTAAACCATTATATAATGGTCGTGTGTAAACAGGATATTTTAGATTATCATTATTTGATAATCTACGTAAAGCTTTTTAAACCTTTATTGATGAAATAAAGGTTATGGTTTGTTTTAAAATGAATGCAGTCTTTGAAAAACGTCTCATATAGAGGTCAAAACCTCGCAACGAAATCAATTAATATGGAACATTTTTAATCAATAAGAACGGGACATTTCACGAACTAGGATGACTAAAACCTTTGTCTAACAACTCAAGGAGTTGACTCAACAATTCTTGAAGTTTGGAAGGAGCAAGTCGGTAATGAGCACGTGCTACAGGAGCAGCACCGGGAACAAGATCGATTTGAAATTCTATCGCGCGTTGCGGCGGAAGGCCAGGTAAATCTTCGGGAAATACCTCGGGAAAATCTCTAACAATATGAACATCACCAACGCTCTTCTCTTCTCTATCAGAATCAACAACATGGGCTAGAATAGCATGACAGCCTTTGCGAAGATGTTTATGAACTTTCAAATAGCTAATAAGATTTAACTGTCTGCATTTCTTATCCCCAAAAACCATCAGCGGCTCTCCAACCACATTAGTAATACGGACAGCTTTCTCATAACACACAATCTCAGCATGATTCGCAGACAACCAATCCATACCAATAACAACGTCAAAACTACCTAGGTCAATCGGTATCAAATCTACCTCAAAATCTCTACCAGTCAGATTAATGTTACATTTATGATACACAGTCTTAGCAGTAAGCACTTTACCATTAGCTATCTCTACAACATAAGTATTGTCTAGAGGAGTTAACGGAGTTTTGATTTTTGGACTCAATTAACTCGACACAAAACTCAAATCAGCCCCCGAATCAAATAGTACATAAACTGATAAATCGTTGACCGAGAACGTACACGTAACAAGTTTAGGATCTTCCTCGACATCCCTAGCGTTAATGGTGAACGCTCTTCCACGTGCATTCTCAGTAGTCTTCTTGTTAGGGCAAACATCACGGAAATGCCCCGGCTTACCGCATTCATAACAAACTCTCTGATTACCACCATTTCTCGCCTTCCCATTACCATTACCACCATTATTACCAGCATTAATACCACCACCTGCAGCAGGAGTTGCAGTACCCGGCATAAGCACCGTACAATCTTTAGCAATGTGTCCCTGCTTGAAACACCTCTTACAAGTAACCGTACAATAACCATCATGAGCCTTATAACATTGAGGACAAACACGCTGATTCCGGTTATTAGAACCAGAAGTATCCTGTTTCTTCTGCTGATTTTGGTTTTGGTTGCGGTTGTTATCCCACTTCCTTTTCCCATTATTAGCCTTCTTAATAACTTCCTCACTGGCATCAGTCACAGCTGCCTTACTTTTCCTCAAAATCTTATCATTAAGCTTATGCACCATATACATAGCAGCTTCAATAGTTTGGGGCTCACTAGACTCAACCCCATGCTCAACTTTCTCAGATAACCCATCAATATAAGCTTCAATCTTAAGATTCTCATCAGCATAAGTATTAGGACACAACAAAGTCAACTCGAAGAACCTTTGTTCATAGGCATCTAATTCAGTGCCCTTCATCTTCAAGTTCTTAAGCTCAGCTTCTAACTTCTTAAGTTCACCCCGGGGATGATAACGGGTAATCATTCTCTCTTTAAAGTTATTCCAAGTCAAACCATACGCCACATCATTACCCAAACTACTAACTAAGTTGTTCCACTAAGTTAATGCACTATCTTTAAGAGTGCAGCTTGCGAAACTAACCTTATCCACCTCTCAGACTCGGCTAACCCTGAAAATTGACTCAATCTTCTAAAACCAACGAGTAAGTCCTATGGGTCCTTCAGTGCCACTAAATTCTTGTGGACGACTTGCCATAAAAGTCTTGTGGGAGCATCCCACTTGGTTGTTGGCATTCGCATTAGCATTAGCATTAGCTGCCATAGCAGCTGCTATCCCTTCAGAAATCAGGCGTTGCATGCGAGCTTCGTTGGACTCACGGGGAGGCATGATCTTCAAAACAGAATAACACAACTGTTAGTACTAAGAATAATACTAGTGTTATAAAGGAATAGATCGAACGCAAAAAGATTATGAAACCACACGTCCATATTACTATAAATGCAGTACGTTATTCATTGGTCCCATAGCGAGGTATTTGACCTCTATATGATACGTTTTAGAAAATATTGCATTCGTTTTATGAAAAGCACACCATTATTATACATAATGCATGTTTTAAACAAGTGGACGATTAGTTAAGAAATAATTCCCATGATACATCGGTTTCCGAATACTACACACGTGACATAACAGTCGAATATAATACATGACAAATGTTTTATTGAATGCAACACTTCATTTAAACAAAAGCATGAGACTCCATACACAGTTTGCTCAGATAATGCAACAGCGAAAGACTTTCTTAAGGACCTGAGAATAAACATGCTTAAACAGTCGACACAAAGGTTGGTGAGATATATAGGTTTAAAGCTAGCATCGATATAAATATAGACCACAAGATTTCATAGTTACAAACATTTCAATAAAGATATTCTATAAGTTGTTGAGCGCTTCGGTAACTATACTTAACCATTAATGTGGCATATTCCCTTTATTATGAAATCTTCTTACACTGTACCAAGTGTAGTAAAAATGAAGTACTATCCAACCGTTTACGATACTAGAGCGACTAGCCCGGTTGGGGTTGTCAAACCCGATAGATCTATCAATAGGATTCGCTCTTACATGTTCTTACAACATGTAAATATTAGTTACCAAGCTATTAGGGAAGATATGCAAGGTGGTACAACTCAACGTAGAATATATTTCAAGTACTTGTGTCCATGGCGTAAAACATAAAATGCATGTATTCTCATCCCAAAATATTTTTAGAGTTTAAAAATGGGACTATATACTCACGGTAGTAAAAGTATATTAATAATAAGTTTTCAACTTATTAAAAATATGGCCATCGTCCTTGGATTCACGAACCTGTAACAAATATATATATATATATACATATATATATATACATATATATATATATACATATATATATATATATATATATATATATATATATATATATATATATATATAAATGTAATACAACTATTATTCATATCATATCTTCAATCACATGTGATTGTTTAAGTTTATATTTTCAATCACGTGTGATGGTTTAAGTTTAAGTTATCAAGTTAGTAGTTCAATGTTAGTAGTCCACAATTAGTAGTCCATAGTTAGTAGTCCACAGTTAGTAGTCCACAATTAGTAGTACATAGTATACACGTGTTGTATAAGACTCAATCATGACCCACAATACTGCTATTGTAGTTACACGTATTGTGTATGTGGTGTCTTTTGATTTATCCGACGTATTGTGTAACCATGACATGTTAGAATACATGTATAATACAAGAAAAGTTAGCTAGGATATGGTTAGTATAGATTTTAATGAATTAATCCCGTAATCAAATTATCCATTTCTAACCAATATTGTTTTGCCCATATTTTTCTTCGTTATAAATCCGTTTTGAGTGAATCAAATTGCTATGGTTTCATAACGAACTGTAATTTGTGAAACTACACTGAAAAAGTGGTGGTTTATAGTCAGAGTTACAAGTTATAATCCATATTTGAAAAAGGTAGTCATTTCCGTCGAAAGAACGACATCTTGATGACCATTTTGAAAAACACACTTCAATTTTTGAGTTTAACCATGATTTTTGGATATAGTATATCATGTTCATATGAAATATAATTTTCCCAGAAAAACAACTTTTAAATCAAAGATTATGATAGTTTTTAATTATCCAACCCAAAACAGCCCCCGGTTTTACTATGACGGCGTATGTCCGGTTTTACGGTGTTCTTCGTGTTTCCAAGTTTTAACTCATTAAGTTAGTATATCATATAGATATAAAACATGTGTTAAGTTTTTTTTAAAAGTCAAGTTAGAAGGATTAATTTTGTTTGCGAACAAGTTTAGAATTAACTAAACTATGTTCTAGTTTATAAACTCTTATATAGATAGCTATAGACATATGAATTGAACAAGAGTTGAAGTAGAGTTTTTTTTTACCTCAAGTTTAGAATGTAAAGTTGCTGGAAAGAAGTAGTAGAACAAAACTTGAGAGAGTTCTTGCAAGTGTGTGTGAAAATTGGAAGTATAATTTGGAAAATGAATGTGTAAAAATGAGTTAGAAATGGTGCTGATTTATAGGCTTGAAAATTTGGTTTTTAGTGAAAATATCTAAGATAAGTTAAAATGTATTAAGTCATGGATGACATATTAAATTGATTAGGTCATGGATGATATATTACACAAATAATTGCAGATTTCTATTGGTATATACCAATAGTAAATACTTCTAGAAGCTGTGTATAATACGGGTAAAAATACCGTACGAATGCGAGTAGAATTCTTGAGGAAATTGAACGGAAATACGAGTATAGCTATCCTTTATATGTATTGGTATATTATAAAGTGTATTCAATACTTGTAAGGATGTATTTACACTCGTAATACTTTATATGTAAATACATTTTAATATAAGTTAATTACGTCGTTTAAATAGTAACATATATATTGTTCAAAAACTCTTTAAATTAGTAGTATGAAAATATATATATAATACTTTGTTAATATACTTAATGAGATATTTAATTATCATATTTTCAAGTTAAATCTATAAATATATACACATACACACACACACACATACACACACACACACACACACACACACACACACACACATATATATATATATATATATATATATATATATATATATATATATATATATATATATATATATATATATATATATATATATATATATATAATACAAGGTATGATGTTCGTGAATCGTAAGAATAAAAGTGTGGTCAACTGCTTATGTAAAATTCTTTCCGGAGGTTCAAGACTTATTAAAATTCATTGCTTATCAAGTTAAAATTATTAAATCATGTAAATAGTATAATCAAGTAGTCAGAAAAATCCGGGTCATCACAGATTAACTATTAAAATAATAGTCAATAAACACTATGAGTAATAACATGACAGTTATGATAGTTATAGAAATAGCCACCACATGCATACATACTTTATGATAGAAATCATACAACATACATAGCACCTAACATACATGAACTATATTACACATAGTATAACATGCCAAGAGTCACAACATCAGAAATAAAATATGATAACGATAACAGATGTCATAAAGAAATAACCATCCATACATAAATGAAAAATATCTCATAACAAAATCCTTAATAAAATCCTCGGCAAAACGCCGTACATCACCGCAAAAATGAATGTATAAAAGGACCTTAAGTCTTATGAAATAAATAATCAATCATGAATCATCACATCACATCTGCTTGGAGCGGGTGTGATAAGATGGACCGGTATGAGGCTCGTCAGGAGTCTCATACTTCCTCAACTTCCCTTTTACATCCTCCAACTCCGTCTTTAATCACGAACCACGCTCTCAAGAGCCTCGAACTTAGCATCCACCTCTCGGTTATGCTTCCTAGTCTCGAACTCAATCTTATGCTTGAAGCTAACGAACGTATCCATATCAGCTCTAATCTTATCCATCACCTCGTTATGCGGTAAAATGCGCATACAGTCGCTAAGAGCATCAATGCGAGTCTCGTTCGTATAAGCCCTGGTCATGTGGGTGATGGTAGCCATGTAATAGTTAACAGGATCTCTTAGGCGAGGCTGTCATGCACGACGAGCTGCAGTAGACGGGGAAACGGGAGCAGGAACGGAATTGTTGCTCGATGCCGACATCTGCAAACCGTAAAACCACAAACCACATACAAAATAGAAATAAATGCTTATGTTATTTCTCATATGAAATGAAATGCATAATAATGCTATATCAAGAAGGTTCGGGCTGTAGACTAGACTCTAATGCACCCTAAAGACCACGGGTTGACCACTTTATGACCGTCTAGTTCGATACAACCAGAGCTCTGATACCAACTGTGATGGCCCCGTCAAAACACTTAACGGCTCCATCACTTAGCCCCACAGCTTGATCGAACTTAAATGAATTTAATAAACAACGTTGCATTCTTTTATTTCAAAAGTTTCCCAAAAAAGAAACATACCAAAATATGTAGTTTAAACAACCAACATATTAATAACCAAAGTTGACATTAAAACATTGTCAACAAAACTCACAAGTTTAAATTATTCAAAAATATAATGCAAGTTTAAAGTTTCATAAATGTTTAACAAAATGTGCCCATATGCATGCAGACTCTTCTAACACAGTGGAAGCATCAAACAAACTCAAGTACCTGTGAAAACATGCGAGTAAATTGTCAACAAAAATGTTGAGTGAATTATATGTTTAAATAATCGTATAAACTTTAGACCACAAGATTTAAAATGTTAGAAAACATAAAATATTATTCCATTATCAATGAGCCACCTGGTAATCACTTAACCCTTTATTTACCCTTGCCAAACACAATAATAATATACACTGAACAAGTATATCTTCAACTAAATACGAAGTACTAAATATTCCAATTATAAATTGCTAGCGCGACTAGCTCGAAATGGGGTTGTCAAACCCGATAGATCTATCCGTAGGATTTGCGTTCACCAGTAGAAACCAGTGATTACAGTTACCAGACTAGGGAATATTTTTGTTCAACTCACAATGAATAATTTAATTTAATTACCACTTGTGTCTAAACGTAAAATAAAATGTATGCAATCACATCCCAAAAATATACTTTGAAAAGTATGTAAAAACGGGACTATAACTCACCTTAAAGTAAATGAAGTAACCAGACAAAAATGCGAACAGCAATGAAGTAAAGTGATCAAGTATGATCACAACACCGACCTATAAATAAAGCAGGTCGATATAAATAACTAACTTAGGTCAAGTCTTAGTATGATAGATATGGTACATGTTGCAAGTAGACATAGAACAATACTCAACATGCATCGGTTTGATCGGAACATCGTACGGACACACACTTTCTATTTTTAGAAAGTTTATATTTTTAGCAGGTTTTCATTTTTGGAAAGTTTCTATTTTAGGAAAGTTTCTATTTTAGGAAAGTTTCTATTTTTGGAAAGTTTCTAAATTTAGAAAGTTTCCATATTTAGAAAGTTTCTATTTTTAGAAAGTTTATAAGTTAAGAAAGTTTCCTTAATTAGAAAGTCAACAAAAGTCAACTGAAAGTCAAAGTCAATCGAAAGTCAACTCAAAAGTCAACCTTAGTCAAACATAGTCAACATTAATTTTAAAAGTATAATTATATTAATAATATAGGTTATAATGTTAATTAAAGTCATATATGTATAATTCTGTCATAACATAAGTTTAATTAAATTAAATTGAATTATTAAAGTTAACATAAGTTTAAATGATATAATTAATATAACATAATATTTAATTAATTAATTAAATATTAGTCATAATATAAGTATTATTAATTAATAATAGATTTTAAATCATATCATAAGTATTATTAATTAATAATGAATTATCAATCATATCATAAGTTTCTAATTATAATTATTAAATCATAAGTATTTAATAATTAAATTATAATTAAATAATAACTAAGCCTTATAATAATTAAATAATAAATTAATCCTTATAATAAGTCTTATTATAATAATCTCATAATATAAGTTTAATACTTATCATAAGTATTTTTCATTAATAATAAAAGTATTATTAATCATAAGTTTAATTAAATGTTTAATTAAATCATAAGTAATTAATAAATGATATAATAAATATATATAATAAATATATATATATATATATATATATATATATATATATATATATATATATATATATATATATATATATCATAAGTCTTAAATTAAATTAATTAATTTTTATATAATAAGTAATTTATTAATAATGAAATTCATTATTTATATCATAAGTCATAATTAATAACCATAAGTTTTAATTAAAAGTTCATCGGGTCATAACTTGAGCCTCGGGAATCAGTTTTCGGTGAGTCTTATATATATCTTCGCCTAACCAACCTACCCAACACATTAGTGTACTCAAGAAAACCCCAAGAACAGCCACCAAGTCGTGTCCTATAGCCATTATTCACCTTGGAGCTTTAATCCGTTCAAAAACATGTTTTAGTCATAACGGGTGATCTGTGGCTCGGATTTCAATGACCCAAACATGAAAGTTCATCTAATCATCAATATTAACACACTAGTACACCCTAAGGACTCCAAAAGTGGTCACAAAGTCGGACCATACCTGTACCAATTCGTTCTTACATTTCAATCTCAACAAAACACCATTTTAAGCATAACTAGAGCTCCGGGAATCGAAATAACATGAATCCGGAGTCTAAAATTAATGTCTTGATGAGAGGAACTCATCTAAACACTCTAATTTCACTTTTATAACAGTTAATTTTACATAAATGATCAAAAATGCTGCTGTCCCAAAATAATCAAACCGAAAACATGAATTAACGAGCATTTCTACGCATACAATCAATAATACAATAACATATAAGCATTATACTATCAAAATAACATATAAAAATAGTAAAATATAAGAAAAATCAAAAATCTAGGGTTAGGGTTTATACCCTAATCGAGAATCAAAGAGTGTAGGCGCGTAGAGGAGAACGAGAGGAACGCGTTTATGTGAATGACTTGATGATCCAAGCTTTATTTTTAATTGATGATGATGATGATGATGATGGTGTGCTAGGGCGACGGCCAAGGGGAGAAAAAGGGAGGAAGAAAAATGTTGGGAGAGAATTAGGTTTTTGAGATTAAAATGAAATAAAATGTGACTTTTGAAAAATGAAAAGCAAATGGGGTATACCCCCTTGTATTTGGCCGAAGGTGGGGTCATGGGGTGGGCTTCATGGCCCAATTTCACTTAAGGTCCAATAGCTTGTGGCCCGAACGCTCAATCGAAACCCGAAACGCGAAACGCGACGAAAAATATATATAAACACTATATATATTCATATGACATTAAAATATCACATTTAAAATAATTAGGACTTAAAAATCCCAAAAGCTTGACCGTTGGTTTGAAAACTGAAAATATTCGCCGGATAGAAATCCGCGACACGTAGAAACGTACGATCTAAAATATGAATACAAATATTCATTTATCACATAATACTTAATATATTATTACTAAAATAATAATATAGGTCATAGAAATGATGTGGCACGAATAACAATTAACGGTCGTTAAATAATTAACGGAAAAAGATAACAGAAAAAGTAGGGTCGTTACATACTGCCCCAGAACCGAAATTCAGAAAATGGAAGCAGAATTTTGGGAACTGGAAGTTGTAGGAACTGACCTTGATGGCTATAATCGAAGGTACTTGGAGTTAGCTTTGATGTGCCCCACAATGGTTACTCCGGAGTACAAACGGATGGAGAGGTATCTGTGGGGACTCCCCAAGGACATTCAAGGAAATGTCACTTCTTCAAAACCAGCGAATGTACCGGAAGCTATGCGCATGACACACACCCTGATGAATCAAATTACCCGCCAAGAACCAGAGAAGGCAAAATCAGAATCGGGAGCTAGTAATGGGAAACGTAAGTGGGACAGAAGTAAGGGAAAAGGTTTTGACCAGAACCCAGCTAAGAGGTATGAGAATTTTAAGGGAAACAACGACTGGAAGAACCCTAACCCGAACCCTAGCTCTAACCCTAACTACAAAGGTACCCTTCCTCAGTGTAAGAGATGCTACAAGCATCACACTCGATACTGCAACGTTGTGTGTGAGAAGTGTAAAAGGGCTGGACACATCGGCAGAGATTGTAAGATCACCGCCCCAGCTGTGAGGACAAACCCAAGTGGACCAAGGAAGTGCTATGAGTGCGGTCAACAGGGCCACTTCAAGAATAAATGTCCTAACAAGAAGAAGGATGGCGGGCCAGTACGTGGAAGAGTCTTCAACATGAATGCCAGAGATGCCCGAGAGGATCCTGACTTGGTTACAGGTACATTCACTATCAATAAACTATTAGCTTCTGTCCTATTTGATACCGGTGCTGATAGAAGTTATGTATGTAGACACTTTTGCTCTAAGATAGATTGGTCGTTTGTGCCTTTGGATAAGAATATACTTGTTGAGGTAGCCAATGGAAAGCTTGAGAAAGTTGACCAAATTGGCCGAGGAGGTATTATAAACTTAGCTGGTATGGATTTCGAGATTGATTTGATACCCATTAAGTTGGGGAGCTTTGATGTGATAGTCGGAATGGACTGGTTGTCCAAAGTGAGAGCAGAAGTTATTTGTGAAGAGAAGATTCTTCGTATACCACGCGGAGATGGTGACTCACTAATTGTTTACGAAGAGAGATGTAGCCCGAAGCTGAACCTTATTAGTTGCATAAAGGCACAAAAGGTTATGAAGAATGGGCATTTTGCTGTTTTGGCGCACGTGAAGAAGTTAGAAACTGAGGAGAAAAGCATGGATGAAGTGCGAATTGTGAACGAATTTCCCGACATCTTTCCAGAAGAATTGTCGGGATTACCGCCGCCGAGATCATTAGAGTTCCAGATCGATCTAGTGCAAGGAGATGCACATGTAGCTCGCGCACCTTATCGACTTGCACCTTCCGAACTGCAAGAGCTGCAGAGTCAACTGCAGGAACTGCTATACCGTGGATTTATCCGACCGAGTTCATCGCCTTGGGGCGCACCTGTTTTGTTCGTGAAAAAGAAGGACAGATCTTTCCGCTTGTGTATCGATTATCGTGAACTGAACAAGTTGACGATCAAGAATCGGTATCCCCTTCCTAGAATTGATGATCTATTCGATCAGTTGCAAGGATCCAGCGTTTAATCCAAGATTGATTTAGGATCAGGTTATCACCAGTTGAGGGTGAAGGAGAGCGATGTGCTGAAGACTGCGTTCCAAACTCGTTATGGTCACTATGAGTTTCTGGTGATGCCATTCGAGTTAACTAATGCATCTGCCATGTTTATGAATCTCATGAATCGCGAATGCAAGTCGTACCTGGACAAATTCGTTATCGTATTCATAGATGATATCCTCATCTATTCCAAAAGCGAAGAAGAACATGAGCAACATCTTTAACTCATGCTTGAACTCTTGAGACAAGAGAAACTCTATGCCAAATTCTCCAAGTGTGAATTTTAGTTGAAGGAAGTCCAATTTCTTGGTCATATCGTGAGCGATCAGGGTATCAAATTCGATCCCGTAAAGATCGAAGCCATCAGTAAGTGGGAAACCCCCACTACTCCTACTCATATCCGCCAATTTTTAGGCCTCTCTGGTTACTATAGTAGATTCATCGTAGGTTTTTCTTTGATTGCACGTCCTTTGACCGCGTTAACTCAGAAGGGGAAGAAGTTTGTTTGGGAAACCGAGCAAGAGTCGGAATTCCAAACCCTGAAGTAGAAGTTAACCACCGCTCCTATTCTATCCCTTCCCGAAGGTAGTGATGATTTCGTTGTGTATTGCTGTAGTGACCCGTCCTAATCCATTTGGATGAAGTCTTCAACAGTTGGTCCCATTGCGAGGTTCTGACCTCTATATGCCATGAACGACTCCATGTAATATGAGCAAATGCACAGCGGAAGATTTCTTTCATACCTGAAAATAAACATGCTTTAAATTGTCAACCAAAAGGTTGGTGAGTTTATAGGTTTATCATAAAACAATCAAATTCATCATTTTGATAGACCACAAGATTTAAATGCTGCATGGTACAAATGGGCCCGAATCCTATACCCACCTGTAATATACAAGCGATATCTTTTAAATACAGTATACCTTTCTCGTGTACGAAATCATTTTTCACAAATCTTAGTAACCGTACACATATCTCGTGCAAAAAAACTAATACACATAACCTGTGTATAAAAATCATTCTCTCGATACATAACATTCACATCAATCGGTGGCAATTATCATGTCCACATAATTCAATGGTGGCAATTATCATGTCCACATAATTCAACGGTGGCAATTATCATGTCCACATAATTCAATAATAATCCGCAGAAGTTCTGTCTGCATAATAATTCATTTGAGGAATGTTTTGCTTGTGTCTATCTCGTCAAACATTTATAAAAGTATTTCATGTATTCGCAGTTCAAAATATATTTCAAAAGCATATAATAAAGCAGTTGTAAAAACAGCGCATGTATTCTCAGTCCCAAAAATGTAAAGAGTAAAAGGGAATCAAATGAAACTCACCTAATGTATTTTGTACTAAAAATACATATGACTATATTGAACAATGCAGGGTTGGCCTCGGATTCACGGACCTATATCAAGTATATATATTAACACATTGTGATATTAATCAACTAGGTTTATATATATTTTATAGTATATATATATATATATATATATATATATATATATATATATATATATATATATATATATATATATATATATGCATATCCTTATATATAATTATATTAATCCTTATAATTTGTTGTAATGCTTATATGATATATACACTTTATTAGATGTTATATTAATATAAATAATATTATATTAGTTAATATATTTAAAATCTAATATTAATAAACTTATGATATATGTAATAAATATATATTTTTATATAGATATCTTTTGTTTGTAAAAATAATAATTATAATAATAATAAAATAGTGATGATATTAATAATAATAATTAGATTTGAAATTTATAATAATAATAATAATAATAATAATAATAATAATAATAATAATAATAATAATGATAATGATAATAATATTAATAATGATACAACTAATAATAATAATGATAATATTAAAATGATACTTTTATGATAATTCTAATGATAATACTAATGATAATTTTAATTAGCAAAAATGATAATTTTAATAAAAATGTTAATTTTAATAAAAATGTTAATTTTAATAAAAACACTCATTCTAATAAAATTGATAAATTTAATAGTATTGATACTTTTAGTAATACTAATAATAGTAATAATAATATTGATAATAATATAAATGATATTTAATAATAGTAATAATAATAATAATTAACTTAGCAATAATAACAATAATTAATAATAATAACAATAATAGTAAAGATAATAATAATGATAAGTAACTACCTCAAAATAGGCTAAAAAATAAACTGCCACGACAGGACTCGAACCCGCGACCTCCCGCTAGCCCATCAATACTCTTAACCAGTGACCTATCAGTTTTGTTATTGTAATGAATCAAGTTTCTATTTATCTATCCCGCAAGAAAACGATTTAACCTCTTGCTCATAATCCTAATCATCAACATCTATCAACATCGTTCGTTCTCAATTCCAACAAGAAAACCGAAATAATAGCCCATGTTATCTTTACGTTTTATAGCCCAATTGTATTTGTTTAGTGGATCCACAACATAGTCCATTTATTTAAGACAAACCAAAACCCAATATCTAAAGTCCATTATTTATTTGGTTGGGTTTATGATACGGTTTTTGATATCTCAGAAGGATAAACACTATAGCAGCGAAATAATAATCAAATCTTAGCCCCACAATTCTTCCACTAACACAATTCAATCGATAACTTATACATCCTGTCACAATAATAATCATTCGCTATTATTTTATATACCATCATCTTAATCCTTACGATCAACTTTATTTTAAATAGAACCAACGGTGCAGCAATTTATTGTGTTGATTTGGGAGGTTTTTGGATTTCGGTTTACACAAGAACAGATGCAGGTATAGCAGCAATAATAACAGCAGGGATGGTGGCAATGAAGTGGTTTGAAGATGAGAGAGAGTAAGAGAGAGAGAGAGAGAGAAGGTTCTTGTCGAGTTTTGATAGCAACAACAAAATTTAGTTTATGGGTGATGGAAATGAAACAGAAAAAGAGTTTAGAGTGATTGTTATGGTTATATATTCGTGATTAAAAGAGTGATGTGTAGGTGTCGATGGTGTAATGACCCGGAAATTTTCGACCAAATTTAAACTTAATCTTTATATGATTTCGATTCGACAAGCAAAGTCTGTCAAACTGAGTCTACAAATTTTTGAATTATTTAAATAGATTCATTTATACCTTTGACCATCTCCGACGATTCACGAACCATTATTTGTAAATAGTTAAATATATATATAAACAAGTAAATATAAATAATTCGTCTGCATTGCATTACTGTGTTATTAAGATTCACATGTTTTATTTATATCATATTAAAATTTAGATATTATATATATACGCTGTTAAATTTACATCCGTGAATCAACATGTAATTGTTTGTGATACAGTATGGTTGTCTTTTGCTTTTCTTATATATATGCATAACGTAGAATGAAAGAGAATTAACTTCATCTCTTAATTCCACATCTGTATCTTCTATTATCATGATAAACAACCATCACCACTAACTCTTCTCCTTCCTTACTACACGACCGAACACCTTCACCACTATAACTTATAATACCCCATTTGTTGTTAGTATACTACTATTAATGTTATGAATCTTATACTTCTGCTTGATCTAAACCCCAACCAAGAACCATTGACAACCACAACTTATACGTCTCTTATCATTACTCCTTTGTCTCCTACTCTATTCCCTGGAACGAACCTTAACCAACTTCCTGACTTGTTAGCTATTCGATCAACACCACAGGACCACCCCTACCACCTCCCTTGTTGCTTGTTCGAACCAAAAAGCACAAAACCCAGACTATTACTACTCATTTCTATTCTATCCAACAATTGTCACAACCCCCATCACCTTGAACCACCGTGGACTTACAAACCCGAACCCGTCACCTTTAATCACCACATCTTCTCTCCTCCTTCTTTTTGATGTTTCTCCTCGTGAACCACAAACCGCCGGTCCACCATCTCCTACCATAGCAACCACCGTGATCATCACTCGTCCGCCACCACAGTCACCTCATCACCTTCAAATCGCCATCTTTACAACCGTCACCACCAACACACACATGCAACCACCACAAACCACCACTTCCTCTCTCTACATTTTTTTTCTTTCTCCCTTTCTTTGTTGCTAACGACTGTCGCTGCTATCCCTTTTGTTGATACTCAAACAAAGATGGTGAATGATCATTATATTTTAATAATGACGATGACCAAGTAAGAATTGTGGAAGTGTTTTCAGTGGCTTGCGTGTACACGTTTTATTTAGTGGCCGACACAATCAAATAAAATGCATGAGAAAAGTTACCCAATTGTTTTTGTCTGTTACATGTAAACCAAGATCATCCAATTCTTAAATGGGACCGTATTCCTTTATTTAGATTTAGACATTTCGTATGGGCCATAGACAAGAACATTAATCCCTTAAATGAATAAGTAACTTGGGCCGAGGGGTTTTGTTTATGAGTGGGCCGAGATCCAAATGTTAAACGTATCATTTAATCTAAATTAATTTTAGGGTGGCCCAAGACTCCACTCTTATAGCTATTTACGAAGATGACTTTAAACAACAGGGTTATGATGATTATATACATGATATGGTTATGATAAGAATGGGATGACGATGAAGTTATCAAATAATGATAATGGTGTAACAAGTTTAATTACGATAATGATAAGAATGATGATGGTGTGATAGTGACAAAAATGGTTAAATAGAATTGAGCTGGAAATTAAAACAAAAATGAATGGGCATAATGATTAAGGATGTTATCGGGTTAGCGGAACGTCGCGGGTTCAAAACCGGACTTGGGCATTATTTTTAGGGCTACTCCCCTGAGGTAATTATTTAATAATTATTATTATTATTATTATTATTATTATTATTATTATTATTATTATTATTATTATTATTAAGTACTATTATCAAAATTATTATTTTCATTATCATCATTATTAAACTTTTCACCTTTATTAAAAACTATTATTATTATCATTATTATTATTATTATCACTTTTATGAGTGTTAATATTATTTTTATGAAAATTTCTATTAATTTTATGAATATTGTAATTATTATTATTATGAATATCATCATTATTATTTTTAACACAAAAATTATTATTTTTAACATTATTTATCTAAGGTATATATAAAATAAACATAGTTAATTAAGTTGTTAATGAAACATATAATTTACTAAAATAATAATTGATAAGAATATATAAATTGTTCGATTACCATTATATTTATTAAAATATATATTAATGATATAGGATCGTCAATCCGAGACCAACCCTATACTTGTTAATGACGTCATATGTATTTTTACTACAAAATACATTAGGTGAGTTTCATTTGCTCCCTTTTTAATTGCTTTTGCAATATATATTTTTGGGCTGAGAATACATGCGCTGTTTTTATAAATGTTTTACGAAATAGACACAAGTACTTAAAATACATTCTACGTTGAGTTGTACCACTGGCATACTTCCCCGTAGCTTGGTAACTACTATTTACATGGGTATTGTAAACGCGAATCCTGTTGATAGATCTATCGGGCCTGACAACCCCAACCGGACTGGATGACCAGTATTCAACGGTTGCACAGTACTTCATTTTGTAGACTACACTTGGTACAGTGTAGTGAGATTTCATAATAAAGGGAATATGCGACGTTGATTAATAGTTAAGTATGGTTACCAAGTGCTCAACCACTTAGAATGCTTTACATACACTTGCGAGTGTTTTATGTTTATGATTATGAAATCTTGTGGTTTATTAATATATTAAAAAGATTGTTATGATAAACCTATGAACTCACCAACCTTTTGGTTGACACTTTTAAGCATGTTTAATTCTCAGGTACGAATTAAGTCTTCCGCTGTGCATTTGCTCATTTTAAGGACATTACTTGGAGTCGATCATCGCAATGGGACCAAATGTTGATGACTTCGTCCAGATGGATAAGGACGGGTCCTTACAGGTGGTATTAGATCGGTGGTCTTAGCGAACCAGGTCTTGCATGAGTGTGTCTAACTGGTAGTTGTTAGGATACATTAATGAGTCTGGACTTTGACCGTGTCTACATGTCAAAAGTTTTGCTTATCATATCTAGTCGGAAATCATCTACTTATCATCCTTAGGAAAATACCTGCTTATCATTCTTAAAGTCTAGACACATCTTACTGCATTTAGTGCATCGATGGTGTATAGACAAAATTCATATCTTAGCGTATCTGTTATTGTTACCTTTGGCTGACATCTTTTCAAAGATTCTCCGTAATTTACGGGATTTTGGTATTATATATACATATGCAAATTTTGTATTAAAGAGTACCAAATCTAACTCCTATAATCTATTCTATACCAAAAATTCATTATCCGACTATACAAGATGGATTCCGCATCTAGTTTGAATTCCTCAGATTCTGACCGCTATGCCGATATGGATTTCCATTCGGGCTCCGAGAACAGCGTCAACGGAATGGATCAACCAATTTCCCATCATCTATTCTGGATGAATTGGGAATGGGTTCGTAATATACTAAATCACTGGAGACAAGAAGAAGGTGATCCCTTCCATCCACTGAATTGCCCTCTTGGCGATGAACCAGAAGCACTTACCGGCGAACCTGTTCGAGAAACCATTTTCTCTCTCATTTCTAGAGTATCTCGTCACGATTATATACTATCCCATATTTCGAATCTTGTTCATTCGCTCGCTCTAACCGCCAATCATCCCGGTATAATAGAAGAAGTAAACGAACTCCCCACTCGGGTAGTGACTTTAGAGAATATGGTGCGAAGGTTACAAACACCAGCAGCAGCATCAGCAGCATAATCAGCACCACCATCATCAACCGCTGACAATAACCTTATCACCCCAATCACAACTGCGTCGTAAACCTAAACCTCACAATCTGTATCTCGGATATCAACATCACACGCCTCAATAACCCCATCTGTATTTCGAGTATGATCTTCGTTCTACATATCGATTATCTTTGCTTTACGTATCGTTCTACCTCATTTATCTTCGTTCGACATGTCAATTAAGTAATCTCTAATGTTTTAGAGATTAAATATTCTTGTATTAACGAAAAATCAAATGAGTTTACTATTTTATTGACTCATTAGATCCATAATTACATCTGAAGAAAATATATATGCAAGTATATTTTCATAAAAGATTGTGATTAAAAATTTCTTTTGTACAAACTGTTAATGGTGAAAATATTTTAACGGGTAGGTAATACCCGAGGAATATTTAGACTTCTCATTAATAAGTTACACTGTACATTCTTCGAATCTGATTCAACGGTCAGTTGCTATCCTATATACAATCACCGATATACGAATCCGTTCATCACAGAATAACCATCTCCATTCAAATTTCATATTTGGATTTTGACCTATCAGAATCCAACAAGTGGCATAATGAAGAAAACATTGAACAAAAATAAAATTTGTTAGAAACAAACGGATTAACTAATTAAAATATGGTTAAGATTCCATGCTAACTGTTCCTAGCTAACTGTTAATTCTGTATTACATTTTCTTTATCGCAATTTTATTTATCGTCATTTAATTTCTGTTATTTACTTTTACGCACTTTAAATCGGGACACATGTACACAATACGTCGGATTAATTCTGAGACAATACGTTGTACACGGGTCATGATATCTATTTATTTATTTTACGCACTTTAAATAACGGGACACGTATACAAGGTTTCGACCTATCATATCGACCCATCTATATATATATTTCGGAACAACCATAGACACTCTATATGTGAATGTTGGAGTTGGCTATACAGGGTTGAGGTTGATTCCAAAATATATATATGGTTTGAGTTGTGATCAATACTGAGACCGGTACACGGGTCACGGTACGTATTAATTAATTCGAATATTATATATTAAATTATATATGAATTTATTGGACTATTGGACTGCTAACTTTGGACAATTAAAATGAATTAAAATATTATTATAACATATGAAACTAAACAATTCTTCAAGTTTGCCACTTGAATTCATCTTAAACCTTATTTGTACCTCGACAGTTACAATCCGCGTTCAAATCTTTTCATGATTTTTGAAAACACCTCGATCGGGAGGATGAACCAGCCGCACTTCATTTACGGAAGAAAAGATTTATGCACCTGAAAAACTCTCGAACCCAAATTCATACTTTAACACGTACCCGTGTTGAATACTTTACCATTTATTAGCAAAAACAACTTTACGATTCCTTTTCAAAGTAACCAATTTTGTCACAGCTTCAGCAAGTTAACTCCGACTTCTCAGTAAGACTAGTCTTATTATAACCTCGATATATATACGTTGTTCTTTCGCCGTCGTTACCGGAGAACCTTTTATAATACACGACATCATCAGCAGATGTACCAGCAGCTCGTCATCTCTTTGGCGGAATCCGCAATCAGTATTTTGAAAATCTCGCAGAACTTCCCCAGTTATACCTATAACGTCTACCCCTAAGAATTACATACTTCGGATGTGAAGTTTCTGAAAAACACTCTGAACTGCGAACTAGTTTTTGAAATGCTGATGAAGCAGCAAAAACAGTAAACGACTTTAACAGTCAAAAGTTTGATGATAAAGTACAGTGTGTTGGTAAAGCTCAGAAAAAGAGAAGGTTGGGAACTGGAAAACGGATTGAGCAAAGTATGAAAGAGGCTGTGGATAAACCACAAGGACTGAACCTACCTTCAAAGGATCCCAATGATTCAGGGCCTACTGAAATCATTAGCAAACACCTTACTTCTCATTCTAAACCTTCATAGACAAATCTTCTTCATCATCCATCGATGATAGAAAATCTAAGATATCATCGTGCCTTTCATTATAAATATCCTCGATATTTCTGAAGATATTTCCATAAGCATTTTTATATGAGATCATGTATCTCTCCGTAACATCTGCATTACTACATAAAAGAAATCGTGTTAGTTTCTAAATTCTGAAACCTTCGAGTTTAAAATAGAAATGTTTTGAAGTAGTGTTCGGAACTGATGCATGAATTAGTATAATATAATGACACTTGATCAACGTCATTATATTACAGTAAGTCATGTTGAGTTTCTAATGTAATGTGATGATTCACAGTTTCATCATCATGTGCTATGTTACACGACTCTTATATTCTACTTAATCTCTAAAAAAATATCAAGAAAATATTTCTTGATGGTTCGGTCTATTCCAGGATAAACTGGTAATTTGACAAATCAAAATCGTACCATTACCGTTTCTTTCTTAGAACATTAGCTAGGTTCATTTCGAATTTCATAACTACGAATTCCGGACCATTACTCGCTTGACTCGAGGACGGGAAGAGGAAACGAAAGAATGAAGCTCCAAAATAGAAATTGGAGTATAAATCATAGCAAATATGAGAGAGCATTAACTATGGATGACAATGATTATAGAAGACAGAAGCATGAACATCGAAGTATAAGGAAAGATATAAAACCCAACAACATCCTAGAAATTACAAACCGTGTAGGTCAATGTTTATCGCAGCATAAATACACGGGAGAATTAAAAACACTATAACCCCAAGGGCGAAATAGAAGAAAGTAGATTCTTCTGGTGGAAGTGAGAAAAGGAGAATGAATGTTGCGATAGTAGGGATGAGGACAAAGATCAGAACTGGATTAAGCATTTTCACAGTCGGTTGAAAGTATGGATCGAGAAAGAAAGAATTGGAGTGGTGAAAATAATGGAAAGAAGGAAGTTCATTTATAGAGAAGATACCAGACAAAGCATTCGAGACAGATAATCGCATTAAATTAAAAAGAATCCTAATTTTCCATAAATCCCGAAGAATCAAATCCTATAGATTTCCAAGATTTTCTTTTAAATCCCTTGAATTCCGGAATTCAACAGTGACTACGTCAAAAGTTATAACAAACCTCTATTTACTTCATTTCACTCTTCTGTGATAGCCTCACCCGTACGCTTCAAATAACTCAATTATTTTAGCAATATTACAAGTTGATAAAACCCTATTTTGTCAACTCGTATTCGTCATAAAAACACTTTTATTGTTAGCCCTGAAGACCTCACTCAAATTTCGGGGACGAAATTTCTTTAACGGGTGGGTACTGTAACGACCCGGAAATTTTCGACCAAATTTAAACTTAATCTTTATATGATTTCGATTCGACAAGCAAAGTCTGTCAAACTGAGTCTACAAATTTTTGAATTATTTAAATAGATTCATTTATACCTTTGACCATCTCCGACGATTCACGAACCATTATTTGTAAATAGTTAAATATATATATAAACAAGTAAATATAAATAATTCGTCTGCATTGCATTACTGTGTTATTAAGATTCACATGTTTTATTTATATCATATTAAAATTTAGATATTATATATATACACTGTTAAATTTACATCCGTGAATCAACATGTAATTGTTTGTGATACAGTATGGTTGTCTTTTGCTTTTCTTATATATATGCATAACGTAGAATGAAAGAGAATTAACTTCATCTCTTAATTCCACATCTGTATCTTCTATTATCATGATAAACAACCATCACCACTAACTCTTCTCCTTCCTTACTACACGACCGAACACCTTCACCACTATAACTTATAATACCCCATTTGTTGTTAGTATACTACTATTAATGTTATGAATCTTATACTTCTGCTTGATCTAAACCCCAACCAAGAACCATTGACAACCACAACTTATACGTCTCTTATCATTACTCCTTTGTCTCCTACTCTATTCCCTGGAAAGAACCTTAACCAACTTCCTGACTTGTTAGCTATTCGATCAACACCACAGGACCACCCCTACCACCTCCCTTGTTGCTTGTTCGAACTAAAAAGCACAAAACCCAGACTATTACTACTCGTTTCTATTCTATCCAACAATTGTCACAACCCTCATCACCTTGAACCACCGTGGACTTACAAACCCGAACCCGTCACCTTTAATCACCACCTCTTCTCTCCTCCTTCTTTTTGATCTCTCTCCTCGTGAACCACAAACCGTCGGTCCACCATCTCCTACCATAGCAACCACCGTGATCATCACTCGTCCGCCACCACAGTCACCTCATCACCTTCAAATCGCCATCTTTACAACCGTCACCACCAACACACACATGCAACCACCACAAACCACCACTTCCTCTCTCTACATTTTTTTTTCTTTCTCCCTTTCTTTGTTGCTAACGACTGTCGCTGCTATCCCTTTTGTTGATACTCAAACAAAGATGGTGAATGATCATTATATTTTAATAATGACGATGACCAAGTAAGAATTGTGGAAGTGTTTTCAGTGGCTTGCGTGTACACGTTTTATTTAGTGGGCGACACAATCAAATAAAATTCATGAGAAAAGTTACCCAATTGTTTTTGTCCGTTACATGTAAACCAAGATCATCCAATTCTTAAATGGGACCGTATTCCTTTATTTAGATTTAGACATTTCGTATGGGCCATAGACAAGAACATTAATCCCTTAAATGAATAAGTAACTTGGGCCGAGGGGTTTTGTTTATGAGTGGGCCGAGATCTAAATGTTAAACGTATCATTTAATCTAAATTAATTTTAGGGTGGCCCAAGACTCCACTCTTATAGCTATTTACGAAGATGACTTTAAACAACAGGGTTATGATGATTATATACATGATATGGTTATGATAAGAATGGGATGACGATGAAGTTATCAAATAATGATAATGGTGTAACAAGTTTAATTACGATAATGATAAGAATGATGATGGTGTGATAGTGACAAAAATGGTTAAATAGAATTGAGCTGGAAATTAAAACAAAAATGAATGGGCATAATGATTAAGGATGTTATCGGGTTAGCGGGACGTCGCGGGTTCAAAACCGGACTTGGGCATTATTTTTAGGGCTACTCCCCTGAGGTAATTATTTAATTATTATTATTATTATTATTATTATTATTATTATTATTATTATTATTATTATTATTATTATTATTGTTGTTATTATTATTATTATTATTATTATTATTATTATTATTATTATTATTAAGTACTATTATCAAAATTATTATTTTCATTATCATCATTATTAAACTTTTCACCTTTATTAAAAACTATTATTATTATCATTATTATTATTATTATCACTATTATCACTTTTATGAGTGTTAATATTATTTTTATGAAAATTTCTATTAATTTTATGAATATTATAATTATTATTATTATGAATATCATCATTATTATTTTTAACACAAACGTTATTATTTTTAACATTATTTATCTAAGGTATATATAAAATAAACATAGTTAATTAAGTTGTTAATGAAACATATAATTTACTAAAATAATAATTGATAAGAATATATAAATTGTTCGATTACCATTATATTTATTAAAATATATATTAATGATATAGGATCGTCAATCCGAGACCAACCCTATACTTGTTAATGACGTCATATGTATTTTTACTACAAAATACATTAGGTGAGTTTCATTTGCTCCCTTTTTAATTGCTTTTGCAATATATATTTTTGGGCTGAGAATACATGCGCTGTTTTTATAAATGTTTTACAAAATAGACACAAGTACTTAAAATACATTCTACGTTGAGTTGTACCACTGGCATACTTCCCTGTAGCTTGGTAACTACTATTTACATGGGTATTGTAAACACGAATCCTGTTGATAGATCTATCGGGCCTGACAACCCCAACCGGACTGGACGACCAGTATTCAACGGTTGCACAGTACTTCGTTTTGTAGACTACACTTGGTACAGTGAAGCTTATCCTAAGCGTTACGTCCCTAATAAGTTGAATGCTCGATCCACGAAGTGTATCTTCATAGGATATCCCAAGGATGATATGGGATACTATTTCTATGATCCATCCGAGCAGAATGTATTTGTTGCTCGGAGGGCGGAATTCCTTGAAACTAAGTTCCTTATGGAAGGAAATAGTTAAAGGAAGATAGATATTGAAGAGGTTCAAGATCAAGCAGATGATACACAATTGGTTAACACCAGCACTCAACATGAAAATGTTGAGAATGATCAAATGGATGATCACAATACACAAGACATTCGTAGATCTGGTAGGATTAGTAATCCTCCTGAGAGATATGGGTTTCTCATGAATGGTTGCCATGTGGTTGATTTGGATGAACCAACAAACTACCAAGATGCTTTATCAAGGATTGATAAGGATAAATGGCTGGAAGCCATGAACGCTGAGATGCAATCCATGTATGACAACCAAGTTTGGGAACTTGTTGAACAACCAACTGGCTCCAGGCTAGTTGATTGTAAATAGCTTTTCAAAATGAAAACCGACATACATGGAAACTTAGATACATACAAAGCTAGACTTGTAGCAAAAGGTTTCACTCAAACTCAAGGGGTTGACTATGATGAAACTTTTTCGCATGTGGCAATGCTAAAGTCTATTAGGATATTATTTGCCATTGCTGCTCATTATGATTACGAAAGATGGCAAATGGATGTCAAGACCGCTTTCCTAAATGGATATCTTATGGAAGATGTCTATATGGTTCAGCCTGAAGGTTTTGTTGATCCGAAATATCCAAAAAGGGTATGCAAGTTAAAAAAGTCAATCTACGGATTGAAACAAGCATCTAGAATGTGGAATCATCGTTTTAATGAGGAAGCCGAGAAATTTGGCTTCATTAAAAATGGTGATGAAGCTTGTGTATATAAGAAAGCTAGTGGGAGCACTATCATGTTCCTTGTATTATATGTAGATGATATATTATTATTTGGGAACGATATTCCGGCAATGCAAGGTGTTAAAACTTGGCTAAGTAAATGCTTCTCCATTAAGGATCTTGGAGAAGCACAATACGTTTTGGGGATTGGGATCTATAGGGATAGATCCAAGAAATTGATAGGTTTGAATCAAAGTGCATACATTGAAAAGGTCTTGAAAAGGTTCAAGATGGAGAACTCTAAGAGTGGTTTGGTACCTATTCAAAGAGGAACGCCTCTCAGTTCATCTCAGTGCCCTACCACGAAAGATGAACAAGAGAGAATGAAGAGAGTCCCTTATGCATCTGCTATTGGGTCAATCATGTATGCAATGATATGTACTAGACCGGATGTGTCATGCGCTCTTAGCTTGACAAGTAGATACCAGAATAACCCAGGAAACAGTCATTGGGTTGCTGTTAAAAGTATATTGAAATACCTTAGAAGGACTAAGGATATGTTTCATATATACGGGTTTGGTGAGGAGGAACTCGCTGTAAAAGGTTACGTGGACGCGAGCTTCCAAACTGAAGGTGCGATCTCTTGGAAGAGTTAAAAGTAGAATGTTGTTGCTTTATCCACTACAGAATCAGAATACATCGCCGTCTCATTGGCAGCTAAGAAAGCTGTATGGATGAAGAAATTCATCGACGACTTAGGAGTGGTCCCTTCCATTCAGGACCCTCTTGAGATCTTTTGTGACAACGAGGGTGCGATTGCCCAAATCAAGGAACCTCGTGCTCACCAAAAGACCCATCACATTGAGCGGAGATTCAACTACATAAGGGATGAAGTTGAAAAGGGAAAGATATGTATTCGCAAAGTTCACACAGATCTTAATATAGCGGACCCACTCACGAAGCTCTTATATGGTGCAAAACATCAAGGGCATGTTAGTGCATTAGGGCTTCGATATTCTAGTGATTGGTTATGATCTGTTTTAAGTATTGTAACGGAACGAAGTGGTTCAAACTCATTAATATAACTATGGTGTTAATTTAATTGAGTCATGTTCCTATTTTGCATATTTTATCCATGAATAAGCTATTATTCTAAATTCCGTAGTCGATCACATTTGTGGGAACAAATGTGAGGTTTAGACTATTATGAACTTGGATTGGTATACATTCAGGTTGAATGTGGGGCAAGGTTGCAACCAAGGTTCATAGATATTTGTGGGATACAAATATTGGAAGACCCGCTCTCAAGATTTACTGTATAGAGCCTTTGTGGTTGATCACATGTAATCTTGAGTAAAGGCGAATATCATTGTATCCTCTGACCTGAGATACATATTGGGTTCGGATATTTACCAAGTATCGTGCCTTGATTCTTTCCTTCGCTATTCTGAAATATGGTAGTTCATAAGGAAGAGCTCAGGTATAATGCAAGGTATATATTTAGGACGTATGTAGTCAAGATGGAATTTGTCCCTCTTATTCGTTGAGAGTCAGATGTCTAAGGCCTGATAAAGTTAGATCTAAAAGAGAGTGATCATTCTGTGTCTCTTGGATTTAACATGACATCTAGGATGAAAGGATATAATGAAAAGATTCACCTATTCATATTTGAGATGGGAACTCGAAAGGGATGATGTTATTGAATGGCACAAAGTCATAACATATTGGGGGTGATGGACGGTCGTTAGGTGGTATCCATCATTTGCATTAATTTCTTATGTTTCTCGTGCAAGTGGGAGATTGAAGGTTTTTCGTATGCCCGAGAGACATATCTAATCAATGTGGCTAATATGTTATGATCCAAGTCGGGTCATATCCAATAACAAGCTTACCGACACCTTATAAGTATTAATCTTAACGAGTGGCTCGTTAAATGAATACGCGACACTTGGATTTCAGAAAATCGGGTTTCTGAAATATAATCACTTGAGATAAATTATTTGGATAATTTATATATAATTATTTATAGGTTTAAATAATTATGTTGTGTTATATTTTATAAAAGGATTATAAAATGTGAAAGTATCAAATAAAACCATGGGATTTTATACATAAATTGCAAGTTTTATAAAAAAAAAATTCATGGTTTTATGAACCCCCTCATGTGGCCGTTTTGGAGAGTTAAATGGGGGACAAGCATGCTCTTGGTTTTGTGGCTTTCAAGGTTACACAAGTCCTTATGCACATGCTTGATGGTTTAACCAAGGTTTTGATTCAATTCACAAAGGAATAACACATAATCTTTCAAGTGACAAAAAAACTCCTTTTTTTTATATATGCTGGTCGATTTTTCCAGCAAGAAAAGAAGAGGTTTTGTTGAGTCCCCAAAATAATTAAGGATTTAATTATGACAAAACAATATTTATTTGCACTAAAGTGTTATGTGCAGCCAGCACACGTTTGTTTATGTATAGTCAGCTAATATAGCTGTGTCGAGTGTTTAGTATGCTTCCTAGTCTATCAGCACAAGGTAGAAATGTATTCTTCGAATCAGCACAGGATGTGCACCCAGCAAATCAAGAATATCAAGTGACTCAGCATATGAAGGACCAGTAAGTCTGGATATTAGCATACAACACAAGACAGCCATGCTCCATTACAAGCATGGTAGTTTCCCAGAGTGGTCTACATCAACGCACTATTCAACAGAAGTCGAAGACAAAGTTGAACAGAAAAGGACAGGAGTCGGCGGCTGACAAGTGACCTTACAAGACCACGTGGGAATGCAGAAGTGGAACGCATGTGCAGACATGTGTTATACTCTATTCATACCTAGGGAACACAACATTCCATTTGTTTAAATCAAATGGTAGTGCCAAACCGAATGGGTGTGTTCCAGCAAATAGCTACCTAAGAGGAAAGAAGGAAAGCACGCCTTCTGACACAATTGTCCCCACAAGTACAAGGCATCCAATGTACTAGTGGACAATAGATTAATTACACAGTTAATAGAACTACTATATATATTGTTGTATCCACTATTGTAAAAAGTAGTGGTGTGGGTTTATCTGTTAGAGTCAAAACCGTGTAATAGCTTTAGTTTATCTCTTAGCTATAATCTAGGTAATCTGTATCAACCAACTATCATTTCCGCCAAGGATAGTTGTGATTCTTTCTGATTTAATCAATAAAGAATAACAGTTGAAAATTACCTGTGACTCTATCTTATTTACTACAGAATACTAAACGTGTTTAACTGACTAGTTAATTAAGAAAAGAATTGTATTCACCCCCCCTCTACAATACTCCTGTTGTTATTAAGGGACCAACAACTGGTATCAGAGCGTCAGTCTTGATAATTAATATCTTGGATCTGAATTCTCTTATGGCTTCGTATTCAAACTCAGCTTACCTTGAGAATGGCTCGTCTAACAGACCACCTAAGTTTGATGAAGATGAGTATGAAACCTGGAAGGCAAGGTTCATGCTCCATCTTGAGTCTGTGGATTCACTCATGCCTGGAATTGCCAAAGATGGCCCTTTTGTTCCCACTGAGACAGTTGGTAGTGCACCAGCAACAGCTGACACTCCTGCCATCCCTGGCAGAGAGGTTATTCTCACTCCCTCTAGATGGGATGATGAGGATAAACGTCGAGTTGGTCTTGACCCTAAAATCAGAACCCTGTTAGCCATAACTTTGCCTAACCCACTGTTCAAACTGATCAAGGGAAAAGAAAATGCTAAGCTTATGCTTGACTACCTAGATGTCACCTATGAGGGTATGGGAGAAGTTAGGCAGAACAGGATGATTGCTCTTAAAAGAGAATATGAAATGTTCTTTGCCTATAAGAATGAAACCCTTAAGCAAACCTTCATTAGGTTTAACTCTTTGATAGCAGACCTGACCACTTTAAATGTAACCTACACTGAATTTGAACAAGTGAACAAATTCATTGATGCACTGCCATGTAAATGGAAACCTGTTACTGACCCATTAAGAACCACACAGACCCTAAAGAACTTTAACCTGTCTTCTCTCTACAGTTCCCTTTGGAATCATGAGAAGGCAGAAGCCAAGTTTGAACTTAACATGAAAGAAAACTTTAGGTCTGCCCCCACCACTTCAAAATCATCTAAAAATGATGATGCTGCTCTTATTGCTGCTGCTAAATGGAAGAAAGCTCAAAAAGCGTTACTGGTTCAAAAGTTACTGGCAGAACAAGAGTCAGCTGATAGTGTTGAGGAAAGTGGTACTGGGTCTGAAGAAAGCAGTACAGATGAAAGTGATGTAGAAGGGTTTGCTGAAGGTATGGCTCTGCTGGCTAGGCAGTTCAAAAGGTTCAATCGTAGTAGAACCAGCAAGTCATACAAAGGGAGCAAAAAGCCAAATGCTAGGTACAACAGCAAGTCAGTCAAGGGTCCTAAATCTGAGTGCTTTAATTGTGGGAAGGTTGGACATTTTGCTGCTGAATGCATGTCCAAGAAACCTTCCACGTCACATGCTAACTCTTTCTCAAAAGCTGATAAGTACAAAAACAAGTACAAAGCTATGAAAGCTCAGATGAAGGAAAGTGCAAAGACTGACAAGAAGGGTAAACAGCCAGAAAAGGTTCTAGTTGCTGAACATCATGACTGGGATGAAGCCAGCACGTCCTCGTCTTCTGATAGTGATACTGATGATGATGGTGCTGGTTATGCTACTGGTAAAAAGCTGTGTTTGATGGCCAAAGAGGTCGAGGAGTCTGATGAGGAAGATGGTGGTAGTACGTTTTTGGCTGACATGAGGGAAGCTGATCATAACAGAGACTCTCCTCAATGGAAAACTGAAATGATGTATAAGGTTGATAATTTTCGAACTTATACTGATGATGAAAAAGCTGAAATGTTTGACTACCTAAGAATTGATTTATGCAGAAGCTGCAAACGTGAAGAGAGTTTGAAATCTAATAACAAATCTTTAAATGAAAAACTCAAAGGCAAAAATGATGAAATTAAGATCTTTAAAGATACAATTTCCAAACTTGAAAAACAAAACTTTGCTTTAGAAACTCTTCACGTTGAGGCAGCAGAAGTCAAGACCCAGCTGGACAATCTCAAAAGAGTTGTTGCTTCATGGTGCACATCTGCTCAACGCACAGCTAAATGTGTTAATGAGCAGGTGCCTGCCCAAGTTCAAGCCTTCTTTGCTGGTGACTATGCTGCTGCTGCTGCTATTGCAGAAGTTACTTTCATGGACCCGATTCTTGAAACTGATCCTGAAGCTGTCTTGCCAAATACTTTTGCTAAGATAGTTGAAGGTAAAAAGGTTGTGACAAACAAATTTGTTAGACCTACTGTGTCCCCACCACCTGCCATGAAAGAAATTTTGGAGGATGAAGTTAGAGCAAGAGAAGCCAGTAACTCAATTGATGAGATTACTGACCCCTCAAGCATCCACTACATGACTCCGAAAGAAAGACGTATTAAAAGGGAAATCACTAAAAACAATTTGAGAAAAGTTAAACCAACTGATTCCCCTTCGTGTTCGAGTTCCACCAGTGCTAAGCCAGCTGATGACCAATCTACTGGTCACCCAGTAGCTGCAGACAAGCCAGTGAAACGAAATACTGGCAAATCTAAGGCAGCAGTTAAGATACCTACTGGTTCATCAGCATCAGAAGACAAGCCAGCAACTTCCCACGCTAACTTGTCAAATGATAAAGGAAAGACAGTTCGCCATGGTCATGGTACTGGTTCCAAAAGGAAAGCTGCCCATAAGGGAAAAGCAAAAATTGACTCGACTGATGAGCTGTCTATCACTGAGATAATGACAGCCAAGCTTGACCAGCTAATTGAGGCAGTAATTAAAAGTCGACCCGATCCTACTGCCCTTATTAGATCTGTGCATGACCAACCACAAAAGCCAAAAGTGAGAAAATGCTACAAATGTGGCAGCAAAGCTCACCTGGATAACCAGTGTACTCAAACCCAAACCCCATCTGCTGCTTCTTCTAGCAAGCCAGTAGAAAAGAAGAAGTCATCAAAGGTGACTCCTTCAGAACCCATCCTTGGATGGGTTCCCAAAAAGAACTAATCTCTAAGTTATTGTGCAGGGCATTCAAAACAAGCAAATCTGGTATCTCGACAGTGGATGTTCGAGACATATGACCGGAAGTAAGTCCCTGCTGATGGACTATCAGGAAAAGGATGGTCCAGTTGTTTCGTATGGAGATAATTCGTTGGGTTACACAAAGGGTTTTGGTACTTTGACAAATGGGAATGTCACGTTCTCAAATGTTGCATATGTAGTTGGGCTTAAACATAACTTACTCAGCATAAGCCAACTGACAAGCAAGAATAAGATAGTCCAATTCAGAAAGAAAATTGGTACTATTTTTGATAAGACAGGGAAGCCACTGCTGACTGCAAAACGTCATGAAAACATGTATCAAATTGACATGAACACAGCAGTCACAACAACTGATACTTGTTTCTATTCGAAGGCAGCAGACAACCTGAAGTGGTTATGGCACAAGAGACTCTCACATCTCAACTTCAAAGATATTCACAAATTATCCAGTAGAAGTTTGGTGTCTGGGCTACCCACAATGTCTTATGTGAAGGACAGATTGTGTCCTGGTTGTGAAAAGGGGAAACATCACCATGCCTCGTTCAAATCAAAGCAAATCTCATCTGTTGAGAAACCATTTCACTTACTTCATATGGATCTATTTGGTCCAGTGAATGTGGCCAGCTGTAGTGGGAAGAAGTATACACTGGTTATTGTTGATGAATACTCGAGATACACTTGGGTGTTCTTTCTAAGGCAAAAGAGTGAAGCTGCTGATGAAATCATCAATTTTATCAAAAGAATGGAGCTTTTGAATGGGCAACTGGTGAAGCAACTAAGAAGTGATCATGGTACAGAATTCAGAAATGCTACATTAGAAGAATTTTGTGCTGACAAAGGTCTTTCCCAAAATTTCTCTGCTGTGAGAACACCTCAACAAAATGGTGTTGCAGAAAGAAGAAACAGAACTCTCATTGAAGCAGCAAGATCTATGTTGGCTGAGTCTGGGTTGAAGAATTCCTACTGGGCAGAAGCTGTGAATACTGCCTGTTTTACCCAGAATAGATCTCTTATTGTGAAAAGACATCAGAAAACTGCTTATGAAGTTCTCAAAGGAAGAAGACCCTCAATTTCATTTCTTCATGTATTTGGCACTCCCTGTTACATTCTAAATAATAGGGATCAGCTGGGCAAATTCGATGCTAAAGCTGATGAAGGTATATTCCTTGGATATTCCAACATGTCAAAGGCATATAGGGTCTACAACAAAAGAAGAGGTTGTTTTGAAGAATCCATTAATGTTACATTCGATGAAACTGCCTCTGCTTCATCTACTGATCGTGAAGATGAAGTGTTACTGTTTGAAGAGCCTACTCAGCAAGCTCTTGATGATGAAGAGCCAGCAGCACAACCCTCACCAATCCATGCTGCTGGGTTCTCTGATGATGAAATGGAACATTCTGTTCCATCTGTGTCTAAACCAAGTGGACCTACTGGCTCTACTGAAGTGCTGCAACTTGAGCCTAGGTCTGCTGGTTCTGAGAGATCACAAGCTGGTACTGATTCTACTGATATTGATCAGCAACCTTCTGTTGCTGCTCACTCATCTGAACCAGCTGATGATCAAGATGCTGTGTGTTCTACAACCAGCTCACCTGTTCATAACACCAAATGGACAAGGGAGCATCCGATTGAGCAGATTATTGGTAATCTTGCGAGTGGTGTTAAAACACGGAGGCATGCTACCAGTAACTTTTGTATGCATGTTAATTTTGTGTCTACCATTGAGCCCACGTGTCCTGAGGAAGCACTTCAAGATCCTAGCTGGGTTGGTTCAATGCAAGAAGAAATTACTCAGTTTGATAGGAACAAAGTGTGGACATTGGTACCTGAACCTGAGGATAAGACAAAGAAGATCATTGGTACTAAGTGGGTGTTTAAAAACAAGATGGATGAAGATGGTGTCGTTATCAGAAACAAAGCAAGATTGGTTGCTCAAGGGTTTAGACAGGAAGAAGGATTGGATTATGGGGAAACTTATGCACCAGTGGCTAGGATGGAAGCTATCAGATTGTTCTTAGCATATGCTGCTAGGATGAACTTTAGAGTATTTCAGATGGATGTTAAATCTGCATTTCTGAATGGGAAGCTGCAAGAAGAAGTTTATGTCAAACAGCCTCCTGGTTTTGTAAGCAGTAAATATCCAGACCATGTCTACAAGTTAGACAAAGCTCTTTATGGCCTTAAACAGGCTCCAAGAGCATGGTATGAGACACTTCATGTGTATCTCACTGGTATAGGTTTTAAAGTTGGAACAATTGATACCACTCTATTCTCAAAAGAGATAGATGGTGATCTCTTGTTGGTACAGATATATGTGGATGATATTATTTATGGTTCTAAAAATGAAAAACATTGTCAAGATTTTTCGAAACGTATGTCAAAGGCATATGAAATGAGTTTACAAAGAGATCTGCAATACTTTTTAGGATTGCAGATCAAACAACTTGATGATGGAATATTCATAAGTCAAGATAAATATATCAAAGATATGTTAAAGAAATTTGGTCTGACCTATTTAAAAGACATAGGGACTCCAATGGCAGCATCCATTAAAATAGATGCTGATCCAAATGGTGAACCAGTCAATATCACTGAATATAGAGGTATGATTGGATCCCTACTTTATCTCACAGCCAGCAGACCAGATATTATGTTCGCCACATGTCTCTGTGCCAGATATCAAGCTGATCCTAAAGAGTCACACTTGCTGGCAGTAAAAAGAATATTCAGATACCTAAAAGGTACTGCTAAACGTGGTCTTTGGTATCCCAAAGACCAGGATTTTGAACTAATTGGGTATTCAGATGCTGACTTTGCAGGGTGTAAAATAGACAGGAAAAGTACTACTGGTGGGTGCCAGTTACTGGGTAGTAGGCTAGTCAGCTGGACAAGCAAAAAGCAAAATACTGTGTCCACATCCACTGCTGAAGCAGAATATGTCTCTGCTGGTAGTTGTACTGCTCAAGTACTGTGGATGCAAAGCCAGCTAAAGGACTATGGTGTTCATGTTACAAAAACTCCAATCTACTGTGATAACACCAGTGCAATTGCTATCACCAACAATCCTGTGATGCACTCAAGGACTAAGCACATCGATGTTCGGTATCATTTCATAAGGGATCATGTTCAAAAGGGTGATGTTGAGTTACATTTTATTTCTACAGACCAGCAATTAGCAGACCTATTTACAAAGCCATTAGATGAGAAACGTTTTAACTATCTCATCTCTGAGCTGGGTATGCTTGAGCTTTAAATAAAAGACAACTTTTGTTAGTGTGCTGGCTCTACAACGTGTAGGGCAAACCAGTAAGTCACATTTATTTACTTACTGCCTACATGTCAAACAACCAGCACAGCAAGGTCTTTTATATT
The DNA here is from genome assembly GCF_046630445.1 of Rutidosis leptorrhynchoides. Classification (NCBI taxonomy): domain Eukaryota; kingdom Viridiplantae; phylum Streptophyta; class Magnoliopsida; order Asterales; family Asteraceae; genus Rutidosis; species Rutidosis leptorrhynchoides. The sequence goes on along the minus strand of NC_092334.1, from coordinate 46,858,238 downwards.
TTGGTTACTTAAATGTTTTAAATAAAATAATAAATAGCTCTCCAAATTTAATGATTCCTTAAAACTGGAAACTCATTTACTTCCAATGATTTAAATTAAATTCATGACATATTAAATGTAACAAAAGTATTTTGTATTTAATACAAAAAATTATTTTTGAGGTTTTAAATCAATTTGTTTGAAATAAAATCTGATGCATTTAATGCTGTATGGGAGTAATGAGTGTTTAAGCCGTATAAATGTCATGTCAACCGTCTGTCTCCCTTTGAAAACGTGTCAGTCTGTCACATCTGCCCACGCGCCTGCAGATGACAGTAATTCTCTCTCCTGCACTTTTTCACCCACTCACAACGGATAAAAGTGTGTTTCATCTTACAAAATAACCTTCGGTTATTCATTTTTCAAAATACACACACTTCTACTCTCAAAATCTTTTCAATCTTCAAACCTTCATCCTACACTCATCAATGGCAGAACAACAACAGCAATCACCACGTGCTGCAAGCCAGCAAGAGGAACAACAGCAACAACAACCTCAAACAGTCGAACCACAACAGCAACCACAACCTGCCCCACAACCGGCACCGGCACCGGAGGAACCGGTGGTTCAAGAACACGTCGTTCAAGGACCACTGTTCAATCTCCACCCCAACCTGATTAGGGCTCCCAATGCACCTGATCACTCCCTGATTCGCCTATCTAGAGGCAATGCTGCACATGCCCTCTCTATTCCCAAATCGAAGGTTAACAAAGGGTATGAGGCCCTCATCGAATACATCCGTCAATCACCTCTGGCAAGAGCCATTACCGGTGTACCTTCCTGATTCTATGCTGCCTGTTTGGCACGATTTTGGTATACTGCCACTGTTGCCACCACTCCCGGCAACGTTCCATGTATTCGTGGCATGGTGACTGAAACCCTAAATTGCTCTGTCACCGTCGAAGCTATTAGACGTGCTCTTCAATTGCCCGGTGGACCATTTGTTGCTTCACCTACTAGTGACGAATTAAGAAGGGAGGTGTTGGAGACCATTGGGTTTGCTGGACCAGTGGCACATACACCGTTGAGAAAGCATATGCCACCTCTGTGGTACTACTTCTTTGGGTTGATGACTCAGTGCATGAGTCAAAAGTCAGGTAGCTTTGACCAATGCTCAGATTTTGAGCTCAAGCTTGGTCATGGGTTGTTGTTCAACAGGAACATCGATTACGCCCTTGAAATTTATTTGAGGCTAAGGGAAATGGTGACTGCTAGAGTAAGAACCAACTTGATTCCATTTCCACGACTCTTAAGCCTGGTATTTGAAAGTGAACTGGGTGAAGCTTATCAGCAAATTGCTGATCAATCATTTGAGGTCCCAGTAAAACAAGGGGGTATGCCAAAGGATGTACCTGCTGCTCCATATGCTGAGTTGACACCAGCAATGAACGAGTATCTTGCTGCTCGTCGTGGAGCCACCCAATCGACTGCCTCTGGTTCTGCACCAGCTGAGGGGGAGGGTCCTCAGCGAAAGCCAGCAACGCGAAGGAAGCAGCCAGCTACCTCAACTAGTACAGCCACCGTCTCATATACTGGTAAAGCAGTAGTTGTATTAGAATCTAGTGCTCTCTAATCATAAAGAACAGCCCTAGTCTTATATACTGACTACCCATTTCTAGTGTTGGAATCCGTTGCTCATCTATTTCTTGGTAACAGGCAAACCTAAGCGTGCTAAAGCTGGCTCCAAGCGAACCACAGGGGAGATTGCACCAGTCTCAGCTGCTGCTCCTGCAAAGGATGTAGCTATGGAACCTGGTGCGTTTCTAGACCAAATAGCAGAACAATCTAACTTAATTGAAAATTTTTTAACTGCTGACTTGAAAAATGTTGAGGGAGTTAAAGGTATAACCCTGGCTCCCAAGCTGACTGGTTTTAAAACTGGTGTCAAGAAGAGTAGCAACCCATACTCGTCTAACCAGGCACTTCCACATTTTTCTGAAATGAACTTATTGCAATACTCTCTGCTGACAGTACAACCAGCAGAGAACATAACTGACCCCCAAAGCAGGCTTGAGCTGGGTCTTCATCGTGTTGAACCAGCTCAGGTGACTGCACAGCCAGTATGTTACTCGGATACTGTTAAGAGTCGCACTCCTACATCATTACCAGCCAGATCTCTTACACTATCTGGGTCAACATGTGTTGCCAATGAGTCAGCAGAGTCACCGCTGTACTTACAGACACCTTCTTCTGTCTCATTCGAAGGGCTGACCAAATCAAAAGTCTGTCCCCAGAGACAAAAAACAGAGGCAATTGTTGAGTCAAATTTATTTGGTTCTACAGTTGCTAACATAACTTGTTCTATTATTTCAGTTCTTAGCAGGGTAGATGAACAGGCAGAGGGGGAGCAAAATAAAGATGTTGTTATTCCTACTGGTGATATTGCTGCCTCTGCTACTGGTGTTGGTGCCACTGATTCTGTTACTGGTGGTGCTGATGCTAGTACTGTTGATTCTGCTGCTGCTGGTGTGGAAGATGTTATCATGGAAGAACCTCCTGTTCTTGAGAAGGTTATTGACAATATTGTCAAGGATGTTCTTCTTGATGAACCTGTCACCCAGCCAAAAGTGGACCCTGCATTAATGTCTGATGAGCCTGCTGATTCTTCTGATTCTTCTTCTATGGAACGTCAAGTTCTTACAGAATCGGCAGTTCGTCATCCTATTGGTCCGATTTTGGTTGCTACTGAACCAACCGCTGAGGTTGCTGATGTTAAGGATGCTGGTACCTCTGCTGACACAACTACTGATTCGACTAAGGCTTCTGTTACTGAGGAAACAAAGCCATATGTTGTGCAGGTACCAGATCCAGATGAAGTTGTTCCTAACTTCATTTTCAAGGGAGCTTCAATCTCTCCCAAGATTGCTATGCTGGTCGATCAGCTGACCATTGATCCCGAATCTGCGATAGTCTCAGCCAGCAGATTACCTCGTGAAGAGATGGTTGAGCTATTATCTCAGCTTGATAGACCAGCTAGAGAAGAAATTTATGAGAGGATAGCCCTGCTGGAGCAAATCAATGAACAGCCTTACTATCATGTTTTTGGTATGGCTCCAGCTGCTTCGCCATTTCCTGGTACATGGAGGCCTCTCAAGTTTGTCATCGATCCTACTACTGGTAAGTGTGTTATGCAAAATGTCCCTGATTCGCCAGTACCTTCTTCTTCCTCAGCTTCTTCCTCCTCATCTTCTTCTGATGAGGATGCTGATGAAGGTACTGGTAAGGGCGAACCAGTCACTCATGATAACGTGACTGGTTCCAAAGACAAACCAGTGGATCTTACTGATGACAATGCTGATAGTAATGCTGACAAGGATATCAGTGGTTCTAAGCCTTCGGGCGAAGGTAAAAACGATGGTGATCATGATGATGAGTCAGCTCCTGACCTTCCATCTCCACCACCCCACGGTGATACTCCTCTATTAGCTTGTGCTGACCAACCTTCAACCTCTGCATACTTAAAGTTCAATGCAGATGAGGTTGCTGATATTTCCACCTTTGCTGTCTATAAGACACTGCAAGGGATCACACCAAATTTGGAGGAAACTATTCGCAGAGCTATTGTTGATAGTGTCTCTGCTGCTGTCAGATCTGCTGGAGAGGCTGTTACAACTCCTATTGATCTTAAACTCCAGCAGGTGTGTGCTTTTGCTGATGTGGCAGTCGAAGCAATCACAAAGCACCACGAAGATGAAGAGGAGCTTCAAAGGCGAATTATCTCTCACAATGAGTACTGTGAAAATATCACCCGACTCCAAGCTGATTTGGATGCTGCTAACCGCAGAAATACTTTCTTAAATGAGGAGAACAGGGTGTTACACGAGAGATTGGAATCGCAGGAAGCTCAAATGGCTAACATGATTCCTGCTGCTGCCTATGTTCAGATGGTTGAAAACATGCAACGAATGGCTGCTTTGCAAGGTGATGTTCGGGCCATCGTTGAACAAATGGCTATGGGTGTAGCCAGGAATGAAGTTAGATCCTCCAATCTTCTGCTACGACAATTTGGTGTGGATCCTGGTGCCCATCTTACTCCAGAGGTTGCTGAGTGGAACAATTTTGCCTTCTCTGCTCCTCAGTCAGACAGTGATCTTGATGCTACTGTCTCCCCGTCTATTACTGCCCGTGCTGATGACAAAAAGGGGGAGAAAAAGTCTCAAAAGAAATCTAAAAAGAGAAAACAGTCTGAGGGGGAGCATGAACATGAAAAGGCTCCTAAACAACCCAGGAGAGATGGAGATGGTGATGGTGATGGTCAAGACACTGGCCCTAAGCCCAGCAACGCTCATACTGAAGCTGGTGGTGCACAGGCAACTGGTGGTACTCAACCCAGTGTGTCTGCCACACCAGTGGATGATATTGGTTCTGGCAGTAAGCCCAGTGATGTTTCTGATATGGCTGTAGCTGAAGCTTTTGTGCTGTCTCAATCTATTGAACGTAAAATGAAGAGGAAGTTAGAGAGACATCAAAAGCGACAGCAGGAACTAGATGATGCCTTCAATGCCAAGTTTGAGGCCTTTGCTGAACTTAAACGTCGTAAGATTATGCACAGAAGATGGCTGAGTCCAAAAGCATTGGAAGTCGATGATGACCTGACTGCCTTTGATAAACACAGAAAAGAGGCAAGAAAAAGAAATGCCAAGTTCATGGTCAAATACGACAAACAGAGGGCAAAGCTGTATGCACAGAGAGCAGAAAGAATCAGGAACATGACTCCTGCTGAGATGAAGGATTACCTTGATTCTACTGAGTCAACTGGTGGAGTTAGAGCTGATATTTTCATGAAATGGGTTGATGCTATGTTAGAACCCAGCTCTACTCCTCAACCAGCATCTGCTGCTCAGCCAGCTACACAACAAACACAGCCAGCAGAAACAATCATCCTTAATGATGATGATGCTATTAGACAGGGGGAGCATCTTGCTATTGTTCCTTACCTGCCTCCTATTCAACCAGTATCGACACAAGAACCATTAGCTGAACCCAGGCCTATTGACAAATACAGGGTGAAATCTGCTCCTAGGGACAATCAGCCCCTGAGGAAAGGACCCCTATTCGAGGCAGCTGATGAAGGTACTGATGTGGTTGAGCCAGCTGATACTAATCTGTCAGCTGGCATTGAAGACACAGCAAGGAGTGCTGTGATAGAAGACCCAGCCAGAAGTGTGCTGCTGGGTAGTACAAGTGTTGAAGACCCAGCAAAGTCGGTTGATCTGGGTGCTAAACAAGTAGGTGATGAAACGGTTGATCCTGCTCACTTCACAGTCTGGGGAAGAGACGGGCAAACATTTGTTCTATCTCCTCTTCCTCCCCAGATTCAAGTTTACTTTGACAGAACACAGGATAACCGGGTCAATCAGCATCCAGTTAGTTCATCTGGCAGCTATGAATCATCTATGTATCCTCCATCTTCCCCAAGGGTTCATGACAAACATATCAGTTGGGAAGATGACTCAGTAACCCATGGTGAGCCGAACATCAGAAAAATGAATCCAGATGAAAGAGATGCCTACAGACTTCAGATCACTGTTCCAGAGTTGCTTGAACAAAGACAAATTGAACTTAATGAAAGAATTCGTCAAGTCAGGCTGCTGCATCACCCTCTTGATCAGCCACACTATATTGCAGCACTAACCTTTGGCGTTGACATTAGGGTGTACTTGAATAACAGTGGTCTCAGGCTCTCCACTACTGATGAAAGAATTCATTTTGAAGATGCTCTCCAGCTGGGTATGGATATAAGGGAGTATTGTGCTGCCCTTAGTACTGAAGAGGGTAGAAAGATGGTTGAAGCAGTAAGATCCCTGAACATTTCTTATGATGATTATCTGATGGGTTTAGCTGCTGAAAGGGAAGCCAGAGAAGCTGCTGATGCTGAACTTGCTGAACGTTCAAGGCTTCAGGATATTGAAGACAGATTGGCTGCTGACAGAAAGCAACAGGCTGAGTCCCTCAAACTAGCCAGAGCCATTGTCAAAGAACAGGATAAGGTTTTTGATAAGATAGAAACTGCTGAGAAAGTACCTACCACTGCTCCTGTAGTACCTGATCACAATATTGAGTTTCCTGATACTTACTATAAGAGCAGGTATGGTAATGTGATGAATAGAAGATCTAATCCCTGCAGAATTATCAAGGTAAACAGGGGGACAAAAAGGGCTTTCAATGTTGTCAGGGAGAACAATGTTCAAGAAAGGATTAGTTTTGATGACTTAAGAACTCTTGGATTCAGTGAATGGATAGAAATCTTGGAGTATTTCATTGGTAAAGGTGAGAGTGCTATCAAGAGTGCTCTTAAGACTGAACTCCAACAGCTGTTCAAGAAGGCAACTAAGTTTGGGAATGCACCAGTAGTTGATGTTGATGAATTTCTTGCTCAAAAGCCTAAAGGGAAGCAACCTACTGGTGAAGGACCAACTGGGAGAAGCCGAATTGTTCTACCTCCTTCCATCCCTGTTTTTGACCCTGCTGAATTACCTCTCCTGTTCCCTGAAGCCTGGAAGATTAAACAAGAGGAGCTATCTGATGAAGAAAGAGAAAGAGAAAGGGATAAAGATAGATAGTCTCCTATGTGCTTAACTTGTATCTTTGTAATTTACTTTTTATTTTTGAATTATCTTGTAATTATTGTATATATCTGATGTAATGTAAGTAAAGTGAGTTTATCTTCAAAATCATATCAAATTATAAGATATAGATAACTCATCAAAAGATCCCAAAACAAACTTAAAGGGACGAATTTACTGTCTACTCTCTCTAGGTCCCTAAGTGCTGGCTTTAGTGTTTTCTCTTCAAGTCATAGGTTTTGTCATCATCAAATAGGGGGAGATTGTTGAGTCCCCAAAATAATTAAGGATTTAATTATGACAAAACAATATTTATTTGCACTAAAGTGTTATGTGCAGCCAGCACACGTTTGTTTATGTATAGTCAGCTAATATAGCTGTGTCGAGTGTTTAGTATGCTGCCTAGTCTATCAGCACAAGGTAGAAATGTATTCTTCGAATCAGCACAGGATGTGCACCCAGCAAATCAAGAATATCAAGTGACTCAGCATATGAAGGACCAGTAAGTCTGGATATTAGCATACAACACAAGACAGCCATGCTCCATTACAAGCATGGTAGTTTCCCAGAGTGGTCTACATCAACGCACTATTCAACAGAAGTCGAAGACAAAGTTGAACAGAAAAGGACAGGAGTCGGCGGCTGACAAGTGACCTTACAAGACCACGTGGGAATGCAGAAGTGGAACGCATGTGCAGACATGTGTTATACTCTATTCATACCTAGGGAACACAACATTCCATTTGTTTAAATCAAATGGTAGTGCCAAACCGAATGGGTGTGTTCCAGCAAATAGCTACCTAAGAGGAAAGAAGGAAAGCACGCCTTCTGACACAATTGTCCCCACAAGTACAAGGCATCCAATGTACTAGTGGACAATAGATTAATTACATAGTTAATAGAACTACTATATATATTGTTGTATCCACTATTGTAAAAAGTAGTGGTGTGGGTTTATCTGTTAGAGTCAAAACCGTGTAATAGCTTTAGTTTATCTCTTAGCTATAATCTAGGTAATCTGTATCAACCAACTATCATTTCCGCCAAGGATAGTTGTGATTCTTTCTGATTTAATCAATAAAGAATAACAGTTGAAAATTACCTGTGACTCTATCTTATTTACTACAGAATACTAAACGTGTTTAACTGACTAGTTAATTAAGAAAAGAATTGTATTCACCCCCCCTCTACAATACTCCTGTTGTTATTAAGGGACCAACAGGTTTAAGCTCATTAAACTAGCTTAATTCAAGTGAAAATCAAATCCTAACCAAAGGCATAGGTGTTGGGGTTATAGCTTGGGGTATAGCACACTTGAGGCTTCAAGTTAGAAGCTTTCTCAAGTCATCATCTTCATCAACTTCCTGCTCATTTTGGAGCAGCTGCTGTTCGGTTTTGGAAGCCAAATAAAGTGGTCTTGAAGCTTGGTTTATTAGCTCATTAAGGTTCTAAGGTGTAGCCAAGTTAAAGGGTAGTGTTGGTGCATTATTTCTTCATCATTTCCTCTTCATTTCAGCACTCAAACTTTGTTTTGAGGAGGTATAAATCACTCCCTTCCTTTTAATTTGTAAGCACTATTTCACAACTTGATCCATGGGGTTTAACTTTAAAATGGTTTAAAGATTAACAAATTAAAATGTAACTAACATGCTTCCGCTTTGATTATGTTTTAATAAATGGTTTTAAGACTTTCTAACTTGTTAAAACCCTACAACGGTATCTAGAGCCGAAGTTGTTGAAATATGCTTCGAATTGTTGCTTTAAAACCCATCAACTTTGCATTCTAAGTACATGCATGAAAGAAGAATGCAAAAATTCATGGGTCTGGGTGGGTTACTCAAAATGGCCGAAAGTTTTGAAGTCCAAAAATGGGTTTTGGACTCTCTCTTTTGGTCATACTTGGTTGCATGTTAAAGTTCACAATCTATGCCTTGACCTTGTGTTTGGTTGAATGTTTGAATGATTTGTATGATTCATTTAGTATGTAATTATTAATCATTCATATGGTTGTAATATTTATTCATTTGGCATGTAATAGTTCATTCATAAGGCTATGTAATTTTATTTTATATTTGGTATGTAAAATAGATTAGGTTGTATTTTCATTTTCTAGAAAAAATGTATTAGGATACATATTTTGTAAGATGAAGATACAAGATGATGAATGAAGACTTGAAGAACACAAGTAGCATTTGGATGCAAGGTTAAGTGGGAGATTTTGAAATCTCATACTTAGTGTTATAACCCTTAACCGATGACATTTGTTTTCGGCTAAACAAATGTCTACCAAATTGGCTTGATTGTGAACACATTAGTTTGCATGCGTGGTTGTTTTATTTCTTGTATGATTGTGGATTGTGTATGTTACTACAACAAGTTATCACACAAGTTAACAACAAGCATAACTACAATTTAATTGGTTAAATTATTAACGACATGCAAAACGTCAATTTAAATGGCTAAATGGACATTAATAAACGGTTATTAAGAACATGATAAGGATCATATATATATATATAATGGTTTATATCATAGTAATAAATTGGCATTATTACATGACATGAAAAATGGATTTTCAAATAAACCATACACTAAATGCATGTTGGTGTATGGCATAAAAGTTTTCTCAAACTAGAAATAACGAAAACTTAAAAATCCCTTTTAACAACAAGGTAAACAAGTTTAACGCCATCCTATTGTGTGACACTTAGGCGTATTAGGGAACTCATGATGGGATAAAGGTCACCTAACCGTTATGAGCAAACTAATATGATTAAGGTAAATTTCGCACACTTGTGGGATAAAGGTCACCTAACCACTTGTGTGTTAAGTTTACATGTCTATGCAAGTAGGACGACTTGATTTGGAAATCATGAACTTAGGGTCACCGAAGCATGATGAACAAATAGGCGTTGATGGGATAATATGCCATGCAAAAGGATTGCATGATCCCATAACTTAGAAATTGCAAAAGGATTGCAATTGTCATTTAATGACTACCTAGCTAAATCAAATAACGGGATAAAGGTCACCTAACCGAAATTTGGTTTACCGTTGGATTCTAAAATTTAATATATCAATTGGATTTAAAGGGTATTGAATGTTAAATTAAAATCAATACTTAAACGAACTTTGTTAAATTTTGTAGATGGCCGCGAATAACAACAACATTCCAAACGCACCAATCAACTTTAATAACCTATCATTGAGGACCATCCTCGAAAGGGAAAATAACTCCCAATCCGTTTCATCTAATGTACTAAAGATGAAAAGCCTCATTGATCGATTGCACCGTCTCAACAGTCCCGTGTTTAATGAATTAACCACGGACCTTATCCTCAACTCTTTGTCAAAAAGGTTTGACACATGCGTGTTGAATTACAGCATGAATGATTGGGATAAGAGCATTGGCGAATTACATGTCATGCTAAGGACGGATAAATCAAGCATTGGTAAAAAGGCTTCACCCATGCTCATGATCAAAGAAGGTGGATCCAAGGATGAATCCTCTTCTAAGCCAAAGGTGGCTAAGAAGAAAGGACCCACCTACAAGGGCAAAAGAAAAGGGAAGATGGTTGCCCCAACCAACAAAACTAAATGGCAAAAGGTTGCCAGACAAGCAAACCCCAAGGAAGATCTGTGCTTTGGTTGCGGTGTGATAGGTCACTGGAAACGCAACTGCCCGGTCTACCTAAAGGAGTTGAATGCAAAGAGGGATGCAGGGCAAACCTCAGGTAATGTATACATGATATACGTTGAGCTTAGTATTACTTCTTCTAATACATGGGTATTAGACACAGGATATGGAACTCATATTTGCAATTCATTGCAAGGGTTCATAAGAAATAAACTAAATACGGGAACAACAAGTCTCTACATGGGAAATGGTGCAAAGGTGCACGTAAAAGCTCAAGGAGACTTTGTTTTAAAGCTACCAAGTGGTTTGGAGCTTATATTGAAAAATGTTTTGTATGCACCTGATTTAACACGAAACATTATTTCTGTTTCCCGTTTAAGACAATATGGTTTTAATCTTAATTTTATTAATGATGATATCCATGTTTCTTTAAATGATATGTTTTATTTTAAGGCTTCGCCTTTGAATGGTATTTATGAATTGGTTCATGATGACACATCATACAATAGCTCAATATACCATGCTAACACCAAGAAACTCAAAAGGGATTTGAGTGATTCCTACTTATGGCATTGTCGCCTTGGTCACATAAACAAGAATCGAATACATACACTTCAAAAGAATGGACTTTTGAAATCAAATGAACTGGACTCGTTTGATGTATGTGAATCTTGTTTACAAGGCAAAATGACTAAAGCACCTTTCAAAGGGACCTATGAAAGGGCTAAGGACTTATTGGGATTAATACATTCGGATGTATGTGGACCCTTTAAGCCCATGACTAGGAATGGTGAAAGATACTTCGTTACTTTCATTGATGACTTCAGTCGTTTCGGATATGTCTACTTATTAAGACACAAGGACGAAACTTTTGAAGCATTCAAAGAATATCAAAACGAAGTACAAAATCAACTCAATAAGACAATCAAGGTACTTCGTACCAATAGAGGAGGTGAATACCTAAGCGATGCCTTCCAAGATCATCTTAAAAGTTGTAGGATTATCTCGCAACTCATTCCTCCTGGAACACCCCAACTTAATGGAGTTTCCGAAAGGAGGAATCGAACCCTAATGGATATAGTTCGATCTATGATGGCTAGAAGCCCGTTACCTCTATCATTTTGGGGTTATTGTCTATGCTCCGCGGCTCGTATTCTAAATATGGCCCCAACCAAGAAAGTGGAACGAACTCCTCATGAGATGTGGTTTGGAAAACCTCCATCTCTATCATACTTAAAGGTATGGGGATGTGAAGCTTATCCTAAGCGTTACGTCCCTAATAAGTTGAATGCTCGATCCACGAAGTGTATCTTCATAGGATATCCCAAGGATGATATGGGATACTATTTCTATGATCCATCCGAGCAGAATGTATTTGTTGCTCGGAGGGCGGAATTCCTTGAAACTAAGTTCCTTATGGAAGGAAATAGTTAAAGGAAGATAGATATTGAAGAGGTTCAAGATCAAGCAGATGATACACAATTGGTTAACACCAGCACTCAACATGAAAATGTTGAGAATGATCAAATGGATGATCACAATACACAAGACATTCGTAGATCTGGTAGGATTAGTAATCCTCCTGAGAGATATGGGTTTCTCATGAATGGTTGCCATGTGGTTGATTTGGATGAACCAACAAACTACCAAGATGCTTTATCAAGGATTGATAAGGATAAATGGCTGGAAGCCATGAACGCTGAGATGCAATCCATGTATGACAACCAAGTTTGGGAACTTGTTGAACAACCAACTGGCTCCAGGCTAGTTGATTGTAAATAGCTTTTCAAAATGAAAACCGACATACATGGAAACTTAGATACATACAAAGCTAGACTTGTAGCAAAAGGTTTCACTCAAACTCAAGGGGTTGACTATGATGAAACTTTTTCGCATGTGGCAATGCTAAAGTCTATTAGGATATTATTTGCCATTGCTGCTCATTATGATTACGAAAGATGGCAAATGGATGTCAAGACCGCTTTCCTAAATGGATATCTTATGGAAGATGTCTATATGGTTCAGCCTGAAGGTTTTGTTGATCCGAAATATCCAAAAAGGGTATGCAAGTTAAAGAAGTCAATCTACGGATTGAAACAAGCATCTAGAATGTGGAATCATCGTTTTAATGAGGAAGCCGAGAAATTTGGCTTCATTAAAAATGGTGATGAAGCTTGTGTATATAAGAAAGCTAGTGGGAGCACTATCATGTTCCTTGTATTATATGTAGATGATATATTATTATTTGGGAACGATATTCCGGCAATGCAAGGTGTTAAAACTTGGCTAAGTAAATGCTTCTCCATTAAGGATCTTGGAGAAGCACAATACGTTTTGGGGATTGGGATCTATAGGGATAGATCCAAGAAATTGATAGGTTTGAATCAAAGTGCATACATTGAAAAGGTCTTGAAAAGGTTCAAGATGGAGAACTCTAAGAGTGGTTTGGTACCTATTCAAAGAGGAACGCCTCTCAGTTCATCTCAGTGCCCTACCACGAAAGATGAACAAGAGAGAATGAAGAGAGTCCCTTATGCATCTGCTATTGGGTCAATCATGTATGCAATGATATGTACTAGACCGGATGTGTCATGCGCTCTTAGCTTGACAAGTAGATACCAGAATAACCCAGGAAACAGTCATTGGGTTGCTGTTAAAAGTATATTGAAATACCTTAGAAGGACTAAGGATATGTTTCATATATACGGGTCTGGTGAGGAGGAACTCGCTGTAAAAGGTTACGTGGACGCGAGCTTCCAAACTGAAGGTGCGATCTCTTGGAAGAGTTAAAAGTAGAATGTTGTTGCTTTATCCACTACAGAATCAGAATACATCGCCGTCTCATTGGCAGCTAAGGAAGCTGTATGGATGAAGAAATTCATCGACGACTTAGGAGTGGTCCCTTCCATTCAGGACCCTCTTGAGATCTTTTGTGACAACGAGGGTGCGATTGCCCAAATCAAGGAACCTCGTGCTCACCAAAAGACCCATCACATTGAGCGGAGATTCAACTACATAAGGGATGAAGTTGAAAAGGGAAAGATATGTATTCGCAAAGTTCACACAGATCTTAATATAGCGGACCCACTCACGAAGCTCTTATATGGTGCAAAACATCAAGGGCATGTTAGTGCATTAGGGCTTCGATATTCTAGTGATTGGTTATGATCTGTTTTAAGTATTGTAACGGAACGAAGTGGTTCAAACTCATTAATATAACTATGGTGTTAATTTAATTGAGTCATGTTCCTATTTTGCATATTTTATCCATGAATAAGCTATTATTCTAAATTCCGTAGTCGATCACATTTGTGGGAACAAATGTGAGGTTTAGACTATTATGAACTTGGATTGGTATACATTCAGGTTGAATGTGGGGCAAGGTTGCAACCAAGGTTCATAGATATTTGTGGGATACAAATATTGGAAGACCCGCTCTCAAGATTTACTGTATAGAGCCTTTGTGGTTGATCACATGTAATCTTGAGTAAAGGCGAATATCATTGTATCCTCTGACCTGAGATACATATTGGGTTCGGATATTTACCAAGTATCGTGCCTTGATTCTTTCCTTCGCTATTCTGAAATATGGTAGTTCATAAGGAAGAGCTCAGGTATAATGCAAGGTATATATTTAGGACGTATGTAGTCAAGATGGAATTTGTCCCTCTTATTCGTTGAGAGTCAGATGTCTAAGGCCTGATAAAGTTAGATCTAAAAGAGAGTGATCATTCTGTGTCTCTTGGATTTAACATGACATCTAGGATGAAAGGATATAATGAAAAGATTCACCTATTCATATTTGAGATGGGAACTCGAAAGGGATGATGTTATTGAATGACACAAAGTCATAACATATTGGGGGTGATGGACGGTCGTTAGGTGGTATCCATCACTTGCATTAATTTCTTATGTTTCTCGTGCAAGTGGGAGATTGAAGGTTTTTCGTATGCCCGAGAGACATATCTAATCAATGTGGCTAATATGTTATGATCCAAGTCGGGTCATACCCAATAACAAGCTTACCGACACCTTATAAGTATTAATCTTAACGATTGGCTCGTTAAATGAATACGCGACACTTGGATTTCAGAAAATCGGGTTTCTGAAATATAATCACTTGAGATAAATTATTTGGATAATTTATATATAATTATTTATAGGTTTAAATAATTATGTTGTGTTATATTTTATAAAAGGATTATAAAATGTGAAAGTATCAAATAAAACCATGGGATTTTATACATAAATTGCAAGTTTTATAAAAAAAAATTCATGGTTTTATGAACCCCCTCATGTGGCCGTTTTGGAGAGTTAAATGGGGGACAAGCATGCTCTTGGTTTTGTGGCTTTCAAGGCTACACAAGTCCTTATGCACATGCTTGATGGTTTAACCAAGGTTTTGATTCAATTCACAAAGGAATAACACATAATCTTTCAAGTGACAAAAAAACTCCTTTTTTTTATATATGCTGGTCGATTTTTCCAGCAAGAAAAGGAGAGGTTTAAGCTCATTAAACTAGCTTAATTCAAGTGAAAATCAAATCCTAACCAAAGGCATAGGTGTTGGGGTTATAGCTTGGGGTATAGCACACTTGAGGCTTCAAGTTAGAAGCTTTCTCAAGTCATCATCTTCATCAACTTCCTGCTCATTTTGGAGCAGCTGCTGTTCGGTTTTGGAAGCCAAATAAAGTGGTCTTGAAGCTTGGTTTATTAGCTCATTAAGGTTCTAAGGTGTAGCCAAGTTAAAGGGTAGTGTTGGTGCATTATTTCTTCATCATTTCCTCTTCATTTCAGCACTCAAACTTTGTTTTGAGGAGGTATAAATCACTCCCTTCCTTTTAATTTGTAAGCACTATTTCACAACTTGATCCATGGGGTTTAACTTTAAAATGGTTTAAAGATTAACAAATTAAAATGTAACTAACATGCTTCCGCTTTGATTATGTTTTAATAAATGGTTTTAAGACTTTCTAACTTGTTAAAACCCTACAGGTGTACCCTTATCGATTATTTCATACCGAGACGCCCGTTTTGCTTCTAGATTTTGGCGTGCTTTGCAAGAAGCTTTGGGAACACGTTTAGATATGAGTACTGTGTATCACCCACAAACCGACGGACAGAGCGAATGCACGATTCAAACCCTGGAGGACATGTTGCGTGCTTGTGTAATTGACTTCGGAAAGGCTTGGGAGAAGCATTTGCCGCTAGCCGAATTCTCTTACAACAATAGCTATCACGCGAGTATTAAGGCCGCACCTTTCGAAGCTTTGTATGGCCGCATATGTCGTTCCCCTATCTGTTGGGCCTAAGTAGGTGAAAAGAAAATCACCGGACCCGAACTCATCCATGAAACAACCGAGAAGATTGTCCAAATTCAAGCGAGGCTCAAGACGGCCCGTGATCGTCAAAAGAGCTATGCCGATCTTAAGCGTAAAGATCGCGAATTCTAAGTAGGTGATCGAGTGATGTTGAAAGTCGCACCTTGGAAAGGTGTAATCCGTTTCAGAAAGCGTGGGAAGCTAAATTCGCGATATATTGGTCCTTTTGAAGTCTTGGAGCGTGTTGGACCCGTTGCTTACCGTTTGGGTCTTCCGACTCGGTTGAGTGCTATTCATCAAACTTTTCACGTGTCGAATCTGAAGAAATGTCTTGCTAAACCAGAACTCATCATACCACTTGAGGAGCTTACGATTGATGACAAACTCCACTTCATGGAAGAACCTGTTGAAATTATGGACCGTGAGGTCAAAAACTTGAAACGCAACAAGATTCCAATCGTCTGAGTTCTTTGGAATGCTAAACGAGGACCCGAGTTTACTTAGGAACGAGAGGATCAGATGATGCAGAAGTATCCTCATCTCTTCACAACTCTACCGTCTACCTCAGCTTAAAATTTCGGGACAAAATTTTCATTAACAGGTGGGTAATGTAACGACCCGACTTTTTTGACTTACTTTTGTGCTTGTTACTTTCTGCGAAACTGTGTATTTGTACGTATTGTGTTGGTTTATATTCTGGGATCTTATTTCATGATTAATTACTTTCG
This sequence comes from Rutidosis leptorrhynchoides, assembly GCF_046630445.1. Taxonomy (NCBI): domain Eukaryota; kingdom Viridiplantae; phylum Streptophyta; class Magnoliopsida; order Asterales; family Asteraceae; genus Rutidosis; species Rutidosis leptorrhynchoides. Next base: position 46,841,946 of record NC_092334.1, on the reverse strand, counting down.
TTATACCATAAACGTGCCATTAAGTACTTAGTTACTTAACTTGATCCTCGAATGCTTTTACGACCATTAGTGTCACTTGACGTTGAGAACGAGCTATATGTTTTGGTACACGTTTAACTTTTGTCGTAATTGAAATATTACGACTACGTAATCCTAATTGTTATTTTATAATAACAATTACTTGGACTTTTGGTTGCTTAATTACGCTTAGTAATTTACTTATGCTCACTAGTTAGTCTTGTTGGATTTTCTACCTTGTTGGACTTTAGCCCACCCTACTCTAGCTAATGAACTATGTAATTAGCCCAATTTTAATAAGTTTATGACCCATATAAATGTAAGACAAAAACCCATTTATTAGAGGGAACATACTAGCATTTTTGTTAACCATAATCACAATTATTGCATGGGATCCCAACATAAGCACCAACTTTAGACCACCATTAACCAAAAAGTAAAAGTTGTCCCCCACTTGTCCCCCCCAAACCTACGGCCACCACCACCTCACCACTCTATAAATACCAAGCAAATCTCACCCATTTCACACTTAATCTCATTCACATTTTACACACACTTACTCTCTAATTCTCTCTCTAGCCTTTCTCACTCTAAAAAGTGTAAGTTTTAAATTTTCTTCTTCTTCTTCTTCTCTTCTCATTTTTGACATCATCATCATCATACAAGGATCAAGCTTTATAGCTTCTTGATCTTGTTATATCTTGAAGATTCAAACTTTGATTTGAATCTTTTAAGAACATGAAAGATTCAAGCTTTCTAGCTTTGAATCTTCATTACTTTATTGGATCTAAGTTTTCTAGCTTATGATCCCTTTATTTTGTTAAAAAGATCAAAACTTGTGTTTATGATCTTCATGTAACTTGAAGATCTAGCCTTTTGCTTTAAGGATCTTCAAGAACATTAAAGATCCAAGCTTTTTAGCTTAGGATTTCATTATTTTGTTAAAGATCTTAGCTTTTTAGCTTATGGTCTCATTACTTTCACTAGATCTTAGCTTTCTAGCTTATGGTTTCATTAATCTTGTAAAGATCCAAGCTTTCTAGCTTAGGGTTTTCTTAATACTTGAGATCTAAGTTATCATTGTAGATCTCACTTACTTGGAATCTTTTTGTGATTGTTGTGATGATAAAGATCAACTCTTCATCATCTCATATGATGAAGATGCCTAAACTTGTGTAAAAAGGACAAATGTTGAAGCTTTATTGGGTTTATGCAATAAAGATGCAGCCTTGATGTTCAAAATTTGTAGAATGTTAGCTTTTACTCTTAGTTGTGTGTTGATGGTTGAAACTTGTTCAAAGTGATGCTAAAACATCAAAGAGTTGTACACTTGAAACTTACACGCATCAAGGATGAGAACCCTGATGAGCATCAAGCACTAAGAAATCCACCGGAGCACTTGTTTGGTGTTTTTCGGGGTTTGATCAGATTCCTAGGACTTCTGGAAAATTGATTTTCAGATAGTTCGTTTCGATTAGATGACTTTTCATTTAAGCATCGCCTAAATCCGATATAAGTTTTAGGATTTATAGCCTTCCAAAAGTCACTACGCCGTTATAACGACGTGCTGAAAAGTCTGACCTACTCGCGCTTGAACCGTCACCACGGTCAAACGACATCCAGTTAGGATCTGAAAATTGGACAGCGGTTAGAGGACTCACATACGGAGCCTTGACCACTGACCACGTGTCTTTTCGTTTTGTATGGAGGTCGTAGCAGCTGTCCAAAATCAGCCTTTTGTTTCGATCTCTATTCTTGTTGAAAACTTACTTTATCTTTTACGTATGATGATAATGATGATGATGATGATGATGATGATACTTAAGACTTAATTTATTCACTTTTAAACTTTTGGGGACAATATACTGACTTAGTGACCTTTGACTTAGGTTGACGACCTTTCGGACTGACTTACTACCTACATACTTTTCATATCGACTTTTACTGCTTATTCACTGTGAGTTATAGCTTCCTTTTTTACTTTAACTATTTTTGGGACTGAGAATACATGCGCTTTTTATGTTTTACATACTAGACACGAGTACTTAAACTTTATATATGTGTGGGTTATATAGCGGCATAAACATTCCCCTTAGCACGGTAACGTTTAATCATTGGGTTTTAGAACCGGTGAACGCGAATATTAGATATGGATCCATAGGGTTTGATATCCCCACTCAGGCTAGTCGCGCTAGCATTTAACGGGTGTTTGATACTTCGAGGACATACGCACTCGCCAAGTGTACTTTTAGGGGGTGATACTATTATTACGTTAAGTTAGTTATCGGGTACCCACGGATAAGCATATACTTTTCATACTGTTTTGAATACGAAATCTCGTGGTCTACATTACATTACTGAATACTTACAAACTATAGCTCACCAACATTCGTGTTGACCTTTTAAGCGTGTATTTCTCAGGTGCTTAGACGTTATTGCTTCTGCTATTAGACTTGCTGTCTTGGTGTTATAGACTTGCTGTTACAGACTCGCTGTGTTAGACTTCCGCTTCATTACTTAGAGATGTCTCAATCATGAAATTTTATTTTTCATTCACAACTTACGTTATTTTGAATAATGGCTTTGTAACGACCTTTGTGTCACGTTATCTTTTGTAAAACGTTACCTTTTTATGAATGCAAAACTTGTTTTAAAACAGCATGTAGTATTAAACCGTGTAATGGACCTGTTGTTGACGATTCGTACATGATGGTTTTGTACGGGGTGTCACAAAGTTCATCCATTGTACGTCCGGGTGGGTCACGAGTCCATTCCCACACAAACTGAATCGAACAACACCCTGATGCAGGCAAACGAGCTGACTGACCCGTTCCATGATTTGTTGATGTTGCATCTACTGATTTCGATGATGTAGGTATACCACTTGGATCAGCTACTAATGCAAAACCTAAACAAGATCCGCCACCTGCTGCTGCTACACGTACTGACCTCGAACCACGACCTGAAGGGTCTGTTGTTGCTGCCGAATTAGCCCTCGAGACTGATCTTTGAGCTGCAACTGGAATGATACGATCTCTTATTGTTGCTTCCTTGTTTGTTTCAAGTATATATATCCTAGGAAACATATTCTTGAAACAATCCGAACCACACCACACCTCATTCCAAAAAGACGTAGATCTTCAATTGCCAATTGCTTTCTTGAAGGAGTTCTTGAAAGGCACCTGTAGTTCCTCAATTTGATTTCCTGCAAAAATGATGTTGTTCCAAATACCCGAGGTCGATAGACGAGCAAGCCCATCTCCCGACCTCAAATCACCGTCAATTCCATATATACTACGAATAATTTTGGACAAAAAGCAATTGGTTTCGGTATTGAACCTCCACCACCACTTGTCTAAAAGAGCAAGATCTTTGCTTTTTAAAGAGCCCACATTTAAACCCCCTCCTTATATGGTAAATAAATGTTATCCTATTTGACCCGAGAAATTTTGGGACCCGTAATATCAAAATCCCCCCCCCCCCCCCCCCCCCAAAAAAAAGAATATACGTCTCACACTCTCAAGTAACTTAAGCGCACAAGACGGGGCACAAAAAAGTGCAAAGTAATTAAAGGGTAGACTATTTAGAACCGATTTTAGAAGAACCAATCTTCCACCGAATGAAAACGTTCTCATTTTCCATTCCGAAAGTCTTTTTTGAACCTTATCGATCACCGGAAGCTAATCAGTAACTTTCTTCATTTTTGCACCAATGAAGAGGCCAAGATAAATGAAAAGGAATTTGCCGACTTGACATCCCAGACATCCCATACACATAGCATAAAAATTTAGTTTAGTTATATTTAAACCAAATTATGTTTATTGCTTCTTGTCATGTTATTTTATAAATGGTCTCATATTCATATTCATAATTTATTAATAATAACATATCATAAAATATAATCCTTCCGTCTCAATTAAATTATTCTTAAACTAAAAATACACAAATTAAAAAATATATTATTATTTATGATAATTATTTATGAAAGTAGACAATTAATTTGTAACACTTTAAATGAATAGCGAACAATGAAAAAAAAAAGTATTTGATTAGAAGTATTTGATCGGAGAAAGAGTCAGAAATGATAACCGAAAAATTTAATGCTTAGGTTTAAATAAAATGACTCATTGTCTTCTGGAAAAAGGTACTCCATATATTTAGGTTAATTTAAGATGGAAAATATATACAGTATGTAATATGTAAAATTGATAACAAAACAAAATATACGGAGTAAACTTGCAAGTTGTAGCTCCATTTATTTTATTGGTATCTTTAAGTGAAATGTATCACAAATGACAAAAGGGATACAAGTACAACTACAAGGAATAAAAGGTTAAATGACTTAAAACGAATAAATTACATGGATTGAGTCCATGAGGTTTAAACAAAGTAAAACAAATCGTCTATAACATGACGAAATTACATTAATCATGCTTGACTTTTGAATTATTTTTTTCTCACTTGTTCTCCTTAATTTGAATAATCATTAGAAAATCCTCTTAAACTGATTTAAAAAAAAAGTTTTGAAAGCTTTTGAGTCATCTACCAAATCAAGAAAAGCAAAAAGTAAAAGGTGAAAGAAAACATATCAACTTGCAGGATTCGAGAGCATCTCATGCCTGCCTCTCAAGAAAGGAGTTTGCTTTACATTTCTTTTCTCTTAAAAATAAAAAATATTAAAACAGAATAGATAAAAGAAAATGTAGCTTTCGTTGTATTTTATAAAGAACAAGATGTTGATTTATATATATATATATATATATATATATATATATATATATATATATATATATATATATATATATATATGTCTATGTTACTAATTTTCTATTTAGTATTCATTATGTCATTTATATTCTCATTTTGGAAAAATTTCTTTTCTCAAGACTTCATTAACCCTCACACGTTATACTTTGAAAACAATGAAAGACTATAACCATCAAGAACTTATTGAAGCAACTCATAACTACTCAAAATCTCATCTTATAGGCAGAGGAAGCCATGGATGCATCTACAAAGCCACTCTTAAAAATGGCAAGATTGTTGCTATAAAGACACCTTCTTTAGCCCTTTCCAACCTAGAAGATACCTCCAAGATTGAAAATGAAGCTCAAATTTTATCATCTCTTGCTCCAAATCCATATTTGGTCAACCTACTTGGAACAACTCATGACTCAAATGGTCATTTAGTCCTTGTAATTGAACACATGTCCGGTGGCATGCTTCACGGCTCGCTCCACACGGGTGACTCGTCTCCACCATCATGGTGTAAACGGGTCAAAATGATAATTCAAATAGCTCGTGCAGTGCAATACCTGCACGAGTCTAAGCCCATTATCATCCACCGAGATATTAAGTCGGAAAATATTTTGTTTGACTCAAAGTCAAACGCTCGGTTGGCTGATTTTGGGCTTGCAGTGCTTATGACAAGTTATGACTCACCGAGTCAACAAGTTGACTCAGTTAGTCTACCTGCAGGTACTATTGGATACTTGGATCCTAGTTACACTACCCCGTGTAAGCTAAGCACAAAAAACGATGTGTTTAGTTTTGGGGTCGTGTTGCTAGAGATCATTAGTGGCACTAAAGCAATCGACGTTTCCAGGACTCCAGCGTCAATAGTAGAATGGTCGATTGGTTTGATCGAAAAAGGCCAAACAATGAAAATATGTGACAGTAGAGTTAACATGCCACGACGTATTGAATGTGTGATACGACATATGCTAGAAATAGCAATACAATGTGTCTCGTCTGATGAAGAATCACGTCCATCGATGACTGAAGTTGTTACGAAACTGGAAAGGTTTAGATATCCGATATGGGTAGATATGGTACAACGCATACTGCAATTAAAAAGCCGTGATAAGGTCAGTTTAAAGAGGTTGAGCACCGCTACTACAACCGTGGTTGCCACAAGTGGTGTCACAAAAAGGAAAGTTTTGTTAAGAGATGTATTGGCAGGTGATGTTTTGTAGCATTAGAATGAACATGTTTAATTGTAACATTGGGCACAACGATTTGACTCAGTTGAGTTTGTAACTCGGAATTGGTCAATCTATCTGGCGAAAAAAGAAGATTTTAGTAGCATGTGGGAGGTACCCTACAAGCTTTAATTTAGATTACCTGGAATTTAAGTAAATAGTTAAGGAATTTATTGACTTTATGTGTGGACATTTTGATAAAACAGTGATTTGGTTTAGCTTCTATTTTTGGTATTTGACGTTTGCAGTATGTTTGCTATGTGTATTATTTGCCGATAGTAATGGCAACAAAACAAAAGTCATATGGTCTGTTTTGGGCTAACACAAATGATAGCCTTAAGGATGAACTAGTGATTGGTATATTAATATCATCGCAATATGTCTCTGGTTAAAACATTATTAACACCATACGGTTGAGGCGTTGAGCAAAAGGGTCAAAATTAAGTCGCGTATATAAGTAAAAATTACTAGATCTTGCGGATAACCTGAATATAAAAACTTCATCCGTTTTAAAAGGTTCAAACCTAGTTTATATACTTTCTTGATGAAAGTATTGGATTAGGCATCATTATGGTTCAAAATACAACACTTGATTTTGGTTATGTTTTCATTTGTTATGGGATAACTGAAGTTTTTAGGTTCACTCAAGCAACAAAACAATGGCAAGTTCATTATTTAAAGCCTTAGCAAAACTGGATTTCTTCCAATAAGATATTTGCTTACTAAGGATTGAAAACAATATATAAATGCATAAACTAGGTGATGATTGCACCTTGTAAACGTTAGTGGTTCATATAGTCTTTGACTTTTTGTTTTAACATTTTTATAGTCTTTGACTTTTCGTTTTAACATTTTTATAGTCTTTGACTTCACATAGTGCATTTCGTATTAAGATCACTAATATAATTAAAATTTATAATTATAATCTTATAAATAAAATCAATGCACTAATTTTTCTTCACTTTCTTCATTTAATTTATGCTAGAAATTTAATAAGGTTGCAACTTGCAAGTAACGATCCTAAAGCGTTCATCAACGGACATTTTACGGGTACATCATTGTCCATACAATGATACATCACTTTGAATTTGTCAACAAGCGTGAGATCATATCCTCAAATGATACTAGGATTACGTTAGACCATTCTCAACTATAATATCCTTTTCTTCATGACTGACACATCAACGTCACATCACATCACCTTAATCTCTCCATTTTCTCATCACTTACTCCATTACATTCTCAGAACAAAACACTACCAACCACGACATAATTCATCCTCATCACATTGACTCACATTTTATTATTATTATTATTATTATTATTATTATTATTATTATTATTATTATTATTATTATTATTATTATTATATTATTATTATATAATAATTATTATTATTAGTATCATTATTATATAATTTAATTTCTAAATTATTACTTTAAATACAGATTAAACTACAATTATATGGAAATACGATTACATAAATTAAACTACGATTACATAAATTAAATGACGATTACATAAAAATACGATTACATAAAATACTAATTCAGGGAATCGACTTAACATGTACACAAACAGTTTCATAGTCAAAATCTGTATAATAAAGGCCATCGGTATCGTAAAAAGGGTCAGCGGGTTCATCTTCTTCATTTTCGGCATTTTCGTCGATGTAACGCCAACTCAAACTTTATTCAACACATATGTATGTAATTATCCTATTAATCACCGTTAAATCTTAATTCACAAAATCCGCCGCGACTGTTGATGTTGTAGCGGGTACTATATGTCTATATGACGTCGATAATTCAAAAAAATTTATACTAAATGACATTGATAATACTGAATATGTTGTTTCATTATCGACTATCCAAATGGTGCAAAACCGACTATCCAGCCGTAACCCGCGGGCCGGACCGGGCCTCGTTTAATAGATAATGAGATTTACGCCAGACAAGCTATTTTCAATTTCAGATTACAAAACATGCGACTATCATGACTTTCATGATTCACACGTAATGAAAATATTAAGTTTCGTATATAATTTAGTTTAGCAATATACAGTTGCATATAAATTTTAGTCTTCATTGTGATTCATCATAACAAACTCAAAGTAGACCCGTCACCGAGTCACCATGGTCAATCTCATCGAATCACATTCGATCATCTTAAGTTTATGCTTTTGTGTGTTACTCGTTTGTCATGAGTGCAAGTTTCGATTATCAACATAATTAGTTACGTTTGTAGATTCGTTCAATGATCATGATAATTAATATCGTTTTGATTTTAAATTACAGGTCATGGAAATGAAAATGATGGAGATGGAAATGGAAATGAAAATGGTATTTGGTGCATCAAGGAGTGTTGGCAAATGAAGATAGGCGAAAAATTTCAGTTTTGTTGCTGTCGTGATAAATCTTGGTGCAACGACACTCTTAAAGAATGTAAAGCGCAATGTGAAACTCGCAAAAGTTGTCCCGGTTGTGCTAGAAAAGTTTAGTCGCATATTTGTGTCTTGATTTGTTAACCAAATTCTATATTATTGTGGCAAGATGTAAGTTTTTTTTTACATTCCATAAATTTATGCTCTATTGAGTGGTTTCAAATTCTTGGGCATTCACTCCGTATCAAATATGCTTCTTTTCGAGATGTGTAGCTATTTGGGATTTCAAAGAATTTAATTGTTGGGTTTCTAACAAGGGGAACGCATCCGAATTCCGAGCTTTGATGCGAAATCATCCACCTATAAATTGTAACGCTATCGAATCGTAACAGATGACAACTTTATAGAAATTTATGGAAGCTTAAGCTTATTTTTCTCGTTTTAACTATAAGTTTTGTTTGCTATACAAAATCATATAACATAACATATTGAAAACAAAATCTGTACAAATATAAGCTTACTTGAAGTAGCATTTGGAAAAAAAAAAGTAGAGCGTATTAAACGTAAAAATACTAAAAGCTCCTTTAACTATTTTACAATTTTATATTTTGTCATTTTAAATCATTTTATAACAAAATTTCAGCTTCAGACACTTTACTAAACATTCATTATAACAAAAAAAATCTTACTACCAGCTTCCCTTGCAACTATCAACTTGGCATGGTTTGGAAGGACCATGACGAAAATCTCGTTGACGGCGATAAAGTTCAACAGTTCTTCCAAGGTTTGGAAGACTGTGCCATTTTGCCTCCTTCACTGGCTACTCTCGTTGGTTGTGCCTCGTCCAACATGATCACTTATTTGTATGCAAATTGCCAGGGGAAGGCATTTTTTTATTTTTTAAATGAAGGGAAGTTGCAAAAGTCAGGTCCCAAAAGTCGAAAAGTTTTTTCACGGCTGAAAAACTTGGTGCGGTTTGATTCTCTGTTGTCTCGCTTGCTTGTTTGCCTTTTGTTCCGTTGTTGGTTGACATTTTTTTTTTTATGTGTTGATGTTTAGGTTAGGTTGTAGTTGTTTTGGATTCAGTTGTTTGTTGTTTAATCATTTGGTTCAATACTCGTTTTGTCTTTGATAAAGTCTGTCTTTAGATTTTGGTAGTTCCTAGTGTAGTTTGTGTTATTCTCTAGTTATGAGTTTTGTCGTTTGGTTGTATGGTATGATTTCGGTCATTTCATCATCATAACACACATGTCTGCCAGGCAACTCCCAATCGTTGTCACCCTTCACATGATTAGGTACGATTCATTAGGGTTACAATTGGGCTTGACCAATGACCTCTAAACCCTGATATTCCCTCAACCCTAGTTTTTCCTCTATAAATAGAGTGATCTCTCCCTACACAAAGGCACCAACCATGTTATTGCTAAACGCCTTATAAATTTTAACGAAAAAAGTAATCTTGTTAGTTCGTTGTTAGAAACTTAAGAGACTCGGTTAACTTTTTCAGTTATATATTAACAGGCAGTAACTTGGTTAAAACAACATCAAATTGACTCTTGGACTGCTACAGTTCTGGTACTAATCAGTTTAAAATCTTTTTCGGGCCTAAATCACTAATTTACACTTAAGCTTTTATTTAAATTTAGGTTGGGCTTGCTATTTATTTAAATTTGGACTGGACAAAACTCAAGTGCTTTTTAAATGATCTGGACTTGATTAATCGATGTTGGGCCAGTCAAGTTAATTCTGAATGAGCCTGCTACAAAAGAAATATAAGACGCGTATGTTTTGTTTTTCCTGTACGCTCTTCTTCTTCCTCATATGTTTTTCCCCAATTCCAAACAAGAACCCTAATTTCAAAATTGGCTTCTCTCGTTCGTGAATGTCATTCGTGCAGAGCTCTCGTTCGACCTTTCGTGTGAAATCAACAGACAACCCAATCATTCGTTCGTATATATCATTCGTCTGAAATCAACAAGAAGGAAAAAAAAAAAAAAAAATCATACAGTCATTTGTATGGTTTGATTCGCTCAAATTGTTGCTTCATTCGTACGAGGATGCTCTGGTTCGTACGAGTTTGTAACTAAATATTTTTGGGGGACGATTATCAATGAACCAGCGAGCTGATGAATTTTCCGATGGTGATTCCGGCCAAAACTTCGATTAGCCTATACAGTCATTCTAATACATTTTAAGAAATCAGAAAAACCGCCAAAAATAAACTCCAAATCTGATTTCGATCTAGATGAGTATTCAATCGAAATTGATGCTTGAGTTAGCTTCTATAGATCAACTGAAACACTTCTGTATTTACAGAATTTCTTTAAACTATCTGAAATGATCTGTGAACCTCAACACATTCGATTTTCACTTTCCGGCTAAAAACTCTAGATTTCGGTCAAATTGTTTTCTGTTAATGTGTTCTGAAGGTTTCAGAAGGCTAGAAAGATGCTATAGAAGGTATTTCAGTAATCTATTTCACTTTCCGGCTATACAAGGTTAATGTGCGTGCAGGGACCTACTCTAAGTCCAGTTTTCCCCAAAATCAACGGTGAAGTTAAGGCTGATTATCATGCCATTGTGATTTGTATACCCAAGAAGTTACTCTACATATCCGTTCGGGCGGTAAGATATCACAACTTTCAACTTCTGGCTACATGCTTTCGGAGCTGCTCCCAACTCTCGTAGTCTTGAAACTCAGCCGTGGTCTTTCATGAAAGATTGGAAACAGTAGGGTAGAGGTCACACCATGGGCGGGTTGTTCAGTTGTGAAACGGTTCTATAAGTGTTCAAGTTTCAACAAGGCAATTTCGGTACCAGTTGAAACAGTCCAGGCTGCGTTTACCTGCAACCACTTAATCTTCGGCTCGGTAGTAAGGTGATGAATTAATTTCACATTAATACTGAAAGAAGCTGAAGGCCACAAGAAAATGCTTTTCTTTTCAAGTGTTTATTACTCCTCTGTCCACAAAAAGTTGCAAAAATTGTATCTTCAATACACGTGCAACATTATTGTAGCAAAAATGAGAGACTTGAAATTAGCTTCTCAATTTTTTTATGAAATGTACATATCATACTTTCGTAACTACCACTTGAATTAACCAAGTAGTTATAACTATAAGTTATAGTTAATAAGTTATGGAAATTGCTATGTGATTTACATGAAATTTAGATTTAGTTTGCTTTTAACTAATTAACTGTTTCAGAAAGTTGTTTATGAATCCTTACGGCATTGAAATGTGGCTGTCATGAACACGTTTAACGTAACTAATTTATTCAACCTGCAGGTACTCATCACATGATTAATTCTGTTAATGTTAATAAAGTAATTTCACTCATACATGATTTATGATTACATATTTATATCCACGCATGCATACATAAAACTTGTTCTTCAAGTTTTTTTTTTTTTAATTCCAGTACATTGGAAAAGATGTGAACAATTGACTCAGTATTGAATTCTTATTTTTCCCATTCTTCCTTGTAAACAAGTCTGTCACCAATGGAATCACAGGCCTTTTCTTCATCACTTTCTTATTCTCAATCAAGTACATACTTTCTACTATATTTTTCATTTTGTTCTCATCACCAACATTTAGGACTTGACACATAGTCACCGATGACCTCATCACTGCCGCTTTCCCTTCCACCTCAGCTTCCGCTTTTGCAATCTTTGACATGTTCTTGTGGAGCTCGGCGTTTAACGAAGCCAAAGCCACTTCAGTCTCAGACTCTCTTTCTTTTAATATGTTTAACTCTCTTTTAGTTTCTTCTAGCTCCATCTCGAGTTTTTTGAGAGTGTTCATAAGCATCGGAGAAGTGTTAATTTCTTCAATTTTATTAGAATTTGGTGTATATTTCCATATAGTTGTATCTTGTTTTGGTGATGGTGAGTAGATATTTGTGGCTACAAAGCGTTCACCAAAGACGGCTACGGCTTCTTTCACTGAACGGAAAGGGCGGGAGGTGTCGATGGTCGAACGGTCATCGAGCTGTTGTTGTTGGTTTTCTTGTTTTGTTAGGAGGGTTTGATCCATGGTAATGGGAAATGGGATTTGAAAAGAGAATTGAATAAAAATGTGTGTTTTGATGGGTGAAGTGGGGTTGTGTGTATCTTGGCTTGTACTTCAAATCAAGGTCATTTGGATGTTGGTGAGATGGTGTCGTTTTAATGGTTAAGGGTGAAGGAATTTTTTGGAGTTTTAAAAACTTCGACTTCTGAGCAACTATATAATCATGGTAGAATCATTAAATGGATCGGGTTGTTTCAGATACGAACTTTGTTTATTTTTATTTCTGTATTTGGACAACCTTTAGTGGGTCATTATTTAAGAACATACCTACACCTATTTTTTGTCATACACTATCAAATATATTTTTTTGACATTGACAAATGATGGCGTGTCAATTTAAACGAAATGGTAAAAGTGTCCAAAATTCTATTTGATATATTGTATTGATTGAGTATATTCTTTTCTTAGCGGATTAAAAGAAACTAGAGTGGAAAAGGATGAAGATTGGGGTGTTTCGATGTTTTAAGGAACCTACAATTATAACTTGGAGATTATTCATCTTCAAGGATACAATTACCACGTCCCAAACTTGAAGATCCACATGATTAGAACTCATGTTTGTTGAGAGCAATTACCTTTAGTAAAGATGAAGCTTATCACGAATGATAGTGGCTAACCTTTTAATGAGTTGATAACAATTCTATTTATAGTACCTTGGAAATTAGTCACGAGCATTGGCGAATCCAGGATTAAAACTCAATGGGATCCTAATTTTTTTTTTTCACAACTAATTATATTTGACGGGTATTTTACCGGTTGCTTACCTCTAAGAAACAATAAATATCCTAAAAATATATGGGGTCCTCCAAAAAAAATTTAACGGTGTTCTGTACAATTTGAAGAGTAGTTGAAAAGAAAGGCATTGAGTTGTGAAAAGAAATTCCAGACTAGCGGGGTCACGGGACCCCACACCCAAATTCGCCACTGGTCACGAGTGCCTATTGCAATGTGCACTTATATTAACGAACATACGCATCATAATTGCACATTACAATATTGCGGATTAAATATGTGCGGCCGCGTATACAAGTATGAAAAAAAAAAGATATAGCATACGGATCACATCTTATTATTATGAAAATTAATCTACAGTCACACATATTTGATTTATGTAATGTTTATTTGAAAAAGACTAACATAACGCTTCATTTTGAGAGTTTTATTTTGAAGGAAAAGATGTATATTTTTATTTGTATCGTGTTCTCAACGGTTCTTAGAAAGAACTAATTATTTTCTACATCTCATTTATTTTTCTTACTCCTATTTGATTTATTTTTCTCTCTCTTTATATATATTTTTTCAGTAGTGTTTTATCTCACAATTTTCTTTTGAAGAGTTGTACTCTACTTTCAAATTTACTGTTAACTCAACCGACAAGTCTTTTGTAATAATATAAGACAAATCAGCTTAAAGTCTTGAAAAAATGGTTGATATGCATATTGACATATTGTAGCTTTTGGAGATGAGATGGACATGTGTTGCTATATTTTTATGTGTGACAAATGACAACTATAACAAATATTTCAGATACAAAAGTTATCACTAACGTAGAAATGTGATTTCTATACAAGTTACTAAACTACTTGCTTCCAAATTTGATACTTTTGTAAGATGTCTTTTATTTGATACAACTGTGTAAGATGTAAACTAATAATTAAGTTGGTAAGAACATTACCAACGGGCAAGTTCTCAGAGCTTTTTGGAGAATTCCATTGGCATGTCACAAATCCTAAAAAAATTTCCTAACCTTCTTTTGTTTTCGTTATGTGCAGAAGTTCCGGTTACTGTATGGGCCGTTTTATTTTATTTTTTTATTTTTTATTTTTTATTTTTGCATCGTTTGTAATTTGTGCGTGTCAAAATCTATGACATTGTTTGAACTTTTTACTTTATTTTTTTTTTATAGAGAAAACGAACTATATTAGAAAGGAGGAAATTTTCATCTGAAGACGCCAAAAAATGAACTATATTAGAACTTAGAAAGGAGAAACTTTCATGCGAAGATAAAAGACAAAACACCAAGACTGATAAGATACAAAAAAGATGATAACACATCAAACAGCACGACAAATAAACATACACGCAGTAACAGAGCATCCCATCCTAATCGAACAACAAACTGGCCTAAGTGAAACGATGACACCAAAGCTAATCAAGTCTACAAGACACAAAACCAACATTATACGTACATACATATTATATCAAGAACCAAACTCCTAGCAACCTTGCATACCCGTTCATGAACAAATTGAGCTTTTTTGTAATCGCATTAGTTTTTTTATTCTACGAGACCTACTTGATATGTTTGCCTTCTACTTGTGCAAATTGGATAGTGTAGAGAAAGAGATTAAGAATTCCACATTATTATTTGTGAGAAAATATTAGCTTAAGTTAATGTATCATTTGAGTATTCTCGGTGTTCTAAGTATACAATTTTGATTTGGGAAGTGATTTTCATACACTAATTCTTTTTTTATCTATATACACTTTTGTATCATAAATTCACAATTATACTCATTAATTAATCTATTTAGAAATTTAGAAATTATATTATTATTTTAAAAATAAGTAAGAGTATAATAGTAGGAAGGTGATCATCACACACCACTTTTTGATCTATGTACATTTAATTACCTATTAATTATACTTAGAATAAAAATATAAGTTTAATTTTTTAGATTAATGTAAAAGTATAATTGTTAGTTTATAAAATAAAAGTGATCAAAAAAAAAAAAATTGTATCTACTCCCTCCGTCCCAAATTTATTGTCTCTAGACAAAAAATACACAGTTTTAGAAAATCCCACTAACTTCATTCTCCACTAATAATATATTTTCTCTCTCCAGATTAACCTCTTTTAATTGGTTGAAAAAGAATCCGAACAATTAATTTGGGACATCTAAAAATAGAATAATAGACAATAGATTTGGGACGGAGGAGGGGGTAACAATCACCTCTCATAATAGTAACTTTAACTTAGATGGGGTATACCGTATATGGATATGAAAAGTGTGTGTACTCAATTTAGAGTTTAAATGTTTAAAACAAGAATCCATAGAGACCACGTGTTTAAAATCGTATGTATTGTCGTCCTTCTCCTCTCTTTAAAAGCCGCACTCGTATTATCCTTGAACCCAATTTGCATGTGGTTGATTTGCTTCGGTTTAGTGTTATTGTTGTTGACACAGTACCCTTTAATGAGGCTAAATTGCTTCGGCTATTAATCGATCGAAAGGTGCAAATTACCCAGGTTCGCTAGGTGGGTATTTTCGGTAGTGTGATTGCTTGTTCCGATGAGGACTCGTTTATTAGAATGCTTGATAGTGTTCCTGCCGATTTTGGGTTTGTTTGTATTTCTGCCTTTGAGTCAAAAGCAGACTGCTTCTCTAGGTACGCTTGGCTTGAATTTAGGGGCATCCCGTCGAAATATGCCTCGGTTGATAACATTAAAAAGATTGCTGGACATTGTAGGGATGTGGTACACGTCCCGAATGTTACGAATAAACTTGGTAATATTGGGTCGTTTTACGTTTTCGTTGAATCTAAAAACCCAAAGCATATTCACGAAGCTTTCGAAGTGGAGCTTGATGAACCAGGCAAACCAAAGACGTTGATTTGGGGCAATGAAATCGTGGATCCTTCGGTTATTCGGGTTATGGTGGACGATTTTTTTAATGTTGATTTGATAACCAAGGTTAACCAAGGGATTCGTAGCGGTGATGATGTTGATCGTGGCTTGGAAGTTGACCCGTGTCTTGATGTTCATGAGGATAGTACGTCTTTAGAGGGTGACACAACTTTCATTAGTTATAAGGTAAACAAGGGCTCGGATACGGTTAAAGATGCTGTTGTGAGAGCCGGAGTTGAGCAATTGTTTCGTGAAGAAGTACTTGTTGCGGATGATGATGCTTTTGGTGATGATATTGCTACTGGTGAAGTAACTTTTGATAATAATTCGGTGATAAAAGGAAAGAATCAAGAAGTTGAAGTTGAAAAGTGTCCTTCTGGTGATGATATTGCTACTGTTAAAGAAGTTGAAAAGTGTCCTTTTGAAGTTGATTTTTCTTCCCCGGTGATAACACGTTCAAAGGCGGGTGGGCATTGTAATTCTTCTGTTAAAGTTGATTTGGGTTTCGATAGATCACCTTCGGTTACGTTCTCTTTAGATAAGGTTCAAGCAGCTCTAGATTCTCAAGGCTTTCGCAAACGTAAACGGGCTCGTTGTTTAAATTCAGGTGATGATGGTGTGAGTTCGGAGGGGTATGAGGCTATTGGGGTGTGTGATTCGGTTCGAATGTCTGGTTTTGGGGCAGCGAAGGGTCGTCCTGATGATGAACATGTATGTAATGTGATGGATGACGTTGATGATCCTCGGGTCGATTTGGGTACAAGAAGAGAGGGTTTGAAGATGGGTCGTGGCAGTCTTCATGGGCCCGGGATAACGTCTGATTTGGGTCGTAGCGATTTAGATGAGCATGTACCAGCTTCTGATTTGGGTCGTGGCAGTTTTGATGGGCCTGAACCATCATCTACTAGCTTTTTTGAGGAGGTGGCAAAAGAACTTGAAGGTTGTATTAGGGTGGAAGGTAATTTGATCGGTTCGAGGACGCTCCCAAAGCTTTTTGTAAGTAAGAGATCTAGGGCGAAGAAAGTTCACGGGAAGGTGCCTCGTAAGGCTAAGCGTTAAAGGTTCATGAGTCCCCGTTTCATTGTTGAATTTATTTATTTTCGTTTGATCGTTCGTTGTGTCTTTTAATTCGTTAAATTGGATGTTGTTTGGTTAGGATTTAGTTGTGTTTATGGGCCTAGTTGCCTTTGTTTGTATCTTGGTTCCGAATCTTCTTTTTTTAATGAAGATTTCGTTTTTTTTATAAAGTTAATGTTTTTTGGGCAAAAAAAAAAAAGAGACCACGTGCGATCGATCCGCCTTTTTTACGTCATATATCCTTCCGCCTCACACTCGCACACTGGGAAAAAATCACACTCGATAAACTCCATTACATTCACGATGGAGAAACGACGACGTTCTACATCTCTTACTCTTCTCGTCATTTTCGCACTCATCGTCCTCCACCACCACATCTCCGCCACCGCCGATTCTCACTTCGAAGGCTTCGATGCCGACGACGAGCTCGATCTCTCCGACGACTTTCCAATCTCCGATCTCCCTCGCCGTTCTCCTCCACCTGCCACCACTTTATCAAAACCCTCCGCCGATACCCCTAATTCGCCCGATCTCACTACTAAACCCTCAATCTCACAATCATCTTCTTTTCATGATGATTTTTGGGATGAGGATGAATTCGAGGGCTTCAATTCAGTACCCGAACCCGCCACTGATGAACCGGCCTCAGATTCTGAACCGGCCGGCTCAGAACAGGATCCGATCTCGCCGAAACCGGCTCCAGCTCCTAAGAGTATCCGAAACTATACAATTGAGATAGTATCCGTATCGATTTTAATTATATTCGCGATTAACTTTTTCACAGGTAAAAAAGAGAATGAAACCCTAGCTTTAGCTTGGGCGGCTAAATTCGCAACCAACGATTCAATTTTCGAGCGTAATTTCAGTTTGTTAGGCGTGGGAGAAGGTGAGGATTCACCATTATTATTAAAAGAAGGTCAAAATGTGTTTAAATTTCACGCTAGTGGGCGTAGATTTTGCGAACGAGTTTTGGGAACAATGGAGTTGAAAAGTAGGCATGATTTGATTGCTAAACTGTATAATATGATTGTGCCTTGTAAAGATGAGATGACATTTGAAGTTTATATGAATGAAGATGCTATGGATCATGTGGTGTTTGCGTTAGCTAAAAAGAAGGTTGTGAAGAGTATGAATAAGGAATGTAGGGATCTTCAGAGGTTTGGGACATTGATGGCTGCACCGAGTAATAGGAAATGGGTTGCGAGTGAGTTAGGTGTTGTTACGGAATCGAAGGAAGTGGCTGGTGATTTGATCAATGAATCTGTTCTTGATCAGGTTGGTGATTATGACAGTGTCAAATAGTTGTATTATGTTACTTTTGTGCTTGATTAGTTTTTGTTGAGTTGATCTTTTTGAGTTGTTCTTTTGGTGTTCTTTGATGTGGTATCTCGAAAGTGATTATGTGATACTGAATAATTAGGTTCATATGGTTAGTTGGTAAATGGCACAAAAAGGTGTGAACTTTACCTCGTATATATATATTTGGGGTTTGTAATTGAATTTTGATATGTTAAGGTATCTAAATTACCACCAAATAGGGGAGCTTCGGAATAAGTTTGATTATCTAAGCTATATAAGTTTATTTTGTGGATGTTAGAAGATGTATCTTTTATTAATTTGTTTTGTAATGCTTTAAAAGGTAAAATCATCCTTTATTAAAATATTGAAATCTTGTCTGAAAACAAAGCTCATGGATTATTTTGTTTTCAAGAAACCAATTTATACTCGGTAGGGATTGCATTCAATCTCATTAACCTTTTCACTAAAGAGACTTGGTTCAAGAATGATTTTTTACTACCTCCTGATCATGCAACTGTATCGAAGGCAAACGATGAGGCAGCATATGTACATGGAAACATCTTAGATAAGATATAACCAAATTCAACCATTCTCAAGGGTAGATTAATAATGTTGTTATTTAGAGTTATAGAACTTGGGGCCTGAAATCCTTGCTAGAGGTCTCATTTTCAAATCTAAATCTTGTGGTGGCTAGGGAAGGGATGGAAATGGTCACAGATTAATCCGGTTAGGTCGTGTATATTACAAAATCTTTTATACAATTAGAGTATTTTCTTTTTATGCAAAATATATGTTATAGATTCATTACTTTTGTTTAACAATGCGTTTTGTGTTTCCTCTCTGCAGGTTTTTGGTGAAAAAGCATTCGAGAAATATGGGAAGTTGTTCATCTCAATGCACTTCTCTGATCAACATCCAAGTAATCACCGGAAGATTCTGATATTTAAGTTTGCGCTTCCTTCTGTTGACCAAATGGATGACTTAACACGACTCGTGGCTCTAATACCCTATTACATCGACTTCATTGGCCGATACAAACTCAGTTCACAGGTACATATTGTTCTACAGGTGCAAAATGAGTGAGTCGGACAGAAGGTTGGGTAATATGTCAAAACAACGGGTCATAATATGTTAATATTGTGTGGGTGAGGTTAATGTGAATAATAATTTGACCCATTCAAAATCACAGTTTGGACGGACCTGTTCAGCCTATTTGGCTATTTAACTAGTTTCTTTTTGGGCAAATGTTTTGTAGTTTACTTTTTGACCCGTTAGAGATGAAACATAACCTGATTTGACCTATTCATGAACTTCACAGGCTCGATCAAAACCCGAAGCAGCCAGAGCTAAACTTGCACAGGAAGTGTATAAGGAGCTTCAATCTGCAAGACAAGAAACCATTCAGAGAAAGAAGGCAGAGAAGAAAAAGATGATGGAAGAAGCCGAGTCAAAGCTTAATGCCGAGGCTTTACGCAAGAGAGAAGCAAAAGAACGGGCCCGTCAGTTGAAGAAAGCAATGCCTAAAATTAAGATGTCTCGCGGTGCTTAAAATGCTTCATATATGCAGGTCAACTTGTTAGTTCCATGTTTTTAGTATGTTTCTCTTATTGTTCCTCTACCTAGAGACATGATAGAAACTGCACGAATTAACATCTACGTACTTTAGTGGTCTGATATACGGAGTTTGGCAGGCGTTTTGGTTTCCCATATGTTTGTAGTTCGGTTTTCTGTCGGATTCTGCAGTTAGTAAGTTCTGTTCACTTGGTATCCAAAGTTTTATGTATTCTATCTAGTTCAAACTGGTTTATTGTAAACTTTAAGTACTCATTAGAAAGGATGTCATACATAAATTAAGCAGTTGAGTGTTTATCTGCAATGGCATTGTTATACAAGACACTTTTTACAGAAAATAGGAGAAGATTGTTTATTGCATTACATCTTTATATCTTTCCTAGTTACATCTGTGTTTCACTTTATGTTCTTCACATTTTGGGCAACTGGAGAGCTCAATAACAAGGACAAATTCTCACTATATGCTTTTCAAAATAAAAATAAAAATAAAAATAATAAAATTGCAATTCTGTATTCACTCATTTGCAGGTAAAATCTTCAATTATATGTGATTGCTGATTTCTTCACATAACGGTCCAACGAATTACACATCTTTGTCGATTAGTGACTTGTTACGACTGACTTGGAGAGATTCTGGCATCTAAAAAAAGGAAAATCATATATAATTTAACCACTACTTTGACAGTATCTTTTTTTCTGTTTGGTTTTGGTTCATCAGAGATCTGTCAAGCTTAGACATTAGTACTTTAAGATTCTTCAGTTTAGTTCATATATGCTTACCTTATTTTGTCCGCGGATTGTTGTGCTAGAGCCTAGAACGGTGTTGAACTCATCAACAGCTCTTACCCACTCGCACATTAAAGACAAGGTTAGGATCTAAATCAATACTAATAAGCACAAAGAATAGAGATGATAATGTAGTTTTTTAGCCAAATTTAGAACTAATTATAAGTATATAATAACAAAATAAAGCACTTAATAATTTGAACAAAAATTATTTTTATAACATGTTCAACCCATTCATATCACCTATATTCCCACCTTTAATAAACAGAACAACATATATATTCTTCTCTTTTCTGTACGTTACCTTGTGCCCAAGGGTGGAGCTTATTAGGGGCAAGAGGGGGCCCTTGCCCCTCCAAAAGTTTCAGTAAGTAATGGTATATTGTAGACCTTTGAGTTACAGACGTTAGGGCTTTTGAATCAACTAAATCGGAGTCCGTATGAAGAAGATATTACGAAATTAGTGATGACGCGCAGATTTTGTTTTCATCAACAATCTACTTCATTCTTTCATATCTCTTGGTCATTTTTACCTTGAAATCATTTTTAAAACTAAAGTTTAAGAAGTTAACTTAGATGATGTACATTTAGGATCGATATTGTCACTTAAAATGTATATTTTAAAATATGCAATTTTGTTCATCAAAGTTGGCGTTTTTTCTTGCTAAAAACATATCACACATTAGACAAAAATTAGCCCCTCCAACCTCAACGTTCAAGCTCCGCCACTGCTTGTGCCAATATGTAAGCTAATATCCATCATAAGCGGGATACGAAAAACATTTCAGTAAACACCTTTCGCATCAAACCCATCAAGATCCTTGAGATATTACTATGATTCTTAGAAATATATATATATGAAAAACTGCTTGGAAAAATTGAACATAAATGAAGGAAAAAGATCCTTAAGATAACACTATATCATGTTACATTGGCAAACACCATTACTTTGCAATTTGTATGGTGAGAATTAGAGCACACGGTATCACCATCACTTCTGGCGTAAGTGTCTGCGTCGGTTGTGATTGACCGTCGGCCGACACCGCCCCGGTGTCGGTTCCACGTCGGTGGTGCTAAGGTCGGGATCCAGACTTCGAATTGAGCCGTTGAAACTTGAAAGTGGTCCCAGTTTTAAATTTCTATAACTATTTTACGTGCATTTAATTTTTTTTTTATTTCCTTTTTTATCCTATAAATACTAACCATTGTACCTCATTTTATAACAAATTTAACTCATATTGTCTAAAATAAATCAAATATATACTACAAATTCTCACTTGCTTTCATGATTCCGTGCATCATTTCAATTGACGTGTTTTATGGTGAGGATTTTAGTGATGACTGGAAGTCATACACTGGTGAGTTGCCTGATGTTAGTGGCCTTGATTTGCGACACTTGTTCGTGTTATTAAAGAAAGAAAAAAATGAATTCGAGCACTCGGACATTTTATATTTCGATGAAGACACTCTTAAATACAACAAAGCAAGTTTTCTTATACACAACGAACAATGAGCTAATATAAAATAAATTCACAAGATGCTAAACAAAAGATTTCAATTGTATATTTTATTTATAGATGAAGATATTATTAACAGAATTCATCATGAATCTGATTTAGGTGATTTTTTTAGATTAAACGTTTTATTAACTGTTCGTCTAAATTTATGTAACTTTGCTTAATCTATGTTATTTATCAGTGTATTGTTTTTATTTATGTTATGTATTAGTGTAATATTTTTATTTATATGTTATTTGTTATGTAATATTTTAATTATGTAGTGTTGAGTCCCCAAAATAATTAAGGATTTAATTATGAGAAAACTGTAATTTATTTGCACTAAAATGTTATGTGCAGCCAGCACAAGTTTGTTTATGTATAGACAGCAGATATTGCTGTGTCGAGTGTAGTTTGCAGCTCAGTCTACCAGCACAAGGTAGACAGTGTTCTTCAATCAGCACAGGATGTGTACTAAGCAGTTCAAGAATATCAAGTGTCTCAGCAATGAAGAACCAGCACAGCTGGAATGCAGCTTACTACACAAGACAGCTATGCTCCATTATAAGCATAGTAGTTTCCCGAGTGGTCTACATCAATTGTACTATTCAACAGAAGTCAAAGACAAAGTTGAACAGAAAAGGACACGCGTCGGCGGCTGACAAGTGACCTTACAAGACCACGTGGGAATGCAGAAGTTTAACGCATGTGCAGACATGAGTTATACTTTGTCAACACCTAGGGAACACAGCATTCTATTTGTTTAATCAAATAGTGGTGCCAAACCGAATTGGGGTGTTCCTGCAAATAGCTACCAAAGAGGAAAGAGGAGAGCATGCTCTCTGATGCAGTTGTCCCCACAAGTACAGACATTCTATGTACCAGTAGACAATAGAACCATTACACGGTTAATAGGACTACTATAAATTGTTGTATCTACTATTGTAACAACTAGTGGTGTGGGTTTATTTATTTAGAGTCAAAAACGTGTAATAGCTTTTAGTTTACCTCTTAGCTATATTCTAGGTAATCTGTATCAACCAACTATCATTCCGCCAAGGATAGTTGTGATTCTTTGTGATCCAATCAATAAAGAATAACCGTTGAAAATTACCTGTGACTCTATTTAATTTACATGTTTGAATACTAATCGTGTTTAACTGTTAAGTTAATTAAAAGAATTTGTATTCAACCCCCTCTACAATACTCCTGTTGTTATCAAGGGACCAACAACTGGTATCAGAGCATCAGTCTTGATAATTAATATCTTGGATCTGAATTCTCTCATGGCTGCATATTCAAATACAGCTTACCTTGAAAATGGCTCATCCAATAGACCACCCAAATTTGATGAAGATGAGTATGAAACTTGAAAGGCAAGATTCATGCTTCACCTTGAGTCTATTGACCCACTCATGCCTGGTATTGCCACAGATGGTCCATTTATTCCCACTGAGACTATTGGTAGTGCTCCAGCTACAGCTGACACTCCTGCTGTTCTTGGCAGAGAGGTTATTCTCACTCCTTCTAGATGGGATGCTGAGGATAAACGTCGTGTTGGACTTGACCCTAAAATCAGAACCCTGTTAGCTATAACTTTTCCTAACCCACTGTTCAAACTGATTAAGGGAAAAGCAAATGTCAAGCTTATGTTGGACTATCTAGATGTCACCTATGAGGGTATGGGAGAAGTAAGGCAGAACAGAATGATTGCTTTGAAAAGAGAATATGAAATGTTCTTTGCCTACAAGAATGAAACCCTTAAGCAAACATTTATTAGGTTTAACTCCTTGATTACAGACCTGATCACTTTGAATGTCACCTATACTGAATTTAAACAAGTAAACAAATTCATTGATTCACTGCCTACTAAATGAAAATCTGTTACTGACCCTTTAAGAACCACTCAGACCTTAAAGAACTTTAACATGTCTTCTCTCTACAGTTCACTTTGAAACCATGAGAAAGCAGAGGCTAAATTTGAACTTAACTTAAAAGAAAACTTTAGGCCTGCCCCCACCACTTCAAAATCTTCTAAGACAGATGATACTGCTCATATTGCTGCTGCTAAAAAGAAAGCTCAAAAGGCTTTACTGGTTTAAAAGTTGATGGCAGAAGAAGAGACTGCTGAGAGTGATGTGGATAGTGGTACTGGGTCTGAAGAAAGTAGTGATGATGAAAGTGATGTAGAAGGGTTTGCTGAAGGTATGGCTTTGCTGGCTAGGCAGTTCAAAAGGTTCAATCGAAATAGAACCAGCAAGTCATACAAAGGGAGTAAGAAACTGAGTGATAGGTATAGCACCAAGTTAGTCAAGGGTCCTAAATCTGAGTGTTATAATTGTGGAAAGGTTGGACATTTTGCTGTTGAATGCATGTCCATGAAACCTTCAACTTCACATGATAACTCTTTCTCAAAAGCTGACAAGTACAAAAAAAGTACAAAGCTATGAAAGCTCAGATGAAGGAAAGTGCTAAGACTGATAAGAAGGGTAAAAAGCCAGAAAAGGTTCTAGTTGCTGAGCATCATGATTGGGATGAAACCAGCTCGCCGTCATCTTCTGATAGTGATACTGATGATGATGGTGCTGGTTATGCTTCTGATAAAAAATGTGTTTAATGGCCAAGGAGGTCAAGGAGTCTGATGAGGATGATAGTGGTAGTAAGTTTTTGGCTGATATGAGGGAAGCTGATCAGAAAAAAGATTCACCTCAATGGAAAATTGAATTGATGTATAAGGTTGATAATTTTCGAACTTATACTGATGATGAAAAATCCTAAATGTTTGACTACCTAAGAGTTGACTTATGTAGAGGCAGCAAACGTGAAGAAGTTTTGAAAACTAACAACAAATCTTTAAATGAGAAATTTAAAAGCAAAAATGATGAAATTAAAATCTTGAAAGATGATATTTCCAAACTTGAAAAACAAAACTTTGCTTTAAAGTCTCTTCACGTTGAGGCAGCAGAAGTCAAGAACCAGCTGGATAATCTTAAAAAGGTTGTCGCTTCATGGTGTACATCTGCTCAACGCACAGCCAAGTGTGTTAACGAGCAGGTGCCTGCCCAAGTTGAAGCTTTCTTTGCTGGTGACTATGATGCTGCTGCTATTGCAGAAGTTACTTTCATGGACCCAATTCTTGAAACTGATCCTGAAGCTGTCTTGCCAAATACTTTGGCCAAGATAGTTAAGGGTAAAAAGGTCTTGACAAATAAGTTTGTTAGACCTGCTGTGTCATGAAAGAGATTTTGGAGGATGAAGTTAGAGCAAGAGAAGCCAGTACCTGAATTGATGAGACTACTGACTCCTCAAGCATCTACTACATGACTCCAAAAGAAAGACGTATTAAAAGGGAAATCACTGAAAATAATCTAAGAAAAATTAAACCTACTGGTTCCCCTTCGTGTTCGAGGTCCAATTGTGCTAAGCCAGCTGATGACAAACTTACTGATCAACCAGTAGCTGTAGACAAGCCAGTTAAACAAAATACTGGCAAGTCCAAGGCAGCAGGAAAAACTTCTTCTAGCTCATCAGCTTCAGTAGACAAGCTAGTAACTTCCCATGCTGGCTCGTCAAATGATAAAGGCAAAGCAATACATCATGACTATGGTACTGGTTCTAAGAAGAAAGCTACCCTTAAGGGAAAAGAAAAAGTGGACTCGAATGATGAGCTGTCTATCACTGAGATTATGACAGTCAAGCTTGACCAGCTAATTGAGGCAGTAATCAAAAGTCGACCCGATCTTACTGCACCCATTTACTCAGTGTATGACCAGTCACCAATACCAAATGTGAGAAAATGCTACAAATGTGGCAGCAAGTTTCACTTAGCCAACCGGTGCACTCTAACCCTAACCCCATCTGCTGCTGCTTCTTCAAGCAAACCAGCAGACAGGAAGAGATCATCAAAGATGACCCTTCCAGAACCCATCCTTGGATGGGTTCTCAAAAAGAACTAATCTCTTAGCTACTGTGCAGGGCATTCAAAACAAGCAAATCTGGTATCTCGATAGTGGTTGTTCGAGACATATGACCGGATGTAAGTCCCTGCTAATGGACTATCAAGAAAAGGATGGTCCAGTTGTTTTGTATGGAGATAATTCGTTGGGTTACACAAAGGGTTTTGGTACTTTGAAAAATGAGAATGTCACTTTCTCAAATGTTGCATATGTCGTTAGGCTTAAACATAATTTACTCAGCATAAGCTAACTGACAAGTAAGAATAAGATAGTCCAATTCAGAAGGAAAATTGGCACTATTTTTGATAAGACAGGGAAGCCTCTGCTGACTGCAAAACGTCATGAAAACATGTATCAAATTGACATGAACACAGCAGTCACAACAACTGATACTTGTTTCTATTCAAAGGCAGCAGACAACCTGAAGTGGTTATGGCACAAGAGACTCTCACATCTCAACTTCAAAGACATTCACAAATTATCCAGTAGAAGTTTGGTGTCTGGGCTACCCACTATGTCTTATGTAAAGGACAGATTATGTCATGGCTGTGAAAAGGGAAAACATCACCATGCCTCATTCAAATCAAAGCAAATCTCATCTGTTGAGAAACCATTTCATTTACTTTATATGGATCTATTTGGTCCTGTTAATGTGGCCAGCTGTAGTGGGAAGAAGTATACACTGGTTATTGTTGATGAATACTCCAGATACACCTGGGTATTCTTTTTGAAGCAAAAGAGTGAAGCTGCTGATGAAATTATCAATTTGATCAAAAGAATGGAGCTTTTAAATGGGCAACTGGTGAAACATCTAAGAAGTGATCATGGTACAGAATTCAGAAATGCTACATTAGAAGAATTTTGTGCTGATAAAGGCATTTCACAGAACTTTTCTGCTGTGAGAACACCTCAACAGAATGGTGTTGCAGAAAGAAGAAACGGAACTCTCATTGAAGTAGCAAGATCTATGTTAGCTGAGTCTGGGCTGAAAAATTCATATTGGGCAGAAGCTGTGAACACTGCATGTTTTACCCTAAATAGATCTTTAATAGTGAAAAGACATCAGAAAACTGCTTATGAAGTTCTCAAAGGAAGAAGACCCTCAATTTTATTTCTTCATGTATTTGGCACTCCCTGTTTCATTCTAAACAATAGGGATCAGCTAGGCAAGTTTGATGCTAAGGCTGATGAAGGTATATTCTTGGGATATTCCAACATGTCAAAGGCATATAGAGTTTTCAATAAAAGAAGGGGTTGTTTTGAAGAATCAATTAATGTTACATTTGATGAAACTGCCCCAACTTCAGCTCCCAGTCAAGAATATGAAGAGTTATTATTTGAAGAGCCTTCTCAGCAAGCTCTTGATGATGAAGAAGAACCAGCTACAAATCCCTCACCAATCCATGTTGCTGGGTTCTATGATGATGAGATGGAATATTCTGTTCCATCTGTGTTTAAACCAAGTGGACCTACTGGCTCTACTGAAGTCCTACAACTTGAGCATAGGTCTACTGGTTCTGAAGGATCACAAGCTGGTACTGGTTACATTAATAATGAACAGCTGTCTCCAACTACTGCTCATACCTTTGAACCAGCTGATGATCAAGACGCTGTGTGTTCCACAACAAGCTCACCTGTTTATAACACTAGATGAACAAAAGAGCATCCAATTAAGCAAGTTATTAGTAATCTGGCTAGTGGTGTTAAAACAAGAAGACATGCAACCAGCAACTTTTGTATGCGTGTAAATTTTGTGTCTACCATTGAACCTACATGTCCTGATGAAGCAATCAAAGATCCAAGCTGGGCAGGAGCTATGCAAGAAGAGATCTCCCAGTTTGATAGGAATAAGGTTTGGATATTGGTACCTAAACCTGATGATGAAACTAAGAAGATCATTGGTACTAAGTGGGTTTTCAAGAACAAGATGGATGAAGATGGGATTGTGATCAGAAACAAAGCTAGATTGGTAGCTCAAGGGTTCAAACAGGAAGAAGGATTGGATTATGGAGAGACATATGCTCCAGTGGCTAGGATGGAAGCTATCATATTGTTCTTGGCATATGCTGCTAAGATGAACTTTAGGGTATTCCAGATGGATGTTAAATCTGCATTTCTAAATGGGAAGCTGCAAGAAGAAGTTTATATCAAACAGCCTCCTGGTTTTGTAAGCAGTAAATATCCAGACCATGTCTACAAGCTAGACAAAGCTCTTTATGGCCTCAAACAGGCACCAAGAGCATGGTATGAGACACTTCATGTGTATCTAAGCTGGTATAGGTTTTAAGCTAGACAGATGGTGATCTCTTGCTGGTATAAATATATGCGGATGATATTATTTATGGATCTAAAAATGAGAAACATTGTCAAGATTTTTCAAAACTTATGTCAAAGACATATGAAATGAGCTTACAAAGAGATTTGCAATACTTTTTGGGGTTGAAAATTAAACAACTTGATGATGGAATTTTTATAAGTCAGGATAAATATATCAAAGATATGTTAAAGAAATTTGGTCGGACCTGTTTAAAAGATATAGGGACCCCAATGGCAGCATCTATTAAAATAGATGCTGATCTCAATGGTGAACCAGTCAATATCACTGAATATAGAGGTATGATTGGATCCCTACTTTATCTTACAGCCAGCAGACCAGATATTATGTTTGCCACATGTCTCTATGCCAGATATCAAGCTGATCCTAAAGAGTCACACTTGCTAGCAGTAAAAAGGATATTTAGGTATCTGAAAGCTAGTGCTAAATGTGGTCTTTGGTATCCCAAAGACCAGGATTTTGAGCTAATTGGGTATTCAGATGCTGACTTTGTAGGATGTAAAATAGACAGGAAAAGTACTACTGGTGGTTGCCAGTTACTGGGTGGTAGGCTAGTCAGCTGGACGAGCAAAAAGCAAAATACTGTGTCCACCTCTACTGCTGAGGTAGAATATGTTTCTGCTGGTAGTTGTACTGCTCAAGTACTATAGATGCAAAGCCAGCTGAAGGACTATGGTGTTCATGTTACAAAGACTCCAATCTACTGTGACAACACAAGTGCAATTGCTATTACCAACAATCCTGTGATGCATTCAAGGACAAAGCACATTGACGTTCGATATCATTTCATAAGGGATCATGTTCAAAAAGGATATGTGGAGCTACATTTTTTTTCAACAGACCAGCAGTTAGCAGATCTATTCACAAAGCCCTTAGATGAGAAACCTTTTAACTATCTCATTTCTGAGCTGGGTATGCTTGAACTTTAAATAAAAGACAATTTTGTTGGTGTGCTGGCTCTACAACATGTAGGGCAAACCACTAAGTCACATTCATTAACTTACTGCCTACATGTCAAACACTCAGCACAAAAAAGTCTTTTATACTTTGGTTACTCAAAATGTTTTAAATGAAATAATAAATAGCTCACAAAATTAAATGATTCCTTAAAACTGAAACTCATTTACTCCCAATGATTTAAATTAAGTTCATGACATATTAAATGTAACAAAGTATTTTGTATTTAATACAAAACTTATTTTGTGGTCTTTGAATCAATTTTGAATTAAAACCTGCTGCATTTAATGCTGAATGGGAGGTATGAGTGTTCAATCCGTATATACGTCATGTCAACAGTCTGTGTCCCCTCGAAAGTATGCCAGTCTGTCACATCTGCCCACGC
Source organism: Rutidosis leptorrhynchoides (assembly GCF_046630445.1). Taxonomy (NCBI): domain Eukaryota; kingdom Viridiplantae; phylum Streptophyta; class Magnoliopsida; order Asterales; family Asteraceae; genus Rutidosis; species Rutidosis leptorrhynchoides. The sequence continues at coordinate 46,812,000 of NC_092334.1, read as the reverse complement.
GCCTGCAGATGACAGTTGCCATTTTCTCTCTCCTGCACTTTTTCACCCAATCAGAATGGATAAAAGAGTGTTTTATCTTCCATAATAACCTTCGGTTATTCACTATTCAAAATCACACACTCTTTTCTCTCAAAATCTTCCAATCTTCCAACTCTCACAACTTCATATCTTCATCTTTGCCTATTATCAATGGCAGACCAATCACAATCACCACATGTTGGAAACCAGCCAGAGGAACAACAACAGCAAAAACAACCGGTACAACAACCTGATCAACAACCACAACCGGCACCGGAGGAACATGTTGTTCAAGGACCACTGTTCAATCTCCACCCAACTCTGGTTAGGGCTGCTAATGCACCTGAACACACGACTATTCGCCTATCGAGAGGCAATGCTGCTCATTCACTCTCCATTCCCAAATCAAAAGCCAATATGGGTTATGAAACGCTAATCGACTACATCCGGCAATCCCCTCTGGCTAGAGCTATCACCGGTGTACCTTCACGCGTATATGCTGCCTGTTTGGCACGATTTTGGTATACTGCCACCACTGCCACCACTCCCCAGAATGTTCCATGTATTCGTAGCATGGTAACCGAAACCCTAACTTGCTCTGTCACCGTTGAGGCCATCCGCCGTGCCCTTCAATTACCAGATGGACCGTTTGTCGATTCACCAACCATCGATGTATTTAGACGGGAGGTGCTAGAAATCATTTGGTTTTCTCAACCAATAGCTCATACACCTTTGAGGAAGCATATGCCACCTCTTTGGTACTACTTCTTTGGGCTGCTGACCCAGTGCATCAGCCAGAAATTATGAAGTTTTGACCAATGCTCAGATTTTGAGCTTAAAATTGGTCATGGTTTGTTGTTCAACAGAAACATTGATTATGCCGGGGAAATTTATTTGAGGCTAAGGGAGATGGTTCAAGCACCTAAACGAACACATTTAATCTCCTTTCCAAGGTTCTTAAGCCTGGTTTTTGAAAATGAGCTGGGTGAAGCTTACCAGCAGATTGCTAATCAATCATACGACCTGCCTCTAAAACAAAGGGGTATGCCAAAAGATGCACCTGCAGCTCCATATACTGGTTTAACACCAGGCATGCTCGAGTATTGAAACTACCAGTCCATATTACTATAAACACGGTACGTTATTCATTGGTCTCATAGCGAGGTATTTGACTTCTATATGATACGTTTTAGAAAATATTGCATTCGTTTCTAAAAAAAAACACACCATTATTATACATAATGCATGTTTTAAACAAGTGGGCGATTATTTAAGAAATATTCCTCAAAATACATCGGTTTTTAAATACTACACACGTGACATAACATTCAAATATAATACATGACAAAGGTTTTATTGAATGCAACACTTTATTTAAACCAAAGCATGAGACTCCATGCACAGCTTGCTCAGATAATGCAACAGCGGAAGACTTTCTTAAGGACCTGAGAATAAACTTGCTTAAACAGTCAACACAAAGGTTGGTGAGATATATAGGTTTAACATCGATATAAATATAGACCACAAGATTTCATAGTTATAAATATATGTACACTCGCAAGTGTATAAAAGTATTCTATAAGTTGTTGAGCGCTTCGGTAACCATACTTAACCAATAATGTGGCATATTCTCTTTATTATGAAATCTCCCTACACTGTACCAAGTGTAGTAAAAACAAAGTACTATGCAACCATTTACGATACTAGAGCGACTAGCCCGGTTGGGGTTGTCAAACCCGATAGATCTATCAATAGGATTCTCGCTTACATTGTGACACCGATATTTTTTTTTTTTTATAAATACGTGGCGGAAGCATAATATTAATTAAATACGATATCGACATTTGTACAAACCGATGTCACGTGTCATTAAAACAATTTACATATTAACAGGAAAAGACGTAAATACATTCTGTTTTCAAAAATACACGGTTCATATTCTAAAAGACCACATCAGAGTTAACCCTGTCAAACATAACATCATCATGCCCGTCTTCTCCCAAAAAGCACTATCTAGAAAAGCTAACAACCTGCAGGGAGGAGATGGAGGGGAATTAGCACGAAGCTAAGTGAGTACGACTAACTACATGCCATAGCATACATCAGTGTTATACTAATCATGTCACAATAGTCTAACACACAAACATCACCCAAGTGCCATCTACAGAGACTCTGGCGGCTCGGCCAAACCATTAACCACCAGCTGATCGGACTGGGGCTTACCAGAAGTTCCTCCACCACCGTGTGTATATATATAATCCATACGCGACGAACGCGTCATTCACATATATATACACCTCGATTGTCTAGGCTACCACATGAGGAACCCAACCCGCGGGTTGATCTCTCCTACCGAGGCTACCACACAATAGGGACGCACTGGGCTCCAGCAGACAAGCATCAACTAACATGCAGTAATCACAACATACTAACTAACCACAACAATAAGTATATCTAACAAGCATGGCAATCATAATATAACATGCTTCTATATACTATATTTTCTAGTTAGTTCCACTCACCGATTACCAGCAAACGAGAAGGTATTCAGCTATCTAATCACTAAACCTTCTCTTTCTCCTTTTCTCCTGAGAAAAACATATCCACAAGTTAGTTTCTGTTCGTTAACATCAAACAACAGCCCTGGACACTTAGGTAAAATATTCTGCCCTGGACACTCAGTCGGTCGACTGACTACACAACTGGTCGACTGACTTTCCCAGTCGGTCGATTCATTTGGTAATACATCAATCGGCCGAAGGTAAATATCAGTCGGTCGGTTCACTCAACAGTCGGTCGGTTGTCTTCGTCAATCGGCCGGTTCAACCCTCAGCCGGTCCACTGTCGACCGACAGTCGGCCGAGTGTGTTCATCTTCATCAGAAACTGAACAAAGGCTACGGACTTCACGATGAAATCCTCAAATCTAGATCTAGAGCGCGTTTTAAACACCAAAATCGACCACAACTTGTTCACTACTTGTTATAGACTCAAAACCCACAACAATTTGACCATAACAACACTTAAATCGCTTGTTTTGACACAAATTCAAGCTTTTTACAAAACTCACACAAAACCTTAAATTTCTCAAAGATTAGAGCATGGAAGCTTGTGATTCTTACCTTAAAAGAATCAGTGAATCGCAAGGAACACAAAGATATGAACAATTTGAGCTCTAGATAAAGATTAAGGTTTAGGGTTTGATTGTAGGTGAGGAAGATGAAGAACAGGTGTTTTTGGGAATTTTCTAGAAATGGGAAGAAGAACACATGCACTAGTCACTTAATTTAGGTTAATTTTCCACACTGTGCAACACACGGGTATTTATCAGTTATCTGATATCTTTCGTACATCATTTGGCGACCCAAACGAAGTCCAAATTAAATAAACAAACCTGTTCTGTGACCCTTGTCACAAACTGGTCCTAACCACATCATTATAATAGTAAATATTAAATAAAAATAAAAGCATATAATAACACAATACTAACTTAAGGACAAAATAGTAATCTTACAACAAGGTCCGATTGAGGATTTTACATACATGTTCTTACAACATGTAAATATTAGTTACCAAGCTATTAGGGAAGATATGCAATGTGGTACAACTCAACGTAGAATATAGTTTAAGTACTTGTGTCCATGGCGTAAAACATAAAATGCATGTATTCTCATCCCAAAATATTTTTAGAGTTTAAAAATGGGACTATATACTCACAGTAGTAAAAGTATATTAATAATAAGTTTTCAACTTATTAAAAATATGACCATCGTCCTTGGATTCACGAACCTATAACAATAATAATGATTCAGATAATAATACGACATATGAATAAAATAAAGCAAGTTCATAGAATACTTATATAATAATTTTTAACATTTTATGTTAGTAGTCCATTGTTAGTAGTCCAAAATAGTCCAAAAAGTCCAACAGGCCAATAATCGGTATATATATATATATATATATATATATATATATATATATATATATATAATCTTAGAATTACCTCACGACGTATTGTATACGTATTGTCTTTGCATCAACCCAGAGATGTATTGTATACGTATTGTCTTAGAATTAACTAAGACGTATTGTGTACGTATTGTCTTAGGATTTATCAAAACGTATTGTATACTTATTGTGTTAGGACGTACCAAGAATATTATTATACATATATACAATCACAGAATTAACCAAGATTATAATATTTTGTTATACTACTGGTAACATGTCCAAATATATATAGGATATAGGAAAAGTTAACAAGGATATGGTTAATATAGTTTTTATAATATAAATTTCGTCCATACAACGTTAATTTTAGCATATTTAGTTTTGCTCGCCAAATATTCATTACAACTCCGTTTAAAGTGAATCAAATTGCTATGGATTCCTTAAGAAGTAAATTTTACAAAAACAATTCAAAAAGTTCATCCCAAGTAGTAATTTTTAGAGCTTTACCCTCTTTTTGTGTCGGTGGACAGATTTGGAAAAATCCCGGCATCCACCCAATATATGATTTTTGATAAAATACTTCCACTTTGTCTAAAATCATGAAAAAAATACTGGAAGTCTTATTTATATATATTAACATATTTCCAAAGTCTTAGCCTCGAACTCAAAGTCTAAGATAGGTTTTTAATTCCCAACCCAAAACAGCCCGCTTTTTACCGATTGGAGATTAAAGGATATATGTTAAGTTTCAAGGTGTTCTTCATATGTACAAGTTATAAGTTCTTATATTAACTTAATATAACATCATAATACATATAAATAAGTGTTATTAGAGTTAAGTTAGAAAGATTAGATTAGTTTTTCAAACAAGCTTGGTGTTCACCAAAACAAGTTCTAGTTTTTACAAGTTTTATAAGTATAATAAGATAGCAACTATACAAGGAATTGAACAAGGATTTTGAGAAGTATTTTACCTTTATTATGAAGAGGAAAGTTACTGAGATTAAAGTATGATATGAGAGCATTCAAGTGTGTGTTTTTAGTGTAAGAAAATGTGGAGTAAAAATGAGTTATAATGGTCCTTATTTATAAGCTTATAATTTTGGCTTTTAGTGAAAATATCTAAGATAAGTTAAATTGTATTAAGTCATGCATGACATATTAAATTGATTAGGTCATGGATGACATATTACACAAATAATTGCAGATTTCTATTGGTATATACCAATAGTAAATACTTCTAGAAGCTGTATATAATACGAGTAAAAATACCATATGAATGCGAGTAGAATTCTTGAGGAAATTGAATGGAAATACGAGTATATCTATTCGTTACATGTATTGGTATATTATAAAGTGTATTCAATACTTGTAAGGATGTATTTACCCTCGTAATACATTATATGTAAATACATTTTAATATAAGTTAATTACGTCTTTTAAATAGTAACATATATATTGTTTGAAAACTCTTTAAATTAGTAGTATGAAAATATATATATAATACTTTGTTAATATACTTAATGAGATATTTAATTATCATATTTTCAAGTTAAATATATATAAATCCATATATATACACAATAATTAAACAATTAAATAGTTAAATCAAGTTATGACGTTCGTGAATCGTCGGAATAAAAGGGTGACCAAAAGCTTGTGTAAAACTCTTTCTGAAGGTTCAAGATTTATTAAAATTCATTGCTTATCAAGTCGGAATTATATAAAGATTAAGTTTAAATTTGGTCGAAAATTTTCGGGTCGTCACAGTACCTACCCGTTAAAGAAATTTCGTCCCGAAATTTGATCGAGGTCGTCATGGCTAACAATAAGAATGTTATTATGACAAATATAAGTTGATTCATAGGGTTTTATCATGATTGAGAAATATAGATATAATAATTCGATTACTCGAAATGTATGAGTGAAGCTATCGTAAAAGTGTGAAATGAGAAAATAGGAATTCGTCTTATCTTTTGACGTCATCACGGTTGATCTCCGGATTAAAGAAAATCTTTGTAATCTATATAAGATATGATTCTTCGGCAATTAAGGAAATTATGATCCTCTTCGATTTAATGCAATAATCTGTCTCGATTTCTCTGTCGAATATTTTACTATAAATCAACCTCCTACGTCTCCTTATTTTCACATCTCCCATCTTTTATACTTTCTTCGTACTTCCAAAACATTCGTCAATATGCTCCATACAGTTTTAATTCTTGATATATTCTTGACTATCACATCTGTCATTCTTCTTTTTCATCTTCCACCGAAGGAATCCATTAATTTCTACTATGCTCTTGGGTTTATAGTGTTCTTAGTTTTCCCATGTCTTTATATTGCTATACGCATCGATATACACGGTTTGTAATTTCTGCATTGTCTTCGTGCTTATATTTTTCCTTATATTTTGGATTTTCATGCTTCCGTCTTCTTTTTCCGACTTCAAGTCAAGCGAATAATGGTCTAGAATTCATAGATATGAAATTCGGAATGAACATAGCTAATGCTCTAAGAGAGAAATTGTAATATCACAATTTGACTTGTGAAATTACAAGAATCCAAAGGAAAAGATAGAACTATCAATAGAGTATGTTCTTGATATGTTTAGAGATTAGATTGAATGTAAGAGTCATGTAACATGGCACATGATGACGTTATGGTCTGTGAATCATTACGTTCCATTTAGAAACTTAGTATGACTTACTGTAATATAATCACGTTGATCAAGTGTCATTATATTATACTAACTCATGCTTCAGTTCCCAACATTACTTCAAAAACATTCATACTTTACACTCAGAGGTTTCAGATGTTTAGAAACTAAAACAGTTTTCATTATGATGTGATACAGATAACGTGAAGGAATAAATGATTTCAGATAAGAATGATTATGAAAATATCTTCAGAAATATGAAGGATATTTATAATGGAAGATACGATGATATCTTAGAATATTTAAGATAAGAAGATGATGAAGAATATTACCCGCAATGGTTTTAGAGTAAGGAGTAAGGTATTTGCTGAAATGTCCCGTTCTTATTGATTAAAAACGTTCCATATTAATTGATTTCGTTGCGAGGTTTTGACCTCTATATGAGACGTTTTTCAAAGACTGCATTCATTTTTAAAACAAACCATAACCTTTATTTCATAAATAAAGGTTTAAAAAGCTTTACGTAGATTATCAAATAATGATAATCTAAAATATCCTGTTTACACACGACCATTACATAATGGTTTACAATACAAATATGTTACATCGAATTCAGTTTCTTGAATGCAGTTTTTACACAATATCATACAAACATGGACTCCAAATCTTGTCCTTATTTTAGTATGCAACAGCGGAAGCTCTTAATATTCACCTGAGAATAAACATGCTTTAAACGTCAACAAAAATGTTGGTGAGTTATAGGTTTAACCTATATATATCAAATCGTAACAATAGACCACAAGATTTCATATTTCAATACACATCCCATACATAGAGATAAAAATCATTCATATGGTGAACACCTGGTAACCGACAATAACAAGATGCATATATAAGAATATCCCCATCATTCCGGGACACCCTTCGGATATGATATAAATTTCGAAGTACTAAAGCATCCGGTACTTTGGATGGGGTTTGTTAGGCCCAATAGATCTATCTTTAGGATTCGCGTCAATTAGGGTGTCTGTTCCCTAATTCTTAGATTACCAGACTTAATAAAAAGGGGCATATTCGATTTCGATAATTCAACCATAGAATGTAGTTTCACGTACTTGTGTCTATTTTGTAAATCATTTATAAAACCTGCATGTATTCTCATCCCAAAAATATTAGATTTTAAAAGTGGGACTATAACTCACCTTCACAGATTTTTACTTCGTCGGGAAGTAAGACTTGGCCACTGGTTGATTCACGAACCTATAACAATATATACATAAATATCAAAGTATGTTCAAAATATATTTACAACACTTTTAATATATTTTGATGTTTTAAGTTTATTAAGTCAGCTGTCCTCGTTAGTAACCTACAACTAGTTGTCCACAGTTAGATGTACATAAATAAATCGATAAATATTATCTTGAATCAATCCACGACCCAGTGTATACGTATCTCAGTATTGATCACAACTCAAACTATATATATTTTGGAATCAACCTCAACCCTGTATAGCTAACTCCAACATTCACATATAGAGTGTCTATGGTTGTTCCGAAATATATATAGATGTGTCGACATGATAGGTCGAAACATTGTATACGTGTCTATGGTATCTCAAGATTACATAATATATAATACAAGTTGATTAAGTTATGGTTGGAATAGATTTGTTACCAATTTTCACGTAGCTAAAATGAGAAAAATTATCCAATCTTGTTTTACCCATAACTTCTTCATTTTAAATCCGTTTTGAGTGAATCAAATTGCTATGGTTTCATATTGAACTCTATTTTATGAATCTAAACAAAAAAAGTATAGGTTTCTAGTCGGAAAAATAAGTTACAAGTCGTTTTTGTAAAGGTAGTCATTTCAGTCGAAAGAACGACGTCTAGATGACCATTTTAGAAAACATACTTCCACTTTGAGTTTAACCATAATTTTTGGATATAGTTTCATGTTCATAATAAAAATAATTTTCTCAGAATAACAACTTTTAAATCAAAGTTTATCATAGTTTTTAATTAACTAACCCAAAACAGCCCGCGGTGTTACTACGACGGCGTAAATCCGGTTTTACAGTGTTTTTCGTGTTTCCAGGTTTTAAATCATTAAGTTAGCATATCATATAGATATAGAACATGTGTTTAGTTGATTTTAAAAGTCAAGTTAGAAGGATTAACTTTTGTTTGCGAACAAGTTTAGAATTAACTAAACTATGTTCTAGTGATTACAAGTTTAAACCTTCGAATAAGATAGCTTTATATGTATGAATCGAATGATGTTATGAACATCATTACTACCTTAAGTTCCTTGGATGAACCTACTGGAAAAGAGAAAAATGGATCTAGCTTCAATGGATCCTTGGATGGCTCAAAGTTCTTGAAGCAAAATCATGACACGAAAACAAGTTCAAGTAAGATCATCACTTGAAATAAGATTGTTATAGTTATAGAAATTGAACTAAAGTTTGAATATGATTATTACCTTGTATTATAATGATAACCTACTGTAAGAAACAAAGATTTCTTGAGGTTGGATGATCACCTTACAAGATTGGAAGTGAGCTAGCAAACTTGAAAGTATTCTTGATTTTATGAAACTAGAACTTTTGGAATTTATGAAGAACACTTAGAACTTGAAGATAGAACTTGAGAGAGTTCAATTAGATGAAGAAAATTGAAGAATGAAAGTGTTTGTAGGTGTTTTTGGTCGTTGGTGTATGGATTAGATATAAAGGATATGTAATTTTGTTTTCATGTAAATAAGTCATGAATGATTACTCATATTTTTGTAATCTTATGAGATATTTCATGCTAGTTGCCAAATGATGGTTCCCACATGTGTTAGGTGACTCACATGGGCTGCTAAGAGCTGATCATTGGAGTGTATATACCAATAGTACATACATCTAAAAGCTGTGTATTGTACGAGTACGAATACGGGTGCATACGAGTAGAATTGTTGATGAAACTGAACGAGAATGTAATTGTAAGCATTTTTGTTAAGTAGAAGTATTTTGATAAGTGTATTGAAGTCTTTCAAAAGTGTATAAATACATATTAAAACACTACATGTATGTACATTTTAACTGAGTCGTTAAGTCATCGTTAGTCGTTACATGTAAGTGTTGTTTTGAAACTTTTAGGTTAACGATCTTGTTAAATGTTGTTAACCCAATGTTTATAATATCAAATGAGATTTTAAATTATTATATTATCATGATATTATCATGTATGAATATCTCTTAATATGATATATATACATTAAATGTCTTTACAACGATAATCGTTACATATATGTCTCGTTTAAAAATCATTAAGTTAGTAGTCTTGTTTTTACATATGTAGTTCATTGTTAATATACTTAATGATATGTTTACTTATCATAGTATCATGTTAACTATATATATATCCATATATATGTCATCATATAGTTTTTACAAGTTTTAACGTTCGTGAATCACCGGTCAACTTGGGTGGTCAATTGTCTATATGAAACATATTTCAATTAATCAAGTCTTAACAAGTTTGATTGCTTAACATGTTGGAAACATTTAATCATGTAAACATCAATCTCAATTAATATATATAAACATGGAAAAGTTCGGGTCACTACAGTACCTACCCGTTAAATAAATTTCGTCCCGAAATTTTAAGCTATTGAAGGTGTTGACGAATCTTCTGGAAATAGATGCGGGTATTTCTTCTTCATCTGATCTTCACGCTCCCAGGTGAACTCGGGTCCTCTACGAGCATTCCATCGAACCTTAACAATTGGTATCTTGTTTTGCTTAAGTCTTTTAACCTCACGATCCATTATTTCGACGGGTTCTTCGATGAATTGGAGTTTTTCGTTGATTTGGATTTCATCTAACGGAATAGTGAGATCTTCTTTAGCAAAACATTTCTTCAAATTCGAAACGTGGAAAGTGTTATGTACAGCCGCGAGTTGTTGAGGTAACTCAAGTCGGTAAGCTACTGGTCCGACACGATCAATAATCTTGAATGGTCCAATATACCTTGGATTTAATTTCCCTCGTTTACCAAATCGAACAACGCCTTTCCAAGGTGAAACTTTAAGCATGACCATCTCTCCAATTTCAAATTCTATATCTTTTCTTTTAATGTCAGCGTAGCTCTTTTGTCGACTTTGGGCGGTTTTCAACCGTTGTTGAATTTGGATGATCTTCTCGGTAGTTTCTTGTATAATCTCCGGACCCGTAATCTGTCTATCCCCCACCTCACTCCAACAAATCGGAGACCTGCACTTTCTACCATAAAGTGCTTCAAACGGCGCCATCTCAATGCTTGAATGGTAGCTGTTGTTGTAGGAAAATTCTGCTAACGGTAGATGTCGATCCCAACTGTTTCCGAAATCAATAACACATGCTCGTAGCATGTCTTCAAGCGTTTGTATCGTCCTTTCGCTCTGCCCATCAGTTTGTGGATGATAGGCAGTACTCATGTCTAGACGAGTTCCTAATGCTTGCTGTAATGTCTGCCAGAATCTTGAAATAAATCTTCCATCCCTATCAGAGATAATAGAGATTGGTATTCCATGTCTGGAGACGACTTCCTTCAAATACAGTCGTGCTAACTTCTCCATCTTGTCATCTTCTCTTATTGGTAGGAAGTGTGCTGATTTGGTGAGACGATCAACTATTACCCAAATAGTATCAAAACCACTTGCAGTCCTTGGCAATTTAGTGATGAAATCCATGGTAATGTTTTCCCATTTCCATTCCGGGATTTCGGGTTGTTGAAGTAGACCTGATGGTTTCTGATGCTCAGCTTTGACCTTAGAACACGTCAAACATTCTCCTACGTATTTAGCAACATCAGCTTTCATACCCGGCCACCAAAAATGTTTCTTGAGATCCTTGTACATCTTCCCCGTTCCAGGATGTATTGAGTATCTGGTTTTATGAGCTTCTCTAAGTACCATTTCTCTCATATCTCCAAATTTTGGTACCCAAATCCTTTCAGCCCTATACCGGGTTCCGTCTTCCCGAATATTAAGATGCTTCTCCGATCCTTTGGGTATTTCATCCTTTAAATTTCCCTCTTTTAAAACTCCTTGTTGCGCCTCCTTTATTTGAGTAGTAATGTTATTATGAATCATTATATTCATAGATTTTACTCGAATGGGTTCTCTGTCCTTCCTGCTCAAGGCATCGGCTACCACATTTGCCTTCCCCGGGTGGTAACGAATCTCAAAGTCGTAATCATTCAATAATTCAATCCACCTACGCTGCCTCATATTCAGTTGTTTCTGATTAAATATGTGTTGAAGACTTTTGTGGTCGGTATATATAATACTTTTGACCCCATATAAGTAGTGCCTCCAAGTCTTTAATGCAAAAACAACCGCGCCTAATTCCAAATCATGCGTCGTATAATTTTGTTCGTGAATCTTCAATTGTCTAGACGCATAAGCAATCACCTTCGTTCGTTGCATTAATACACAACCGAGACCTTGCTTTGATGCATCACAATAAATCACAAAATCATCATTCCCTTCAGGCAATGACAATATAGGTGCCGTAGTTAGCTTTTTCTTCAATAACTGAAACGCTTTCTCTTGTTCATCATTCCATTCAAATTTCTTCCCTTTATGCGTTAATGCAGTCAAGGGTTTTGCTATTCTGGAAAAGTCTTGGATGAACCTTCTGTAGTAACCAGCTAGTCCTAAAAACTGGCGTATGTGTTTCGGAGTTTTCGGGGTTTCCCACTTTTCAACAGTTTCTATCTTTGCCGGATCCACCTTAATACCTTCTTTGTTCACTATGTGACCGAGGAATTGAACTTCTTCCAACCAAAATGCACACTTTGAAAACTTAGCGTACAATTCTTCCTTCCTCAATACTTCTAACACCTTTCTCAAATGTTCACCGTGTTCTTGGTCATTCTTTGAGTAAATAAGTATGTCATCAATGAAAACAATGACAAACTTGTCAAGGTATGGTCCACACACTCGGTTCATAAGGTCCATGAACACAGCTGGTGCATTAGTTAAACCAAACGGCATGACCATAAACTCGTAATGACCGTAACGTGTTCTGAAAGCAGTCTTTGGAATATCATCTTCTTTCACCCGCATTTGATGATACCCGGAACGTAAGTCAATCTTTGAATAAACAGACGAGCCTTGTAGTTGATCAAATAAGTCGTCGATTCTCGGTAGTGGGTAGCGGTTCTTGATGGTAAGTTTGTTCAACTCTCGGTAGTCGATACACAACCTGAATGTACCATCTTTCTTCTTGACAAACAAAACAGGAGCTCCCCACGGTGATGTGCTTGGTCGAATGAAACCATGCTCTAAAAGTTCTTGTAATTGGCTTTGCAGTTCTTTCATCTCGCTGGGTGCGAGTCTGTAAGGAGCACGAGCTATTGGTGCAGCTCCTGGTACAAGATCTATTTGAAATTCAACGGATCGATGTGGGGGTAATCCCGGTAATTCTTTCGGAAATACATCGGGAAATTCTTTTGCAATGGGAACATCATTGATGCTCTTTTCTTCAGTTTGTACTTTCTCGACGTGTGCTAGAACAGCATAGCAACCTTTTCTTATTAGTTTTTGTGCCTTCAAATTACTAATAAGATGTAGCTTCGTGTTGCCCTTTTCTCCGTACACCATTAAGGGTTTTCCTTTTTCTCGTATAATGCGAATTGCATTTTTGTAACAAACGATCTCCGCTTTCACTTCTTTCAACCAGTCCATACCGATTATCACATCAAAACTCCCTAACTCTACTGGTATCAAATCAATCTTAAATGTTTCGCTAACCAGTTTAATTTCTCGATTCCGACATATATTATCTGCTGAAATTAATTTACCATTTGCTAATTCGAGTAAAAATTTACTATCCAACGGCGTCAATGGACAACTTAATTTAGCACAAAAATCTCTACTCATATAGCTTCTATCCGCACCCGAATCAAATAAAACGTAAGCAGATTTATTGTCAATAAGAAACGTACCCGTAACAAGCTCCGGGTCTTCCTGTGCCTCTGCTGCATTAATATTGAAAACTCTTCCGCGGCCTTGTCCATTCGTGTTCTCCTGGTTCGGGCAATTTCTAATAATGTGGCCCGGTTTTCCACATTTATAACAAACTACATTGGCATAACTTGCTCCGACACTACTTGCTCCGCCATTACTCGTTCCGACACCATTTGTTCCTTTCGTTCTATTAACCCCTGGTCCGTAGACCTCACACTTCGCCGCGCTATGACCATTTCTTTTACACTTGTTGCAAAATTTGGTGCAGAACCCCGAGTGATTCTTTTCACACCTTTGGCATAGCTGCTTCTGATTGTTGTTGTTGTTGCGGTTATTATTGTTGTTGGGATGATTGTTGTAGTTGCTGTTGTTGTTGTTGTTGTTGTTGTTGTTGTTGTTGTTGGGCCGTTTGTTGTAGTTGCGATTGATGTTGCGATTGTTGTTGTTGTTGTATTGGTGATTCTTATCACCATTTTCCTCCCACTTTCTTTTGACTTGCTTCACATTGGCCTCTTCAGCAGTCTGTTCTTTAATTCTTTCTTCAATCTGGTTCACTAGTTTGTGAGCCATTCTACATGCCTGTTGTATGGAGGCGGGCTCGTGTGAACTTATATCTTCTTGGATTCTTTCTGGTAATCCTTTCACAAATGCGTCGATCTTCTCTTCCTCATCTTCGAATGCTCCCGGACACAATAGGCACAATTCTGTGAATCGTCTTTCGTACGTGGTAATATCAAATCCTTGGGTTCGTAACCCTCTAAGTTCTGTCTTGAGCTTATTGACCTCGGTTCTGGGACGGTACTTCTCGTTCATCAAGTGCTTGAATGCTGACCACGGTAGTGCGTACGCATCGTCTTGTCCCACTTGCTCTAGATAGGTATTCCACCATGTTAAAGCAGAACCTGTGAAGGTATGTGTAGCGTACTTCACTTTGTCCTCTTCAGTACACTTACTTATGGCAAACACCGATTCGACCTTCTCGGTCCACCGTTTCAATCCGATCGGTCCTTCGGTTCCATCAAATTCCAAAGGTTTGCAGGCAGTGAATTCTTTGTAGGTGCATCCTACACGATTTCCTGTACTGCTAGATCCAAGGTTATTGTTGGTATGTAGCGCAGCCTGTACTGCGGCTATGTTTGAAGCTAGAAAAGTACGGAATTCCTCTTCATTCATATTCACGGTGTGTCGAGTAGTCGGTGCCATTTCCTTCAAAATAGTTAAATGGAACAAGTTAATCATACAGAATATTAAGAGTAGTTAATAGTATTTCGTAGCATAATATGAACTCATTTATAAAAGCTTTTTCTTCATATTAGCGTTTTATAAGTTTAAATTCGGGTAGTACCTACCCGTTAAGTTCATACTTAGTAGCTAATATACAATTCAACTACTACAATTCTATATGAAAAACTGATTATAATAATATTTCGCGTTCAAACTTTTATACAATATTTTACAAACTTACAATACCGCTTATTTTACATAAAGCATGAAATATAGCACACAATAACTTTGATACAAGATAGTTGTGAAGACAATTCTAGCTAGTACACAAGTCGTTCAGCAAAGGCAATAAAGACACGTAATTCATACGTCCAGAAACAAGTCATGCATTCTGGTTTTACTAGGACTACTTCCCATCCTTGGTCTTGTGCAACATAACCGTTATGGCCGTTGATAAGACAGCGTGTTGTAACGTCATCAAAGGGACGAGGGTTACGTAATGTCCAACAGTCCCGTAATAATCTAAAAACCTCATTTCTTACCCCAATTACCGACTCCGTCACTTGTGGAAACGTTTTGTTTAATAGTTGTAGCCCGATGTTCTTGTTCTCACTTTGGTGAGAAGCGAACATTACTAATCCGTAAGCATAACATGCTTCTTTATGTTGCATGTTAGCCGCTTTTTCTAAATCACGAAGTCCAATATTCGGATATATTGAGTCAAAATAATTTCTTAACCCGTTGCGTAAAATAGCATTTGGGTTCCCCGCAATATATGCGTCAAAGTAAACACATCGTAACTTATGGGTTTCCCAATGTGATATCCCCCATCTTTCAAACGAAAGTCTCTTATAAACCAAGACATTCTTGGAACGTTCTTCGAATGTCTTACAAACTGATCTCGCCTTAAATAGTTGTGCCGAAGAATTCTGGCCGACTCTAGACAAGATTTCATCAATCATGTCTCCGGGTAGGTCTCTTAAAATATTGGGTTGTCTATCCATTTTGTGTTTTTAAACTGTAAAATAGACAAGAGTTAGATTCATAAAAAAAATACTTATTAATACAAGCAATTTTTACATATATCATAAAGCATAAGAACACTATATTCCATATATTACACCACACGAATACAACTATCTTATTCCGACTCGCTCGTTTCTTCTTCTTCGGTTTTGGTTCGTTTTGCCAAGTTTCTAGGGATATATGATGTTCCCCTAATACGAGCCGTCGTTGTCCACATTGGTTTAGAAAAACCTGGTGGTTTAGAGGTTCCCGGGTCATTGTTACAACTTAAGGACTTCGGGGGTTGACGATACATATACAGTTCATCGGGGTTGGAATTAGATTTCTCTATTTTTATGCCCTTTCCCTTATTATTTTCTTTTGCCTTTTTAAATTCAGTTGGGGTAATTTCTATAACATCATCGAAATTCTCGTCGGAATCTGATTCATCGGAGAATTGGTAATCCTCCCAATATTTTGCTTCCTTGGCGGAAACACCATTGACCATAATTAACCTTGGTCGGTTGGTTGAGGATTTTCTTTTACTTAACCGTTTTATTATTTCTCCCACCGGTTCTATTTCTTCATCCGGTTCCGATTCTTCTTCCGGTTCCGATTCTTCTTCCGGTTCCGACTCTTCTTCCGGTTCCTCTTCGGGAACTTGTGAATCAGTCCACGAATCATTCCAATTTACATTTGACTCTTCATTATTATTAGGTGAGTCAATGGGACTTGTTCTAGAGGTAGACATCTATCACATAATATCAAACGCGTTAAGAGATTAATATATCACATAATATTCACATGTTAAAAATATATAGTTTCCAACAAAATTTGTTAAGCAATCATTTTTCAAGTAAACACGGTCGAAGTCCAGACTCACTAATGCATCCTAACAAACTAGATAAGACACACTAATGCAAAATTCTGGTTCTCTAAGACCATCGCTCGGATACCAACTGAAATGTCCCGTTCTTATTGATTAAAAACGTTCCATATTAATTGATTTCGTTGCGAGGTTTTGACCTCTATATGAGACGTTTTTCAAAGACTGCATTCATTTTTAAAACAAACCATAACCTTTATTTCATAAATAAAGGTTTAAAAAGCTTTACGTAGATTATCAAATAATGATAATCTAAAATATCCTGTTTACACACGACCATTACATAATGGTTTACAATACAAATATGTTACATCGAATTCAGTTTCTTGAATGCAGTTTTTACACAATATCATACAAACATGGACTCCAAATCTTGTCCTTATTTTAGTATGCAACAGCGGAAGCTCTTAATATTCACCTGAGAATAAACATGCTTTAAACGTCAACAAAAATGTTGGTGAGTTATAGGTTTAACCTATATATATCAAATCGTAACAATAGACCACAAGATTTCATATTTCAATACACATCCCATACATAGAGATAAAAATCATTCATATGGTGAACACCTGGTAACCGACAATAACAAGATGCATATATAAGAATATCCCCATCATTCCGGGACACCCTTCGGATATGATATAAATTTCGAAGTACTAAAGCATCCGGTACTTTGGATGGGGTTTGTTAGGCCCAATAGATCTATCTTTAGGATTCGCGTCAATTAGGGTGTCTGTTCCCTAATTCTTAGATTACCAGACTTAATAAAAAGGGGCATATTCGATTTCGATAATTCAACCATAGAATGTAGTTTCACGTACTTGTGTCTATTTTGTAAATCATTTATAAAACCTGCATGTATTCTCATCCCAAAAATATTAGATTTTAAAAGTGGGACTATAACTCACCTTCACAGATTTTTACTTCGTCGGGAAGTAAGACTTGGCCACTGGTTGATTCACGAACCTATAACAATATATACATAAATATCAAAGTATGTTCAAAATATATTTACAACACTTTTAATATATTTTGATGTTTTAAGTTTATTAAGTCAGCTGTCCTCGTTAGTAACCTACAACTAGTTGTCCACAGTTAGATGTACATAAATAAATCGATAAATATTATCTTGAATCAATCCACGACCCAGTGTATACGTATCTCAGTATTGATCACAACTCAAACTATATATATTTTGGAATCAACCTCAACCCTGTATAGCTAACTCCAACATTCACATATAGAGTGTCTATGGTTGTTCCGAAATATATATAGATGTGTCGACATGATAGGTCGAAACATTGTATACGTGTCTATGGTATCTCAAGATTACATAATATATAATACAAGTTGATTAAGTTATGGTTGGAATAGATTTGTTACCAATTTTCACGTAGCTAAAATGAGAAAAATTATCCAATCTTGTTTTACCCATAACTTCTTCATTTTAAATCCGTTTTGAGTGAATCAAATTGCTATGGTTTCATATTGAACTCTATTTTATGAATCTAAACAAAAAAAGTATAGGTTTCTAGTCGGAAAAATAAGTTACAAGTCGTTTTTGTAAAGGTAGTCATTTCAGTCGAAAGAACGACGTCTAGATGACCATTTTAGAAAACATACTTCCACTTTGAGTTTAACCATAATTTTTGGATATAGTTTCATGTTCATAATAAAAATAATTTTCTCAGAATAACAACTTTTAAATCAAAGTTTATCATAGTTTTTAATTAACTAACCCAAAACAGCCCGCGGTGTTACTACGACGGCGTAAATCCGGTTTTACGGTGTTTTTCGTGTTTCCAGGTTTTAAATCATTAAGTTAGCATATCATATAGATATAGAACATGTGTTTAGTTGATTTTAAAAGTCAAGTTAGAAGGATTAACTTTTGTTTGCGAACAAGTTTAGAATTAACTAAACTATGTTCTAGTGATTACAAGTTTAAACCTTCGAATAAGATAGCTTTATATGTATGAATCGAATGATGTTATGAACATCATTACTACCTTAAGTTCCTTGGATGAACCTACTGGAAAAGAGAAAAATGGATCTAGCTTCAATGGATCCTTGGATGGCTCAAAGTTCTTGAAGCAAAATCATGACACGAAAACAAGTTCAAGTAAGATCATCACTTGAAATAAGATTGTTATAGTTATAGAAATTGAACTAAAGTTTGAATATGATTATTACCTTGTATTATAATGATAACCTACTGTAAGAAACAAAGATTTCTTGAGGTTGGATGATCACCTTACAAGATTGGAAGTGAGCTAGCAAACTTGAAAGTATTCTTGATTTTATGAAACTAGAACTTTTGGAATTTATGAAGAACACTTAGAACTTGAAGATAGAACTTGAGAGAGTTCAATTAGATGAAGAAAATTGAAGAATGAAAGTGTTTGTAGGTGTTTTTGGTCGTTGGTGTATGGATTAGATATAAAGGATATGTAATTTTGTTTTCATGTAAATAAGTCATGAATGATTACTCATATTTTTGTAATCTTATGAGATATTTCATGCTAGTTGCCAAATGATGGTTCCCACATGTGTTAGGTGACTCACATGGGCTGCTAAGAGCTGATCATTGGAGTGTATATACCAATAGTACATACATCTAAAAGCTGTGTATTGTACGAGTACGAATACGGGTGCATACGAGTAGAATTGTTGATGAAACTGAACGAGAATGTAATTGTAAGCATTTTTGTTAAGTAGAAGTATTTTGATAAGTGTATTGAAGTCTTTCAAAAGTGTATAAATACATATTAAAACACTACATGTATGTACATTTTAACTGAGTCGTTAAGTCATCGTTAGTCGTTACATGTAAGTGTTGTTTTGAAACTTTTAGGTTAACGATCTTGTTAAATGTTGTTAACCCAATGTTTATAATATCAAATGAGATTTTAAATTATTATATTATCATGATATTATCATGTATGAATATCTCTTAATATGATATATATACATTAAATGTCTTTACAACGATAATCGTTACATATATGTCTCGTTTAAAAATCATTAAGTTAGTAGTCTTGTTTTTACATATGTAGTTCATTGTTAATATACTTAATGATATGTTTACTTATCATAGTATCATGTTAACTATATATATATCCATATATATGTCATCATATAGTTTTTACAAGTTTTAACGTTCGTGAATCACCGGTCAACTTGGGTGGTCAATTGTCTATATGAAACATATTTCAATTAATCAAGTCTTAACAAGTTTGATTGCTTAACATGTTGGAAACATTTAATCATGTAAACATCAATCTCAATTAATATATATAAACATGGAAAAGTTCGGGTCACTACATTTGCTAAGGATTTTAGCAGACACCGAATCATTTAGATTCTTTGAAGGTAGATTTCGTCCTTGTGATTTGTCCACAGCCTCCTTCTGTAAGACCCCAATATTTATTTTACACAGAGTTTTAAATGATGTACGTATCGTAGGTGAAGCATGGTATGGAATAGAAGCTCAGAACTTGTTCAGAGGGTTGTGCGCGCCGCGCACCTTGAGGTGAGCGCGCCGCGCACCTGGTCTGCGACAGAAATCTGACTTTTTCAAATTAGAGTTTAATGAGGGGCTTTTTGGTCTTTTCACTTGAGGCCGGATGTGAGGCCATATCAACTGGTTGGATTCAGTTTTGGATCATATTTCACATCTACAAACACTCTCAAGTATCTTAGAGAGAGAGGGAGATTTCTAGAGAGAGATTTGAGGTTTTGGAGAAGAAGGAGCTTGAATTGATCAAAGTCTCGGGTTTTAAAGTTGTTCACCTCGTTCCTAGCTACGTTTTGGTGGCTGTGGTAAGTTCTAACTCCGAATTTCATTGTTTGATTTTGATAATCAAGTTAGGGTTTGAACTTAAATTGATGAGAAACCCATTTAAACTCTTGAAATGAGTTTAATGATGCTAGTAATCGGGTTTATTGCTATTGTTGGTGGATTATGGGTTGGTGAACAAATTGACCATGATTAGGACTTGAAATTGGGTTTAATCACTTAAGTTAGTGATTATGGAAGTATTGAAACCCATTTAGGGTTATTTGGTTGACTAGTTTTGACTTTGGGTCAAAATTAGGGTTTAGTGATGATTATGACCCAATTGGCGATTTAATGAGGTTTATAAACTTAAAATGGATTAAGTTTAAGTATAAAACCGAGTTATATGTGTTTTGGTGTCGAAATTTGTAAATGGTGAGATTTTGACCTTATGGGTCAAAATTAGGGTTTATGGGCAATTTGGAGATTTGTAAGTGTTTAACACTTGTGTTCGGGTTTAATTGGCGTGTTAGGACCATTCTCACTTGTGTTAGTGATTATTGGTTAATTTTGGGCGCGGTTTGTACTTGGAAGTGCATTTGGGTCGAATTTGCACTAAGTGTCAAATTGGGTTGGTTTATAAATCCAATCTAAGTGTGTTGTTGAATTTGTGATAATGGAATAGGTACTTTCCATTGGCGAGTTGCGGTTTACTTGGAAGCATTCATCAAGGCGACAAGGTGAGTGTTAATATCCTATGTGCATATGTATGTGTAGGATGGGTGCGGGTCGGGTGAAGTGGTTCTCGGTTATAGAGCTCACTTCACATATAGGTGGATTTGATGGACTTGCGTTTAGATCCAATTGGCACGGTTGTGTGTTTTGGTTGACCACCTTTGGCGAGGTACGCGTTTTTTGTTTACACTATCACACGTGGTTGTGATGTGGATGATATAACCCCAATGGCGAAGGGTTTTGAGTTGGAGAAGTGAATCGCGTGTAGTTCGGATTCACGATGACGCGTGTAGTTCGGTCATCTTATCAAAATGAATCTCGTGTAGTTCGGATTCATGGTGACTCGTGTAGTTCGGTCATCTTATTGAGGTAGTAATCTCGTGTGGTTTCGGATTACTAAGGCTCGTGTAGTTCGGCCAACCTCGATGTTGTGAAGATAGTAATCTCGTGTGGTTTCGGATTACTAAGGCTCGTGTAGTTAGGCCAATCTTCATTGTGGTATTTGGTTCTCGGTATTGGGTTAAGGTGTTAACCTTGTTCGTTTATATTGTTATATATTAATGTATTGTTGTGTTGTAGCTAACCCTCCGGGTGTAGCTATTTGGCGTGGTTCACATCGTCGTTGGTGAACTTATATTTTGTTGTTGTATCTTAGCTCGTGCTTAGTGTTTGTACGGTACGCCTAGACTAGCTTGCCTTTATGCTTGGTTGTTCGGTATGCGGTATTTGATATTTGTGTGGCGTATTCATTTTATACATATATATGTATGTAGTATATTATCATTCACTAAGCGTTAGCTTACCCTCTCGTTGTTGACTCTTTTTATAGATTGCATGCGGATGGTGGCTCGGGTAAGCGCGAGGATTAGAGGACTTGCATAGTTGCTTTAGAAGATCTTGCTTTTGGATTGATTAGGATTGAGTAGCGTATCCCCAATCGCCATGCTCGGTCTTTATTTTGTGTTAAAAGTCATGTGGTCGAAAACTTGTATTTTGTACGAAAGTCGTAAAACGGCTGATGTGGGCCCGGTCTCGTAAAACTCATTTTATTATTGGAACGTGTTAGTTTTAACTAATATAAATTGTTGTGAAAAGCGTTTGGTCTAAAAGTGTCGGGAAGTCGAAGATCTTTTCGCGAAAAATGGACATTTTGATCAGAACTGTCTCAGGCCTTGTGCGCGCCGCGCACAGGCAGTGGTGCGCGCCGTGCACCCTCCAGATCAGTTTTAAAATTTTTTTTTTTCCGCGTTTTTGGTTGGTTAACGGGTTGGGTTGTTACAAGTGGTATCAGAGCATGGTCTAAGGGATTTAGGTGACTTGAGATAGGTGCCTAGACTTAGACTTTTGTGTGTGCTTAATTGTTGCGGGACTTGTAGGATTACGGGTCGGAATGAGTTATAGTTAGTGCCTTGATTGTAGGTGGACTAACGTTTATATTAGTAATGCGGATATTATTAATATATTATTGTGTTGTGGTGTAATTCTCGCGCGTGTTTATATCGCGTAGAATTTTGTTTGTGTTTGTTTATATCATCGAGCGAAGCGGTCGTTGTACTAACGAGTTGATACGGCGTGTGTGCGTAATAAGGACTTGCAAACCTTATTACGGGTGCAAATCGTGTCAAACAAGTGATGTACGACGAGTGTTTAGCAAGATGGGGCGGTGTGGTGCGTATGGTTTTATACGTTCATGGACTAATCGTTTTGCATTCTTTAGAATGGCGACGCGAAACAAGATCGAGACGAATGACGAGGAGTTTAATACTAGAGTTGCGGCCGCCGTTGTGGAGCAAATGGGTGTGTTGGAAGAAAGAATGGATAGGAAGTATTCCGAATTTCGGGGTAGTAGTGAAATGGAGCGTTATCTTAAGAGCTTCATGAGGACTAAATCCCCGATGTATGACGGGAAACCGGATCCTTTGATAAGCACAACTTGGATTTCGGACGTCGAAGGGTGCTTCCGTACTATTGATTGCCCTCCTGAGAGAAAGACGAGACTCGCTACGAGTTTGTTGCGGGGTAGGGCAAGGGATTGGTTGGATGGTAAGATTGATCTTATCAGTGGCGAGACTTTTATGGCTTTATCGTGGGACGACTTTAAGGAGAAATTCTTCGAGTAGTTTCGGACTTCAGCCGATTTGTGGGAATTGCGTAATGAGTTGCGAAATTTGCGACAAGGATCTATGGATTTGAGTACTCTCAAGACGACCTTTATGGCGAAGGCTCGTTTTTGTCCGGATTATTTGGGGAATGATCGTTTGTTGATGGGGAATTTCTATCGGACCTTGAATGATGACTTGAAAATTAAAATTAGTCGGGGTCAAGCGAAATCGTTTTCTGAATTATTCGACTTGGCTAGAGGTTTCGAGTCGTATTCACGATCGAAAAAGGGTGAACCTTCAAGTGAGTGAAGGGTCGTTTTTTATGGTGCTCCGAGTAAGACGACTAAGGGTCCGAGTGTGAGCACGGGTGGTACGCGAACGGGTATGTCGGATTCTAGTGCGGCTAGATGTTACAATTGTGGCGTGAGGGGTCACAAGTCTTGGGAATGTTCGGTACCAAAGGGTGATGGTATGGTGTGCTTCAATTGCCAAAAAGAAGGACATCGTAAGTCGGAATGTCCCAAGTTAGCGGGGACGGGTGCGGCAAGGAGACGTTAAGGTACGTTTCATTTTAATAAATATGTCTTTTGATTATTTATTAAATGCCGTTTGAGTTTGAGTTGTATGCCTTTGTTGTGCATGTTATGCTATGGGTGACGTTCCTAATGGAAGTACCCTATGTTGATGTTTGATTGACGGACAAAGGGCGTAAGACTTGGTGCAACCAAGCATTCCTTAGTATTTGGGAAACGTTTCTACCAAGCCACGGAAATGGTTTTGGTGTTTGGTTGTTAAGCGCGTGTTCGCTTTTATGTTGAAGTGACGAATCATGAGGTTCGTCAGTTGGTTGGAACCCTTGAGATCGAGTGTTTTAAATCTCGATGTGTGTTGGTAATGGAGTCTTTATGACGCGACATTAGGTGCCTCTTTTATACCTACTAGCGTGGTGTTCGACTCCGATTGTGTTGCGGTACACTTTTCGTTCAAAGTGTTTAAGGGTTGGTTAAAATCCTTCGTGTGCTCAAGGTTGTAGCAAGATGTGGTAATGGGTCGTGTGAGCCCAATTGTTGGTAAAGTCTACCTGTGGTAGCATTGTGCGGTTGTAAGAGTTGTGATATTGGGACGTGGTTCCAAGCGGGGGAGTTACACTCCCGCACGAGGAAGATTTAGTGTGATATTTCGGATGATGTTTTTGGTAGATCCGGAAATTTGGTCGAGACCTAGTTTGGATCGATTTGTAGTAGAGTGCAATTTCGGTTAACTTGTACTTATGATATTGGATTTGTAAATTATCACCGAGGTGGTAAGTTGGTGAATCTCGTTGGGAGATAATGGACGTGTTTGGCGAGCAAGGTGAAATCCTTCGGTTAAGGGAGGTGTGTGTCGGGTTCTCTTTTGAAGAATTATTGTTTGGTACCTATGTTTGGTATAGGTGGTTCTTGCTCGATTATGGATGGTTAGTGGTCCGCTAGGGTTCACTGTAGTGTAGCAGAGCGCGATGTTGCACGACTCGGTGATTGAGGCCGAAAGTGCGTATGTGATAGATGAAGCATGACCTTCGGGGTCCGCTGACTTCATCGTGGGATTGTTGATTGATGAAGCATGACTTTCAGAGTCCGCTGACTTCATCATGGGATTGTGATTAATGAAGCATGACTTTCGGGGTCCGCTGACTTCATTATGGTATGGTTGATTGATGAAGCATGATCTTTAGGGTCTGCTGACTTCATCATGGGAGTACGTGATTGGTGGAGCATGACTTTCGGGGTCCGCTGACTTCATCATGAGCGTGGTGTTATATCGGTGAAGCATGATCTTCGGGTCCGCTGACTTCATCCGGTGTTGAGATTGGTGAAGCATGATCTTCGGGTCCGTTGACTTCATCATGGTTGTGGATCGCGTGTGTTTTCGGATTCACGATGACGCGTGTAGTTCGGTCATCTTATCGGAATGAATCTCGTGTAGTTCGGATTCATGGTGACTCGTGTAGTTCAGTCATCTTATTGAGGTAGTAATCTCGTGTGGTTTCGGATTACTAAGGCTCGTGTAGTTCGGCCAACCTCGATGTTGTGGAAGTGAATCTCGTGTAGTTCGGATTCACAAATGACTCGTGTGGTTTTGGTCATTGTATTGAGGAGTGAGTCTCGTGTAGTTCGGATTCACAAATGACTCGTGTAGTTCGGTCATTCCTCTGGGATAGTGACTCTCGTGTAGTTCGGATTCACTATGGTGCGTGTAGTTCGGCCATTCCCGATTGTTGTTGTAGTGAAGGTAGTGAGTCGCGTGTAGTTCGGATTCACTAAGGCGCGTATGTTTTCGGCCAGCCTTCGTGTGTTGCGTGATCCGTCGGTTGTTTTATACACCGATGGTGGTTGTTTTATACACCAATGGTGGGGTGGTATGGACCGTGTTGTTTGATCTATCGGTTGTTTGATACACTGATGGTGGGGTCGTGAGGACCATGTTGTATGTTTAGTGATGCGTTAGCCGTGTTTCGCTCACATGTTTGTTATGGGTGTGACGATGGTTGATTTCGTACACCTTGGGTTTTGCGTTTCCATAGTCGTTTTGGGCGCTATCGGTTCTAGCCGTTGGATTATGATGTTACGGTAGTTGCGTATTGGTCGTATGGCGCACTACAAGGGATGTTTAGTGTTTGGTGTAATCCGTAAAGGTTCGTTTGGTTCGGTCTTCATCGTTTCGGGTTGTTGACCTTAGGTTCAGACTTGGTTGTTTTTAGCGTTTTACTCGGTAAGTGTACGCTAAGAGATCTATATCTCGGTACGAGATTTGGTTGAGTTTTTCCGATGTGAGGGAATGTGCATGGTTATAGTGCTCGTATTGTGATTTGATAAATCGCGGGTGACGATTTAGTTTTTAAAGGCGATTCATTGGGAAGAATTGCCTAGGAAGGTCGGTTGGGACTTATGTTTGAGGACCGTGGAGTGTGGTCCGTTTGGTTATGTGACAAGGATCACGAGGACGTGATCGATTATAAGTGGAGGAGAGTTGTAAGACCCCAATATTTATTTTACACAGAGTTTTAAATGATGTACGTATCGTAGGTGAAGCGTGGTATGGAATAGAAGCTCAGAACCTGTTCAGAGGGTTGTGCGCGCCGCGCACCTTGAGGTGAGCGCGCCGCGCACCTGGTCTGCGACAGAAATCTGACTTTTTCAAATTAGAGTTTAATGAGGGGCTTTTTGGTCTTTTAACTTGAGGCCGGATGTGAGGCCATATCAGCTGGTTGGATTCAGTTTTGGATCATATTTCACATTCACAAACACTCTCAAGTATCTTAGAGAGAGAGGGAGATTTCTAGAGAGAGATTTGAGGTTTTGGAGAAGAAGGAGCTTGAATTGATCAAAGTCTCGGGTTTTAAAGTTGTTCACCTCGTTCCTAGCTACATTTTGGTGGCTGTGGTAAGTTCTAACTCCGAATTTCATTGTTTGATTTTGATAATCAAGTTAGGGTTTGAACTTAAATTGATGAGAAACCCATTTAAACTCTTGAAATGAGTTTAGTGATGCTAGTAATCGGGTTTATTGCTATTGTTGGTGGATTATGGGTTGGTGAACAAATTGACCATGATTAGGACTTGAAATTGGGTTTAATCACTTCAGTTAGTGATTATGGAAGTATTGAAACCCATTTAGGGTTATTTGGTTGACTAGTTTTGACTTTGGGTCAAAATTAGGGTTTAGTGATGATTATGACCCAATTGGCGATTTAATGAGGTTTATAAACTTAAAATGGATTAAGTTTAAGTATAAAACCGAGTTAAAGGTGTTTTGGTGTCGAAATTTGTAAATGGTGAGATTTTGACCTTATGGGTCAAAATTAGGGTTTATGGGCAATTTGGAGATTTGTAAGTGTTTAACACTTGTGTTCGGGTTTAATTGGCGTGTCAGGACCATTCTCACTTGTGTTAGTGATTATTGGTTAATTTTGGGCGCGGTTTGTACTTGGAAGTGCATTTGGGTCGAATTTGCACTAAGTGTCAAATTGGGTTGGTTTGTAAATCCAATCTAAGTGTGTTGTTGAATTTGTGATAATGGAATAGGTACTTTCCATTGGCGAGTTGCGGTTTACTTGGAAGCATTCATCAAGGCGACAAAGTGAGTGTTAATATCCTATGTGCATATGTATGTGTAGGATGGGTGCGGGTCGGGTGAAGTGGTTCTCGGTAATAGAGCTCACTTCACATATAGGTGGATTTGATGGACTTGCGTTTAGATCCAATTGGCACGGTTGTGCGTTTTGGTTGACCACCTTTGGCGAGGTACACGTTTTGTGTGTACACTATCACACGTGGTTGTGATGTGGATGATATAACCCCAATGGCGAAGGGTTTTGAGTTGGAGAAGTGAATCGCGTGTAGTTCGGATTCACGATGACGCGTGTAGTTCGGTCATCTTATCAAAATGAATCTCGTGTAGTTCGGATTCATGGTGACTCGTGTAGTTCGGTCATCTTATTGAGGTAGTAATCTCGTGTGGTTTCGGATTACTAAGGCTCGTGTAGTTCGGCCAACCTCGATGTTGTGAAGATAGTAATCTCGTGTGGTTTCGGATTACTAAGGCTCGTGTAGTTCGGCCAATCTTCATTGTGGTATTTGGTTCTCGGTATTGGGTTAAGGTGTTAACCTTGTTCGTTTATATTGTTATATATTAATGTATTGTTGTGTTGTAGCTAACCATCCGGGTGTAGCTATTTGGCGTGGTTCACATCGTCGTTGGTGAACTTATATTTTGTTGTTGTATCTTAGCTCGTGCTTAGTGTTTGTACGGTACGCCTAGACTAGCTTGCCTTTATGCTTGGTTGTTCGGTATGCGGTATTTGATATTTGTGTGGCGTATTCATTTTATACATATATATGTATGTAGTATATTATCATTCACTAAGCGTTAGCTTACCCTCTCGTTGTTGACTCTTTTTATAGATTGCATGCGGATGGTGGCTCGGGTAAGCGCGAGGATTAGAGGACTTGCATAGTTGCTTTAGAAGATCTTGCTTTTGGATTGATTAGGATTGGGTAGCGTATCCCCAATCGCCATTCTCGGTCTTTATTTTGTGTTAAAAGTCATGTGGTCGAAAACTTGTATTTTGTACGAAAGTCGTAAAACGGCTGATGTGGGCCCGGTCTCGTAAAACTCATTTTATTATTGGAACATGTTAGTTTTAACTAATATAAATTGTTGTGAAAAGCGTTTGGTCTAAAAGTGTCGGGAAGTCGAAGATCTTTTCGCGAAAAATGGACATTTTGATCAGAACTGTCTCAGGCCTTGTGCGCGCCGCGCACAGGCAGTGGTGCGCGCCGCGCACCCTCCAGATCAGTTTTAAATTTTTTTTTATTCCGCTTTTTTGGTTGGTTAACGGGTTGGGTTGTTACACCTTCAGGGTTTGCTCAATTCATTTTCCAGTTCCAAACCTTCTCTTTTTCCTTGCTTTGCTAACACAATATTCTTTATCATCAACTTTTGACTGTTACGGTTGTCTACAGTTTCTGCTGCTTCATTCAGCCTTTTCAAAACTTCATAGTACTGATTCGTAGGCTGAAGTGCTATTCCGGATTTCAGAATTATAATTCCAGGAAATAACGTTATATGTATATGCAGAAATGATGTGAGATTCAAGAATAATTATTGATGCTTCCTGGGGTTTAGTATGACAATTATTGTTACAAGATGTAGATGGGTACATGACAAGGTTTTATAGTGATCTTTCAGAGAAATTTAAGTCAAAGAGTAATAAAGTTGTTGGTAAGCTTACTACTAATGCGGTGGAATATAAAAGGTTCCCCAGTAACGATGGCGAAAAGACAACGTATATATCAAGGTTATAATAAGGCTACTCCGGATGAAAAGTCGAAGTTGTATTTTTGGAGCTGTGACAAAATTCGCTATTTTGAAAAGGGATTGTAAAGTTATTTTGGGTAATAATAATGCTAAAGGATCTGACACGGATACGTGTTGAACCTTTGCTTAGGTTCAAGTGTCCTCCGAATGCATATCTATATGCATATATTCTTCGTATGTATCGTGTGATTGGTTCATTCTCTCGATTGTTCCTTAGTTGAGATGTTTTCAAGAATTTTGAAGGGTTTAGACGCAGGTTGTCATCGTCAATATCCGTATAATGAATTCGTCATGAATCTTGAATGATACGAATATCTTTATGAGTTCTGTGAATGAAAGTGATGTTCTAGTATAGTTTGAATTTAAAGGATGATTTTGAAGGATGTAGGAATTTAAGATTGATGGCACTTTTTAAATCTTGACTTGGATTTTGATCTGTCAAAATCAGAATATGTAATTGAATTGGTATGGAAAATGGTTGTATTAAATTTGGTGAAATGATGTATATTGCTATGAAAGGAGAGAGTGTAATTAACGATTGTCGAAACATCATTGAAAATGTATAGTGTAACATATTAATGTGAACTTAAGTATTTCTCGGGTATTACCTACCCGTTAAGATAAAATTTCACAAGTAATATTTTGTACAAAAGAATTTTTATTACAGTCTTTATGAAAATATGTGTATGTATATTTTCTTCAGATGTAATATGGATTTAATGAGTTAATATTATATTAATCTCATTTGGTTTACGGTTGGAACTAGAAATGAATAATCCCTAAAACTTTAGAGATTACATAATCGCCGCAGAATATTTCTTCAACGTAAATGAAATAATGAATTAATACTTCATCACTCATTATTGTTGGTATCCCTCAGTGCCTGCGGTGCGTATGATGTTGATGCTCGTAATGCGGCTTACGATATTGAGGCTTGTGATGTTGTTGGTACTGCTGCTGCTGGTGCAGGTAGTGGTTTGATGTGAGTATAGATGATGAGAATTTGTTTTGTTTTGTATTGTGAAAAAAGTTGTTTAAAGTTTCTTGAATAAAAAGAGAGGTCAAGAGCTTTATAAAGGAAATGAAATGATGTAGGATGCACTTGCTAATGAAATTTTGCTTTTCTTGACAGTAATTTTTTTTTTTTACTAAATAATTCACCATGCAAGATACGGAGTAAAGGTTGGATAGCCTCAATAATATTATTAATATTATACTCGTTGCGGCATATCCTGAAAAGGAGAGAGAAAACGGTGTTACGAACGGGTTCGCCGGTAAGTGCCTCATGTTCTCCACTGAGAGGCGAATTAGATTCATGAAACAGATCGCCTTCTTTTTGTCTAAATTGATTAATTCGTCCACAAACCCACCCCCAATTCATCCAGAATAGGTGATGACTAATTGGTTGGTTCATTAAGGTTAGATTGCTCTCGGAGCTTAAATGAAATTCCATATCGGAATAGCTTTTAGAATCCGATGAACTCGAGCTTTGTGAAGAATCCGCCTTACACATTCAGAGGAATGATTGTTGATATGAAAAAGATTTAGGACTTAGATTGATATTCTTAATACATAATTTACATATGTATACCTAATACCAAAATCCCATAAGTTACAAAGGAATTTATGGAAGATGTCAGACAAAGTCTATCGTGATAGATATGATAAGATATGAATATGTGTCTATACACTACCTATGCAATAATATGCAGTAAGACGCCTCTAGACTTAAGATGATAAACAGGTAATTTCCGACAAGAATGATAAAAAAAAAACTTTTAATATGCAGATAAGGTCGAAGTCCAGACTCACTAATGCATCCTAACAACTATCAGTTAGACACACTAATGCAAGACCTGGTTTGCTAAGACCACCGCTCCGATACCAATTGAAACGACCCGTCCATATTACTATAAACGCGGTACGTTATTCATTGGTCTCATAGCGAGGCATTTGACCTCTATATGATATGTTTTAGAAAATATTGCATT
Organism: Rutidosis leptorrhynchoides; assembly: GCF_046630445.1. Lineage (NCBI taxonomy): Eukaryota > Viridiplantae > Streptophyta > Magnoliopsida > Asterales > Asteraceae > Rutidosis > Rutidosis leptorrhynchoides. The sequence goes on along the minus strand of NC_092334.1, from coordinate 46,780,786 downwards.
CGTTTCTAAAAAAAACACACCATTATTATACATAATGCATGTTTTAAACAAGTGGGCGATTATTTAAGAAATATTCCCCAAAATACATCGATTTCCAAATACTACACACGTGACATAACAGTCAAATATAATACATGACAAAGGTTTTATTGAATGCAACACTTTATTTAAACCAAAGCATGTGACTCCATGCACAGCTTTCTCAGATAATGCAACAGCGGAAGACTTTCTTAAGGACCTGAGAATAAACATGCTTAAACAGTTAACACAAAGGTTGGTGAGATATATAGGTTTAGCATCGATATAAATATAGACCACAAGATTTCATAGTTAGAATTAACTAAGACGTATTGTGTACGTATTGTCTTAGGATTTATCAAAACGTATTGTATACTTATTGTGTTAGGACGTACCAAGAATATTATTATACATATATACAATCACAGAATTAACCAAGATTATAATATTTTGTTATACTACTGATAACATGTCCAAATATATATAGGATATAGAAAAATTTATCAAGGATATGGTTAATATAGTTTTTATAATATAAATTTCGTCCATACAACGTTAATTTTAGCAGATTTAGTTTTGCTCGCTAAATATTCATTACAACTCCGTTTAAAGTGAATCAAATTGCGATGGATTCCTTAAGAAGTAAATTTTACAAAAACAATTCGAAAAGTTCATCCCATGTAGTAATTTTTAGAGCTTTACTCTCTTTTTGTGTCGGTGGACAGATTTGGAAAAATCACGGCATCCACCCAATATATGATTTTTGATAAAATACTTCCACTTTGTCTAAAATCATGAAAACAATACTGGAAGTCTTATTTACATATATTAACATATTTCTAAAGTCTTAGCCTCGAACTCAAAGTCTAAGTTAGGTTTTTAATTCCCAACCCAAAACAACCCGCTTTTTACCGATTGGAGATTAAAGGATATATGTTAAGTTTCAAGGTGTTCTTCATATGTACAAGTTATAAGTTCTTATATTAACTTAATATAACATCATAATACATATAAATAAGTGTTATTAGAGTTAAGTTATAAAGATTAGATTAGTTTTTCAAACAAGCTTAGTGTTCACCAAAACAAGTTCTAGTTTTTACAAGTTTTATAAGTATAATAAGATAGCAACTATACAAGAAATTGAACAAGGATTTTGAGAAGTATTTTACCTTGATTATGAAGAGAAAAGTTGCTAAGATTAAAGTATGATATGAGAGCATTCAAGTATGTGTTTTTAGTGTAAGAAAATGTGGAGTAAAAATGAGTTAAAATGGTCCTTATTTATAAGCTTATAATTTTGGCTTTTAGTGAAAATATCTAAGATAAGTTAAATTGTATTAAGTCATGAATGACATATTAAATTGATTAGGTCATGGATGACATATTACACAAATAATTGCAGATTTCTATTGGTATATACCAATAGTAAATACTTCTAGAAGCTGTGTATAATACGGATAAAAATACCGTATGAATGCGAGTAGAATTCTTGAGAAAATTGAATGGAAATACGAGTATATCTATCCTTTATATGTATTGGTATATTATAAAGTATATTCAATACTTGTAAGGATGTATTTACACTCGTAATACATTATATGTAAATACATTTTAACATAAGTTAATTACGTCTTTTAAATAGTAACATATATATTGTTTGAAAACTCTTTAAATTAGTAGTATGAAAATATATATATAATACTTTGTTAATATACTTAATGAGATATTTAATTATCATATTTTCAAGTTAAATATATATAAATCCATATATATACACAATAATTAAACAATTAAACAATTAAATCAAGTTATGACGTTTGTGAATCGTCGGAATAAAAGGGTGACCAAAAGCTTGTGTAAAACTCTTTTCGAAGGTTCAAGATTTATTAAAATTCATTGCTTATCAAGTCGGAATTATATAAAGATTAAGTTTAAATTTGGTCGAAAATTTTCGGGTCGTCACAAGTATCTTGCTGCTCGGGGTGGAGCTCACCAATTGACTGCCTCTGGTTTTGCACCAGCTGAGGGGGAGGGTCCTCAGTGTAAGCCAGCTACGCGTAAGAAGCAGCCAACTACCTCAACTAGAACAGCCACTGTCTCACATACTGGTAAAGCAGTAGTTGTATTAGAATCTAGTGCTCTCTGATAATAAAGAACAGCCCTAGTCTTATATACTGACTACCCAATTCTAGTATTGGAATCCGTTGCTCATTTATTTCTTGGTAACAGGAAAATCCAAACGTGCAAAAGCTGGCTCCAAGCAAACCACAGGGGAGATTGCACCAGTCTCAACTGCTGCTCCTGCAAAGGATGTGGCTATGGAACCTGGTGCGTTTCTAGACCATACAGCAAAAAATTCTAACTTAATTGAAAACATTTTAACTGCTGACTTGAAAAATGAAAGTGAATTAAAGGTATAACCTTGGATCCCAAGCTGACTGGTTTTAAAATTAGTGTTAAGAAGAGTAGCAACCCATACTCTTCTAATCAGACACTTCCACATTTTTCTAAATTGAACTTAATGCTATATCCTCTGCTGACAGTACAACCAGCAGAGCACATAACTGACCCCCAAAGCAGACTTGAGCTGGGTCCTCATTGTGTTGAACCAGCTCAGGATATTGCACAGCCAATATGTTACTTGGATCAAGATAAGAGTCTCACTCCTACATCATTACCAGCCAGAACTCTTACACTATCTGGGTCAACATGTGTTGCCAATGAGTCAGCAGAGTCACAACTGCACTTATAGACACCTAACTCTGTCTCAATCAAAGGGCTGACTAAACCACCAGTCTGTCCCCAGAGACCAACAACAGATGCAATTGTTGAGTCAAATTTATTTGGTTCTACAGTTGTTAACATAAAATGTTCTTTTGTTTCAGTTCTTAGCAGGGTAGATGAACAGGCATAGGGGGAGCAAGAAAAGGATGTTAATGTTTCTACTGATGAGCTCTCTACTTCTGCCACTGGTATTGGTGCTACTGATTTGCCTACTGGTGGTGCTGATACTAGTACTGTTGCCTTTACTGCTGATGGCTCTACGGGAAACAATGTGGTTACTGGTTCCACTATTCTGACTGATAAAGAGGAGTTAGCTACTGCTGATATTTCTGCTACTCCTCCTCCTGTCTCTGGTATTTCAACCACTGATTCTCAAGTGATTGATGATATAATAATGGAACCTCCTACAGTCCTTGAAAAGGTTATTGATAACATTGTTAAGGAGGTTCTGGATGTGGATATTGCTGCTGCTACTACTGTTATTCCATCTACTGAGCAGTCATCCGATGTTGTCACTGGTTCTATTAGTATTCCGGATGTTTCTGATCTTCAATCGAGACAATTTATTACTGTGGATTCCGCTGGTAATCTACAGGTTTCTGATTCAACACACGATGCTTTTTTTAAAGGTGCTACAGATGCTGCTTCTTCACCTATTGCACAGTCACCTACTGCTGCTACTGGTTCTACGGAACCCATTATGGATGCTGGTACCTGTGACGATCGCTCCAAATCTATATGGACAAACACGTCATTCATTGATTTCATTGCGAGGTATTTGACCTCTATATGATACATTTTGTAAACATTGCATTCTTTTGAAAAGGCACACCATAAATGAATATTTAAATCAAAGGTTTTCGACATCTGATGATTTTTACATATAGACAATCACCATAAATAATAGTTTACAACAGTATTTCCGTTGACAATGCAGTCAAAATAAGATACATGGTGATGATTTGGTGAATGCAACATCTCCTTGAAAAATATGTCATGTAAGACTCCATGCACATAGCTTGTTTAACATCTAAGCAAACAGCGGAAGACTTCTAGGAAACCTGAGAATAAACATGCTAACAAGTGTCAACACAAAGGTTGGTGAGTTCATAGTTTTAATGTTGCGCATAATCTGTATATAAAGGTGGATCACAAGATTTCAGTTGTTTCATCTAGAAATGTTTATCAAAATATTCTACAAGATTGAGCACCCTGATAACTAAACTTTAACGTCTATATAATAAGTACCCTTTGTATAATCATCTTAATAATACACGCAAACCAACGTGTACGCTTCTCAAATAGCATACGTCCGTTAAAAGGCTAGTGCTCTAGCTCGGACGGGGATATCAAGCCCTATGGATCCATATACTACTACTCGCGCCCACCAGTTCTTATAACCGGCAGTTACTAGTTACCAAAGCTAAGGGATTTTCGGTTCAAACTCAGTGTAGAATTTAGTATGTACTTGTATCCATTGTGTTTAAAATAAAGTGCATGTATTCTCAGCCCAAAAATATAGATTGCAAAAGCAATTAAAAAGGGAGCAATGAAACTCACGCATATAAATATTGTATATCGGTTAATAAAGCATTTGCATGTATTCTCAGCCCAAAAATGTAGAGAGTAAAAGGGATCTTATGAAACTCACCTTAGCAGCATATAAAGTCGTTCACCAAAATGTGATCGAAACTCAGAGTATCAAATAACCGTAGATCTCAACGTATCAATATTGTGATTCAATATTGCAGAAAAGTACGTAGACGTAACGGAGATGATAAATACTAGATTTGATTCACAAATATACCCCCGAACATTACCCATAACCTCCTTGGCAATAACCCATAATTTTGTTAGCTCTATCCCGCTCAAAACCCATTTTGAAAGTGACACGCTCAAGACCTCGTCGTAGTATTTTATGTATAATAATACTACTAATAATAATAAGATTAATAATAATAATAATACTACTAATAATAATAAGATTAATAATAATAATAATCTTAATAATAATAATAATAATAATAATAATAATAATAATAATAATAATAATAATAATAATAATAATAATAATAATAATAATAATAATAATAATAATAATAATAAGGAGTAAAAAAAATAGATTGAGGATATATATTGGCCAAATGATCGAGCTTTATAATGTCTCCTGGAAATCCTTGCCATGCGATCGCATGGCATATGTGAGGGGAACCCATGCGATCGCATGGCCCCTGGTGACAGCTCAAAGTTGCTTGTTTTGTTGCTTGTCGATATAATATTATAATATATATAATATATTTAATTTAAATAATTAATTATATATTATATTAAATTCACGTGCATAGTTGACTTGTAATTTTTGTTCCGATAAATCGTACGTCATTACGCGACTTATGTCCCGGTTTCGGTTTTTCGAACGCATTTTCGTACGCTTAGAAAACTAGCATTTTACGTTTTGTAACACGTACACTTGTCAAAATATAGACTTAGATTATCCCTAAATTATACCTCTCAAAATATAACTTATACATTTGAGTGTTTTGGTCATTTACTTCTATAAATCATCGTCTCACTATTTGTTGAAATACATTTTAAAATAGTGTTTACTGTAGCAAAGTTACTGTAGCAATTCACTGTAGCAAAGTCAATTTCACTGTAGCAAATAGTGATTTTCGAAAACACTGTAGCATTTTGGGTACTGTAGCAATTTGAAAATACTGTAGCAAGTTAGTGTTTTACTGGTTCATCTTAAATGCTTTAGTTAACTTATCTAAATATCAATCGAATCAATAAACGAATGTTACTATCGTTTACTAAATAACTTGAAATTATATATATGTATATATCTTTTTAATATACATAAATCAGTTTTTAAATAAACATTGGAAGTTATTTATAAATAAATTTTAATAATAAATATTTCAACTTATCATATATATATTCAAATAGTTATTTAAACCAATAAGTTTAATGTACGGTATCAAACAATTAATACATTGTTACCTTTTCAAGTTATAGTATATATGTATCTATTTACATATAATTGTTAGCGAATCATCGAAAACAACCGAAGGGTATTTAAATATATAAAAGTAGTTCAAAAATTTTGAGATTCAGTTTTACAGACTTTGCTTTTCGTGTCGGAAATGTTAATCATACAAAGATTAAGTTTAAATTTGGTCAGAAATTTCCGGGTCATCACAGTACCTCTGCTACTGCCACTACTGATTCGTCTCAGGCTACTGCTTCTGCTAAGTAGCAGCCATATGTGTGCCAGGTACCAGATCCTGATGAATTTGTACCTAACGTCATCTATAGGGGAGCATCCATCACTCCCAGAGTTGCCTTGCTGGTGGATCAGCTGACTATTGATCCCCAAAGTGCCTGGTGTTAGCCAGTAAACTACCTAGGGAAGAGCTGACTGAAATATTGTCTCAGCTTGATCAACCAGCAAGAGAAGAGGTGTATGAGAGGCTGGCCACTTTAGAACAGATCAATGAGCAGCCATACTATCACTATTTTGTTATGGCTCCAGCTGCTTCTCCATGGCCTGGTACATGGAGGCCTCTCAAGTTCATCAGAGATCCCACTACCGGTAAATATATCATGCAACAACTTCCTGATTCGCCAGTACCTTCTGATTCATCAGCTTCTTCCTCATCATCTTCTTCATCTGATGGTGATGCTGATAAAGGTACTGGTAAGGAAGAGCCAGTCATTCATGATAATTTAACTGGCTCCAAAGATAAACCGATGGATCTCACTGATGATGCTGATAATGATGCTCAGAAGGATACCAGTGGTTCTAAACCTTCGAGTGAAGGTAAAAATGATGGTGATCATGGTGACGAGTCAGACTCTGACCTTCCACCTCCACCACCCCACGGAGGTACTCCTGTGTTAGCTGCTGGTGATCACCCCTCAACCAGCTATACTAAGTTTAATGATGATGAGGTGGCTGCCATCTCCACTTTGGCTGTCTATAAGACATTAGCTGAAGTCACACCGGATCTACAAAACACCATTCTTTCTGCTATTGTTGATAGAGTGTCTGAAGCAGTACACACAGCTGGGGAGGTTACCACTTCTTCTATTGAAAACAAGCTCAAACAAGTGTGTGCCTTTGCAGATCTTGCGGTGGAAGCCATTGTCAAACAACATGAAGAGGAGGAGGATTTAAAGAGGCGAATCATCTCTCACAATGAGTATACTGAGGATATTGCCCGTCTTCAAGCTAATTTAGATGCTGCTAATCGCAGAATTCTTTTCCTTAATGAAGCAAATAGGGTGTTAGAAGAGAGATTGGATTCGCAGGAACAATAAATGGCTACTATGATTCCTGCCTCAGCATATGTTCAAATGGTGGAGGTAATGCAACGCATGGCTGATCTTCAAGCTGGTGTTAGGGCTGATGTCTAAAATATGGCCATGGGTGTTGCTAGAAATGAAGTTCGAACTTCCAACCTCTGCCTGAGACAATATGGTGTAGATCCTGGTGCCCATCTTTCTCCTGCTGATGCTGACTGGAACAATTTTGCTTTCTCTGTTCCTCAGTCAGATAGTAACCTTGATGCACAGGTCTCCCCTGCTCACCATTCTGCCCCTGCTGATGACAAAAAGGGGGAGAAGAAGTCTAGAAAAAAGTCCAAAAAGAGAAAACAAACTGAGGGGGAGCATGAGCATGAAAAGGCTCCTAAACAGCAAAGGAGAGATGGTGATGATGGTGGTGATGGTACTGGAACTAATCCCAGCAACGCTCATACTGAAGTTGGTGTACAGGAAACTGGTGAATCTCAACCCAGTGTGTCTGCCACATCAGTGGATGATATTGGTTCTGGCAGTAAGCCCAGTGACGTTTCTGAATTGGCTGTTGCTGAATCTTTTGTTGTCTCTCAAACCATTGAATGTAAATTGAAAAGAAAAATGGAGAGACATCAGAAGAGACAGCAGGAATTAGATGCTGCTTTTAACGCTAAGTTTGGGGCCTATGCTGCTCTAAAAAGACTTAAAATGGAGGTAGGCGAACCCTCACTCCTGATAAGCGTGAAATTGATGATGATCTGATCAGCATTGAAGAATATAAAAGGGCTACCTTGAAAAGAAATGCTAAGTTCATGATTAAGTATGATAAAAAGAAAGCCAAGCTGTATGCTGAGCGAGCATATAGAATAAAGAAGATGACTCCTGAAGAGATGAAAGACTATTTAGCTTCAACTGAGTCAGGAGGAGTTAGAGCTGATGTATTTATGAAATGGCTAGATGTAATGTTAGAAACCAGCTCATCTTCTCAACCAGTATCGTCTACTCAGCCAGCCACACAACAACAGCCAGCAGATGTTGATGTTCAGGGGGAGCATCTTGCTATTGTTCCCTATCTGCCACCACAAAAACCAGTATCAACACAAGAACCATCAGCTGAACCCAAGCCAATTGACAAACAAAGGTTGAAATCTGCTCCTAGGGACAATCAGCCCCTAAGGGAAGGACCCCTATTTGAGGCAGCTGATGAAGATACTGTGGCAGTTGTGCCAGCTGATACTAATCAGTCAGCTGGTACTGAAGACACAACAAGGAGTGCTGTAAATGAAGACCCAGCCAGTGTGCAGCTGGGTGAAACAAGTATTGAAGACCCATCAAAGGTGGATGTGCTGGGTGCTAATCAAGATGATGATACGGTTAATCCTGCTGATTTTACAGTCTGGGGTAGTGGAGATCACTTATTTGTTCAATCACCTATCTCTCCCCGGACCCTCACTTATTTTAACAGAACACAGGATAATCGTGTTAACCAGTTTCCAGTGAGTTCATCTGGAATAAGTGAATCAATCATGTGTCCTCCATCTTCCCCAAAGCGTCATGGTAAGAACAGAACTTGGGAAGATGATTCAGTTGCCCGTGGTGAGCCAGATCTATTTAGAATGAATCCAGATGAAAGAGATGCTTACAGGCTGGAGATCACTGTACCAGAATTGCTTGAGCAAAGACAAGCAGCTATTAATGAAAGGATACACCAAGTTAGATGGCTGCATCATCCTCTTGATCAGTCACTCTACATCATTACCTTGACTTATGGCATTGAAATTGGTGTATACTTAAATAACAGTGGTCAAAGGCGCTCTACTGATGAGGAGAAAGCTCAATTTCAAGAGGCTCGCCAGCTGGGTATGGATCTAAGGGAGTATCGTGCTGCCCTTAGAACTGAAGAGGGTAGAAAGATGATTAAAACAGCAAAGTCCCTGAAAATTACTGCCGATGATTATCTGTTGGGCTTAGATGCTGAAATGCAAAGAAGGGAGGCTGCTGATGCTGAACTCGCTGAGAGGGTAAGGCTTCAGCAAATAAAAGACAAATTGGCTGCTGATAGAAAGCCGGAGGCTTAGTCCCTCAAATTAGCTAAAGCCATTGTCATGGGACGGGATAAGGCCTTTGATGAACTAGAAGCTGCTGAGAAAGCACCTGCCATTGCTCCTATAAAAACTGCCCGAACCATAGAACTATATGATCATTATTATAGGAGCAGGTATGGTGATTTGATGAACAGAAGATCAAATCCCAGCAAGATCATCAAAGTGCACAGAGGCTCAAAAAGAGCTTTCAATGTCAGCAGGGAAAATAATGTTCAAGAAAGGATAAATTATGATGAGTTACGATCCTTAGGATTCAGTGAATGGAAGGAGATATTGGAATACTTCATTGGTAAAGCTGAAAGTGGTATTAAAAAGGCATTGAAGCCAGAACTCCAAGACCTCTTCAACAAAGCTACAAAATTTGGGAATGCACCAGTAGTAAACGTAGAAGAAGTACTTTCTCAAAAATCTGAAGGAAAGAAATCTACTGGTGAAGGCCCACAAAGAAGAGATCGCATCATTCTACCTCCTCATATCCCTGTATTTGATCCTACTGATATACCTATCCTATTTTTTGAAGCCTAGAAAATCAAACAAGAGGAACTATCTGAAGAGGAATTAGATAAAGATAAAGATAGATAGCCCTCTAGTGCTCAAATTGTATCTTTTGTTTATTTCATTTTTCATTATGATGTTCTTGTAATTGCTGTATATACTCTGTTGTAATGAAAGTGAAATGAGTTTATCTTCAAAATCATATCAAATTATAAGATATAAATAACTCAGCAAAAGATCCCAAAAACAGACTTAAAAAGGGACAAATTTACTGCCTATTTTTCATTAGGTCCCTCGGTGCTAGCTTTAGTGTTTTCTCTATATGTCATAGGTTTTGTCATCATCAAATAGGGGGAGATTGTTGAGTCCCCAAAATAATTAAGGATTTAATTATGACAAAACTGTAATTTATTTGCACTAAAATGTTATGTGCAGCCAGCACAAGTTTGTTTATGTATAGACAACAGATATTGCTGTGTCGAGTGTAGTTTGCTGCTCAGTCTACCAGCACAAGGTAGACAGTGTTCTTTAATCAGCACAGGATGTGTACTCAGCAGTTCAAGAATATCAAGTGTCTCAGCAATGAAGAACCAGCACAGCTGGAATGCAGCTTACTACACAAGACATCTATGCTTCATTATAAGCATAGTAGTTTCCTGAGTGGTCTACTTCAATTGTACTATTCAACAGAAGTCAAAGACAAAGTTGAACAGAAAAGGACACGCATCCGCGGCTGACAAGTGACCTTACAAGACCACGTGGGAATGCAGAAGTTTAACGCATGTGCAGACATGGGTTATACTTTGTCAACACCTAGGGAACACAACATTCTATTTATTGAATCAAATAGTTGTCCCCACAAGTACAGACATCCTATGTACCAGTTGAAATGCCCCGTTCATATTAATTATAAACGTTTCATATTAATTGGTTTCTTTGCGAGGTTTTGACCTCTATCTGAGACGTTTTTCAAATCTTGCATTCGTTTTTAAAAACAACCATAACCTTTATTATTGAATAAAGGTCTTAATGACATAATTTAGATTGTCTATCAAAGACAATCTCCTCAAATAAATAAGCTTTTACATAACCCATTACAATATGATCAAATATATTACAACAAATACTCCGAATGCAAATTTAAACAATATAAACAATTATGCCGACTCCAAATCTTGACCTTGGGTTGGCATACAACAGCGGAAGCGTTTTTAATATTCATCTGAGAATAAACATGCTTAAAACGTCAACAAAAAATGTTGGTGAGTCATAGGTTTAATTTCTATATAATAATCATAACATTTAATAAGCCACAAAATTTCATTTAATCAAATGCGCAGGATCATTACAACTGCAAAAATCATTCATACGATGAGTCGCCTGGTAACCGACCTTAACATAGAGCGCTTAAGATATCTGGCATCATACATTCCACTATTCAAATGTATGACAAGAACCCTTCGAAGTACTAAATCATTTCCACTATTCGAAAATGGGGGTGGTTGGTGCCCGTAGATCTACCTTTAGGATTCGCGTCAATTAGTGTTTTTCACTAATTCTTAGGTTACCAAGCATAATAATAATAAGTACAGATATCCGGTATAACAAAACAGTCGTAGAATGTAGTTTCATGAACTTGTGCTTATTTTGTAAAACATTTATAAATTTGCATGTATTCTCATCCCAAAATAATTTAGATAGTAAAAATGGGACTATAACTCACTTTCACAGATTACTAATTCATCGAGAATTAGACTTGGCCACGGGTTGATTTATGAACCTATAACAATATATACATATATTAAAATATGATCGAAATATATTCACAATATTTTCTTTATTACGTGTTGATGATTTTAGTTGTCCAGTTAGCAGTCCAATGTTAGTAGTCTATAATTTGTCGTACATGAATAACTTAATATATATCTTGAATCAATCCACGACCCAGTGTATACATATCTCAGTATTGATCACAACTCAAACTATATATATATTTTGGAATCAACCTCAACCCTGTATAGCTAACTCCAACATTTGCATATAGAGTGTCTATGGTTGTTCCGCAATATATATATAGATGGGTCGACATGATAGGTCGAAACATTGTATATGTGTCTATGGTATCTCAAGATTACATAATATACAATATAAGTTGATTAAGTTATGGTTGGAATAGATTTCTTACAAATTTTCATGTAGCTAAAATGAGTAGTTTTTACCAATTTTGTTTTACCCGTCATTTCTTCGTTTCAAATCCGTTTTGAGTGATTTAAGCGGCTACGGTTTCATATTGAACTTAAATTTATGAAACTAAACAGAAAAATTATAGGTTTATAGTCGGAAATATAAGTTACAAGTCGTTTTTGAAAGAGGTAGTCATTTCCGTCGAAAGAACGACATCTTGATGACTATTTTGAAAAACATACTTTCACTTTGAGTTTAACCATGATTTTTGTATATAGTTTCATATTCATAAGAAAAATCATTTTCCCAGAAGTATAGCTTTTAAATCAAAGTTTTTCATAGTTTTTAATTATCCAAACCAAAACAGCCCCCGGTTGTACTACGACGGCGTATATCCGGTTTTACGGTGTTCTTCGTGTTTACAGGTTTTAAATCATTAAGTTAGCATATCATATAGATATAGAACATGTGTTTAATTGATTTTAAAAGTTAAGTTAGAAAGATTAACTTTTTTTGCGAACAAGTTTAGAATTAACTAAACTATGTTCTAGTGATTACAAGTTTAGCTCTTCGAATAAGATAGTTTTATATGGATGAATCAAATGATGTTATGAACATCATTACTACCTCAAGTTTTCTAGATAAACCTACTGGAAATGAGAAAAATAGATCTTGCTTCAAAGAATCCTTGGATGGCTTGAAAGTTCTTGAAGTAGAATCATGACACGAAAACAAGTTCAAGTAAGATTTCCACTTGAAATAAGATTGTTATAGTTATAGAAATTGAATCAAAGTTTGAATATGAATATTACCTTGAATAAGAAAGATAACCTACTGTAAATAACAAAGGTTTCTTGATCTTAGATGATGAGTTGGAATGGATTAGAAAGCTTGGAAGTAGTCATGAAGACTTGATATGATTCTTGAAGTGTTCTTGAAAGATGGTTGTTTTTATAATGATTAAAGCTTGTAATTGAAGCTAAAAGATGGTGAAAATGCTTGGAGATGATCAAGTATGATGTTAGGAGTATTTTGAGAGAGAAATTGGAGTGTAAGTATGAGAAAATGGAGTGAAGAAATGATGTGCATTCATGAATACGTTTTTTTACATTTTATAAAGAAAAAAGAGATACTTAAGTTTGTTTTCTTGCTAAATAATTCATGCAAGTTGACAAATGATGGTTCCCACATGATCTTTAATCATTTAAGGCTGCTAAGGAGCAGATTTTTATTAGTATAGATGAATAGTAAATACATCTAGAAGCTGCGTATTATACGAGTACAATACCATACATGTACGAGTAGAATTTTTGATGAAAATGAATGAGAATGTAATTGTAAGAATTTTTGTTAATTAGAAGTACTTTGATATGTATCTTGAAGTCTTTCAAAAGTGTATAAATACATCATAATACATTACATGTATATATATTTAACTGAGTCGTTAAGTCATCGTTAGTCGTTACATGTATGTGTTGTTTCGAAACCTTTAGGTGAACGATCTTGTTAAATATAATTGACCCATTGTTATTACACTAAAATGAGATGTTAAATTGTTATGTTAACATGTTAACATGGTGTATTATCATATCTAATATCATATATATATATATATATATATAAATATGTGTGTGTGAAATACTATTACAACGATAATCGTTACATATATGTATATTGTTTCGAAGTCTTTAAGTTAGTAGTCTCATCTTATATATATAACTCATTGTTATTATACTTAATGAGATACTTAAATATCATTTAATCAAATCATAAATATATATATCCAAATATATATTCCTTTAATTAATTATTACGATATATGACGTTCGTGAATCGTCAGACAGACTGGGTGTCCAAACGTTTGTAGAAAATTCATTCCAAATAACCAAGTTTTAATGAGTTTGATTGCTTAACATGTTGGAAACATTTAATTATGTAAATATTAATCTTATATATATTAGCGAAAAAATCCGGGTCGTTACACCAGTGGACAATAGAACCATTACACGGTTAATAGGACTACTATAAATTGTTATATCCACTATTAAAACAACTAGTGGTGTGGGTTTATTTATTTAGAGTCAAAAACGTGTAATAGCTTTTAGTTTACCTCTTAGCTATATTCTAGGTAATCTGTATCAACCAACTATCATTCTGTCAAGGATAGTTGTGATTCTTTGTGATTCATTCAATAAAGAATAACCGTTGAAAATTACCTGTGACTCTATTTAATTTACATGTTTGTATACTAATCGTGTTTAACTGTTAAGTTAATTAAAAGAAATTGTATTCACCCCCCCTCTACAATACTCCTGTTGTTATCAAGAGACCAACAACTGGTATCAGAGCATCAGTCTTAATAATTAATATCTTGATCTGAATTCTCTCATGGCTGCATATTCAAATACAGCTTACCTTAAAAATGGCTCATCCAATAGACCACCCAAATTTGATGAAGATGAGTATGAAACTTGGAAGACAAGATTCATGCTTCACCTTGAGTCTATTGACCCACTCATACCTGGTATTGCCACAGATGGTCCATTTGTTCCCACTGAGACTATTGGTAGTGCTTCAGCTACAGCTGACACTCCTGCTGTTCCTGACAGAGAGGTTATTCTCACTCCTTCTAGATGGGATGCTGAGGATAAACGTCGTGTTGGACTTGACCCTAAAATCAGAACCCTGTTAGCTATAACTTTGCTTAACCCACTGTTCAAACTGATTAAGGGAAAAGCAAATGCCAAGCTTATGTTGGACTATCTAGATGTCACCTATGAGGGTATGGGAGAAGTAAGGCAGAACAGAATGATTGCTTTGAAAAGAGAATATGAAATGTTCTTTGCCTACAAGAATGAAACTCTTAAGCAAACATTTATTAGGTTTAACTCCTTTATTGCAGACCTGATCACTTTGAATGTCACATATACTGAATTTGAACAAGTAAAAAAATTCATTGATTCACTGCCTACTAAATGAAAATCTGTTACTGACCCTTTAAGAACCACTCAGACCTTAAAGAACTTTAACATGTCTTCTCACTTTGGAACCATGAGAAAGCAGAGGCTAAATTTGAACTTAACTTGAAAGAGAACTTTAGGTCTGCCCCCACCACTTCAAAATCTTCTAAGACAGATGATACTGCTCTTATTGATGCTGCTAAAAAGAAAGTTCAAAAGGCTTTACTGATTCAAAAGTTATTGGCAGAAGAAGAGATAGCTGAGAGTGATGTGGATAGTGGTACTGGATCTGAAGAAAGCAATGATGATGAAAGTGATGTAGAAGGGTTTGCTGAAGGTATGGCTTTGCTAGCTAGGCAGTTCAAAAGGTTCAATTGAAATAGAACCAGCAAGTCATACAAAGGGAGTAAGAAACCGAGTGCTAGGTATAGCACCAAGTCAGTGAAGGGTCCTAAATCTGAGTGTTATAATTGTGGGTAGGTTGGACATTTTGTTGCTGAATGCATGTCCAGAAAACCTTCAACTTCACATGCTAACTCTTTATCAAAAGCTAACAAGTACAAGAACAAGTACAAAGCTATGAAAGCTCAGATGAAGGAAAGTGCTAAGACTGATAAGAAGGGTAAAAAGCCAGAAAAGGTTCTAGTTGCTGAGCATCATGATTGGGATGAAACCAGCTCGCCGTCATCCTCTGATAGTGATACTGATGATGATGGTGCTGGTTATACTTCTGATAAAAAGCTGTGTTTAATGGCCAAGGAGGTCAAGGAGTCTGATGAAGATGCTAGTGGTAGTAAGTTTTTGGCTGATATGAGGGAAGCTGATCAGAAAAAAGATTCACCTCAATGGAAAACTGAATTGATGTATAAGGTTGATAATTTTTGAACTTATACTGATGATGAAAAAGCCGAAAGGTTTGACTGCCTAAGAGTTGACTTATGTAGAGGCAGCAAACGTGAAGAAGTTTTGAAAACTGACAACAAATCATTAAATGAGAAACTTAAAAGCAAAAATGATGAAATTAAAATCTTGAAAGATGATATTTCCAAACTTGAAAAATAAAACTTTACTTTAAAGTCTCTTCACGTTGAGGCAGCAGAAGTCAAGAACCAGCTGGATAATCTTAAAAAGGTTGTCGCTTCATGGTGTACATCTGCTCAACGCACAGTCAAGTGTGTTAACGAGCAAGTGTCTGCCCAAGTTGAAGCTTTCTTTGCTGGTGACTATGCTGCTGCTGCTATTGCAAAAGTTACTTTCATGGACCCAATTCTTGAAACTGATCCTGAAGCTGTCTTGCCAAATACTTTTGTCAAGATAGTTAAGGGTAAAAAGGTCTTGACAAATAAGTTTGTTAGACCTGCTGTGTCCCCACCACCTGCCATGAAAGAGATTTTGGAGGATGAAGTTAGAGCAAGAGAAGCCAGTACCTCAATTGATGAGACTACTGACTCCTCAAGCATCTACTACATGACTCCAAAAAGAAAGACGTATTAAAAGGGAAATCACTGAAAATAATCTAAGAAAAATTAAACCAACTGATTCCCCTTCGTGTTCGAGGTCCAATTGTACTGAGCCAGCTGATGACAAACTTACTGGTCAACCAGTAGCTGTAGACAAGCCAATCAAACGAAATACTGGCAAGTCCAAGGCAGCAGGAAAAACTTCTTCTAGCTCATCAGCTTCAGTAGACAAGCCAGTAACATCCATGTTAGTAGCTCCAAAATGGGCCTCCCAATAGGCACCCTAACCTTAAACATAAACAAGCTTTATGCAATTAGTATCTTCACCTTATAAACAGTAGAATTATGAATGTCATTACTGAACCACTAAAATATCACATGCACATAATCCTACACAAGAAAACCTGATCAATAAGCATAGCGTAAGGTGTCCTCTCCGAATCCAATAGGATTAAAACAGCTAGCTGGTCCTCGTGCAAAAAAGATACCTATATAACCTAATAGAAGGTACACAATTTAAAGCATAAATAAATTCAAAATCAACATATTGTTGAATAAAAATGAAGTTTATAAAGGAATAGAACTCGTCCCATTTAACCCTCATAAAACTCACCTCAAACGTTTATACAACAATAGAACTCGTCCCACGTTCCAAGCACCCAACAATCAATATAAACAATGTTTTAAGACGTTTTTATTACTCTGGAACATATCAACCACCTAACTAGAAAAGTTGGACTTTTAAAAGTCAAACTGAAATCCCTAACATATCACTTTCATCACTTCAATTTACTTAAATCATATAAACAATAAACTAGCTTAATGCCCGCGAATTCGCGGGACTACTTTATGGGACTAAACAAACATTTGTTAGAAAATACTTAATGTGAAACATTATATTATCTGCGTAGTTTTCAGTAATGGACACAATCATAGAATATTGCTATATAGTTGTTGAGCAAAAGATAACAAATAAAACCATAAATGCAAGTCTAATTCTTAAACTTAGGTCTTGTTTTCCATAGATTATTTCACGCTTCCAATCTCTTGACCTGTTGATGTAAAGATAGCGACGTTTGATGATTTGAAATACCTTCCTGAAACAGCAGAAAAAACAACACAAACAATGACAACTATTATCAAACACCATATAATTACCTCATAAGCAACAATAATCAAACACACAAGGGAAAACAACATATGCAATTAGAAGTAACATCCGGAAAAGCAACACCATATAATTACCTCATACCCATTTATGTCGAAACCCATCTTGATATGTTTATGACCCACCAAATGCAACACCTTGACATTAAGAATGTGTGTATAGATCGAGTTATTTTTCTAGCCCTTTAAATAGGCTGAAAAATGTAACTCCAATAAATAATTTTGTATTTCTTACCCCATTACCCTTCTATCTCTTCATTCTCCGAGTTCAGGTTACATATACATTACATCCTATTATTATAAAAAAAATGTACCTCAAATAATCTCCACATGTCAAAATTGCCAGTACATATTCAATCTATAATAGTATATATTTTATAAGTTATAGTTGTTGCAGGTTTTATGAAACTCATTGCATCAAAAGCATATTAGCACATATGTTTTTATGTGTCATTTAAATTGGAAATTTTAAAATTTTGTGTCATATTACTGATTAAACATAATATAATCATGTTCATGATCATGATCCACACCATATAAGATCAATAAAACTAAAATTAATTAGATCGAACGTAAGCAAAACCTACCTTACTTTCAGAAAGCCATGCAACATTTCCTCTAATACATACAATTACAATTATTAACTATATCAAAGAACATTTAAATATAAGATTTTTCACTAAATGAGCTAAATAAACGTGACATATCACATTTCAATCACAAAACACATCATCATCCAAATGACCAACTAATATCAAACATATCAATAAAATACAATGACAATATCTACCTTGAAAAAAAGACTGTTTCCGAGTGCGGGTCGAAGCTCGAGAGGATTAATGACCATTCGGGGCCTGCAGCTCTAGGATTCAACATTTGATGTATGATCATGTGTATACCTACAGTTTGATATTCAAACATATATATTTGTTTTACATTGTCACTCATATGTATATTATATATATATATATATATATATATATATATATATATATATATATATATATATATATATATATATATATAAGTGAGTTTGAATACCCATAAACTCAAAAGCTTAAATATCTTGAAAGCGAGTTTGGATACCCATAAACCCATACTCAACGACCAAAACATCCGGTGTTAAAGATGAGATGCAATACAGAACACTGATTTCTAGCTGAGTACATCAAGCATTCAAGCCTTTAGTGGGTATGAAAACTTACTGATAAAGCCTAAAACACCCACCATATTGATAAGAACATGGTCCTGCAATTTTCATTGACATTACATCAAACACCTGGTGTGCATTCAAAACGCCACAATATTATGATTTATAAAAATACACTAATATATAATTTCAACACAATAAATTAGAACATGTGAAACCAGAAAATGATAAAAATTATCACGATCCTTTTGTATAATTTTACCTGATTGAATCCAAGGTTTGTTGAACTATCTGTAATTAAAAGTTGTTTAACAGTAAATCAATATACCATAGGTAAACATAAAATTGTACCACTTTATAAAATTGTTTACACAAAAATGATTGAGTGTATGTGAAACAAAATCAGAAATAAAACTAATAATGTCGTTATTTTACCTGTTCTTCGCATCAACGGCAGTATGATCGACATAATTTAACGATTTCATTATAGGCTTTCGAATAGGTGCACTATTCCGATTACATACCGTTAACAGAGGATCAGCCTCCATTTGTCCGACTGTAGAAACCCTAGCTTTTTTTTAAGGAGAATACTAACGACGTTTCAGCGTGTGTTAGTGTCTATGTGTTTATTTTATATTGATCATTGCTGCCGTAGTTCATTTGTTGGTAGATGGGGTTTTAATTTTTTGTTATAAGGCCTGTAGTAGAGCTAGGGTTTTCAGAGATGGTGTATTGTGTAGAACAAAGTGGATCCCTAATTTTGAAACCCCCAGAAATTTGCCCCCCTCTTTTATTTTGTATAAGGGTAGTTTCGTAATCAAACAATTCAATGCTAAGATTATGAGGTCATTAGAAAGATTAGGAGAAAATTAAGGCTCTAGATCATTGATAATTAATTTAATGGATGACTAACATTAATTTTGCTATCTAAATGATCTATTTTAGCTTTTGTTATTATATATAGAATAGATAGATAGATAGATAGATAGATAGATTATTATTATTATTATTATTATTATTATTATTATTATTATTATTATTATTATTGTTATTATTATTATTGATATTATTATTATTATTATTATTATTATTATTATTATTATTATTATTATTATTATTATTATTATTATTATTATTATTATTATTATTATTATTATTATTATTATTATTATCACTGTTGTAAACGGTGTCCGTTGCGGCGCCCGTCGCCGCGTTTTGGTGACTAAACCGTTTCGACCCCGTCCCGTTTTCTTATAAGCCAGTCAACGGTCAAAAGTCATGTCAAATGCAGGAAAAATTTGGTCAATGTCGGTCAAAATTCAGAAATTCTGTTAAAATCAGTCATAAGTCGTTCAAATCAATCAAAATTTTGTTAGTTTAGTATTCCATTTTGTATTATGTTAACGCTAGTAGCAATTATAGGTACAAACTTGTCAACGAATGTTTTTTAGCTCTAAAATATATGTGTGTATATATATATATATATATATATATATATATATATATATATATATATATATATATATATATATATATATATATATAAGTCAACATCTGTTTCGACCCCATCTCGGCCCCGTTTTTTCCGTTGCGACGTTTTGAGGTCGCTATTGTTTCGGCTCCGTCTCACGGCTTTTTCAACCTTGATTATTATTATTATTATTATTATTATTATTATTATTATTATTATTATTATTATTATTATTATTTCAAATCAAGTTTTATTTATTTTCATCGTGATTTTTATGGGAACCTGGTTTATTCAATGCGAGGAATTCAACTCGTTTTCCCCCGGTATAAATTCTTATGTCCAAAATTCGTATTAGCTAAAATGGATTAAACAGTAGATTTCCAAGATTGATTATTTTAATTTTACAGTGGTCTCTTGGATAATGATAATTTACTATACCACGTACATACCATACGAGTTTACTAATAACATAACAAAAAGGTTAACATTTCAACAAAAACCGGGACTGTTAAAATTTAAGAAAAAGGTAGTTTCGTAATCAAACAATTCAATGCTATGATTATGAGGTTATTAGAAAGATTAGAAGAAAATTAAGGGTCTAGATCATATTTAATTAATTTAATGGATGACTAAGATTAATTTTGCTATTTAAAATGATCTATTTTAGCTTTTGTTATTATATATAGAATAGAATAGAATAGATAAATAGATAGATAGATTTCCTTCCTTTTTAATCAAAACCATAATACTTATCAATCAATACCATTAACACTTATACACACTCTAAAACTCCAGATTTGTTCATCATTGAGTTTTGTAGCTGTTTGACTTTTAAAAAGTCAGACTACAATATTTAGCAGCTTAGTTTCACTAATATCGCTTTTTTGTCACACTCACTTTCTCAATAATAACATTATTAAAGTAAAACTCATGACTAATTGTGTTAGTTTACCCTAATAATTAATACAATTAACAATCAAAATTCCCAATTTCGCATAATTATTATAATTATTAGGTAGGGTTCTTCAAGTTCAAGAACAATTATATACCCTTCTTACATCTCAATTAACCTCAAATGCTCATATCCCCCAGATTAATGAGATAGGGATACTATGCTCATACCCCAGTAACCTAAATGTACCAACTTTTATTGCATTAAATATTTCTTAAAGATAGACCTTAGGGCTATCATTAGTAAAACTCTTTTGATTTAACTCTCCCGTGAAGTTTCTTTCTGCCACATGTAACTTTTTTAGGTTTAGTTTAATTAATCATGATTAATTAACCTAATTATATGTCAACAATTTAATTTGTAGGGTAATCATGTAGTGACAAGTAGACATAAAGCACAAGCTTTATATAAGTGTATTTATATTTATAAACCCATCCGTTAGACGAAGCTTATCCATTAGATAGAAATCACAACTATTACAACATATATAACTAAAAAAATATGTAGAATATGGTAGAGTGACTATCACAACACTAATCTCATAATGTAGAATATTGAGTATGTATACAGCAGTAGCAGTATTAGATAAGGTTAATAGACAGAAAATAATTAGATTAAAAAGAATCATTACTTTAAGTCAACCAAATCTACATCATCACTATCACTATCACTATCACTATCACTATATCACTATATATACAGAGAGTCTTGATTAGTTAATAAATATTTTCAAAACCCCTTTAATTACCATTAGATTAGATAATTACATTATAATACTCTTTGATCCAACAGTCATTAATCATTCACTAAAAAATTAACTAATAAATCAATTTTACATCCCCTCCATCCCTAAAATACCCTTCTAATTAAAAAAAAACATGGTAGCTTCTAACAAAATAAGGGGTTTCGTTCAATTGGGAGTTATCAAATATACAGTTTAGAAACACAAAGAAATTGAACCCATCGATTCAAACAGATCCTGACTCCGGTGCGAGATATCTGTAGATCAATTCAAAGAGATCTTACTTCGGCGAACTGTAATAACAGAATAAAATGGTATGAGCTGATTATGATCTCGATTCGACTAAATGTTAATCGGGTACCAGTATAACAACATCTCGATTCATTCAATTGCTCTAATCCACCTGCAGTCGATTGCAACGTGAATGGAATCGTTTTGGTCTTCAACCTAAAGTTTAAAAGCTCAGGTAATCACAATTTATTTTAGTTACTTCTTATTATTGTATTCATCTTATGATCTTATGTATGTTTGAGTTTTTATTATAATTGTGAGTCTGATTCATCTTATGACCCGCGAATTATTTCTACTATATGAAGCACTTAAAAGTGTCTGGGTAGAAGTTGCAAATTGGGAAGGTAAGAGTGTTTGGTTAATGAGTCAAAATGGGTACTCTTATTAGGTAATAAACAGGGCCTAATTAGGTTGACTCAACAACACTTTCTGTAAAGTAACATGTTACGGAGTGTTAATGTCTTAAATATGATTATTATCGTCTGAAAGTTCTAATAAATGATTGAGAAGGTTCAAGGTTGTTTGCAACTGTGTATTACCCTTACAGAAACATTCAATCCATATAACGCGTTTTAATTTGAGTTTTAGTTTCCCAAATGCAACCCAAATGGACCCATTTTTCATTTAGAATTAAACTGGGTATAATTATATCTGGCAAACTGGTCGAGTTTGGTCAAACGGGTCAGTTTTCAAATGGGTCAAACGGGTTGGGACGAGACCCGGGTAGGGTTGTGTTTGTTTGTGTCCGAGACACATTTTTCATCTTGAATTTTTGGGTGCGGTTGTGTAGAGACCCATTTTCAGTTTCATGTTTCATTTTTCATATTCGCGTTTAACGTTTCAGATTCGTGTTTCGGATTTCACATTCAAGTTTAAGTTTCCAACTTATAATTGTCACCTATGTGTCACACTATACTCTTAAAACCAAATTCAGAATTGGTTTTACCATTTCACATATTGTTATCTGCTAGATAATGTTTTATTATCAATTATCATGATCATATATTATTATGTGTGTGGATGTGAGGCTAATATGATGATCATGTTTAGGGAATTGGAAATGGGTTACCTTTAGGAGCAGTGGTTACGACTCCTGAAATAGCACAAGTTATGTCTCAAAAAATACAATTCAACACGTTTGGAGGTAACCCTGTGTGCTCAGCTGGTGGACTTTCGGTCCTTAGGGTTCTCGATAAGGAAAACCGCCAAACTCATTGTGCTAATGTTGGTTCACATTTGATCGGGCGGTTGAAAGATCTTCAACAAAATATGAAAGTAATTTTTTAATTGAAATTGAAATGTTGAAAATATTATTGATATACAACCATAATTTGTAAATGTTCTTTTTGTCTTTTTAGTAACTGGTGATGTGAGAGGGAGGGGGTTGATGGTTGGCATCGAGCTTGTAACTGACCATAAAGAGAAGTCGCCTGCTAAAGCCGAAACTGCCGTTTTGTTCGAGAAATTATGAGATACGTGTAAATACATATCGTTTGCTGGATATGCGTAGTAGATGGGCATATCAGGTATAAAATGGATGCAATCCGTCAGGTACATCGTCAGGTACATTGTCTTCAATTTTTAGTTGCAATAATGAGATATGAGATATGGAATATGACCTTCATCTAAAGTGTTCGACAAAATGCTTTTGTTTAAAATGTTAACTAAAGTCTTCAGAATTATGTGTTTGCAACTTAGCCAATTATTTTAAACTATATGCAGGTCAACAAATCTCATAAATGTTGAGATTATCGTGGTATTTTCATGTACTATAAAAATGTAGACATTAAACTCAATTTCGGTTTATCAACTCGATCATAGGATCTAACAGCGATGGCTTCGTTAATAAGTGAGTACAATTAGCTTTTCCAATCCATATCTGAAGTCTTTCATCTCAATTCTCATTTATCAACTCATAAGATCTAAAAATGATGACTTTGTTATAAGTTTAAAGGTATTAGAACCATCTTAACCATCTTAACTCAATAAGGAATTTTACAATTAAAATTATTTTTTCACTATTTTGTGTATGTGTCATTGTATCGTGTTGATAATTCTTGATATTGTATGTATGAATGTTATGTAGGATAGCAGCTAGATAAGAGTGTATCAGAGGAAGCTTCCTCTGTTGTGTGTACCGTAACCTTGATAATACATTATTGCATGA
Organism: Rutidosis leptorrhynchoides; assembly: GCF_046630445.1. Lineage (NCBI taxonomy): Eukaryota > Viridiplantae > Streptophyta > Magnoliopsida > Asterales > Asteraceae > Rutidosis > Rutidosis leptorrhynchoides. Next base: position 46,756,538 of record NC_092334.1, on the reverse strand, counting down.
ACGTATTGAGAAGGCAGGAAAGACACTAAACTTTACAATTGGTATTTTTAACCTGTTAATCAAGAAACTTAAATGTGTTCCATTTATTTCAGTTAATCACAATTTCTTATATTTGTATCATACTTGTGGCATTCTTTATGTTATTGCAGGGACGTGAACGTCCACATTGAGGCGATAAGGTACCATTTGTTTCTTATTGCATAACGTTTCTTCTGATACGGGTCAAATTAAATCGGGTTGGGTTGACTAATAAATTTTTATTCTCACAAAATGGGCAAGTCGGGAAGACAGTGTTTAGGTACCTAATAAAATAGTGATTATTATAGAATGGTAGTTCAAGTTGTATGGATAAAAAGTATGTTTTATAGACTTACAATTTGAATATCTTGGAGTTTACTTGTGTAACATTCGGAGCTTCATAGTTTGTCAATGTTTTAATATCTTGAGATGGTTAGGTTATTTTTAATTCCCGAGGTCATTAATTGATTTCAAATTCTATTGATCATGTTCATACTAATTAAGTTGTCATCAATGACAACGAGATGTCTAAATCTCACAGAATGGTATTATTTGCATTCACTTGATTTAATTTTAATTCATTAAAGTTCATTCTTTTAGCATAAATCGTATTTTTATATAATCTTTTGTATCATTAATTTTGTATGATCGTGCCAATAGTTCTGTTTGTGAATTAATTTTGAAAATATTGACTCAAAAACGCATAAAATTCAGAGATTGTGGAAAAGTTGAGAAGAATGGGTGAAACATTTCATCAACCCAACAAGCTACCTGTCATTTTGCCACCTTTAGCTTACACACTGTAATAGTGTATGATGCAACATATGCTAATTCTTGAAGATATATTTCAAGTATGTAAGGATTGTTAGTAAGCAGATGGTGGGGATATACATTTCAATATGGGCTCGGAAAAGGCTGAGAAGACGTAAAAACAACTTAAAAGTTGCGCCAATTGTTGTCGGGCTAATGGGCTACATGGGTAACAAGGTAAATATGCTCGGACCAAAATTATTTATAGGTGATTTGTTCAAGATACGGGTGGCCATTTCAACCTAATATGTGAACTGATAATGTTTTAGGGATCCGTTTCAATTAATATGTCTCTGTAACAAACACATTTATGCTTCGTATGTTCTCATTTCACCTCGGGACACAAGGTTGGTGATAAAGAGAGACGCAACTCAGATGTATCAGAGATCTTGAAATGCACACGTTTTTATGTGTTTTAGATTGTGATCAACCACAAACAATCCCATGTCATGAGTAAGCAAATATAGAATTTTTAATATTTGTATCTTTCATATGTTCAATGTTTTATTTTAATTTAGTGTTAGGTTTAGGGTTTAGACTTAGGGTTTAGGGTTTAGATTTTAGGGTTTAGAGTGTATGTTAGGGTTTAGATTATAGGGTTTAGAGTTTAGGTTTAGGGTTTAGATTTTATGTTAGGGTTTAGGGTTTAGATTTCGGGTTTAGGTTAGGGTTTAGGGTTTTGATTTTAGGGTTTCGGGTTTAGATTTTAGGTTTAGGGTTTTGGGTTTAGATTTAGGATTTAGGTTAGGGTTTGGGGTTTAGATTTAGGGTTTTGCGTTTATATTTAGGGTTTAGGGTTTAGATTTTAGGGTTTAGAGTGTATGTTAGGGTTTAGATTAGGGTTTAGGGTTTAGATTATAGGGTTTGGAGTTTAGGTTAGGGTTTATGGTCCAAACTTAGGGTTTAGGGTTTAGATTTCGGGTTTAGGTTAGGGTTTAGGGTTTTGATTTTAGGGTTTCGGGTTTAGATTTTAGGTTTAGGGTTTTGGGTTTAGATTTAGGATTTAGGTTAGGGTTTGGGGTTTAGATTTAGGGTTTAGAGTTTAAGGTTTAGGGTTTTGCGTTTATATTTAGGGTTTAGGGTTTAGATTTTAGGGTTTAGAGTGTATGTTAGGGTTTAGATTAGGGTTTAGATTATAGGGTTTGGAGTTTAGGTTAGGGTTTATGGTCCAAACTTAGGGTTTAGGGTTTAGAGTTTATGTTAGGGTTTAGGGTTTTGGGTTTTGATTTTAGGGTTAGGGTTTAGATATAGTGTTTAGATTTTAGGGTTTAGAGTTTAGGTCTAGGGTTTAGATTTAGGATTTAAGTTAGGGTTTAGATTTAGGGTTTAGGGTTTAGATTTTAAGGTTTAGAGTTTAAGGTTTAGGGTTTTGCGTTTAGATTTAGGGTTTATGGTGTGGATTTCAGCAATTTTGTATAACGTTAGTGTTATGTTCATTTATTTTTTTAATTAAAACCATCTTAGAAGGCTATCTTTGAACTCTATTATTCTATTTTGTAGTGCATATTTAATTCGTGTTATGATCTATGAACTCTATCTATCAATATTTCAAACGTTATATTGATGCTACATGAACTTAATTTAGTAATTTGATTAATTAATGTAATGTAAAATGTTTTTTTTTTTTTTTTTTTTTTTTTTTTTTAAGATTGACGTTCATAGTTGTTTATGCTTTATATTACTTTGCTAATTTGTTTATAGCCTCCGAAGAATTTGACACAAAAAAAAAAAAAAAAAAAAAAACATTTGATTCATTGCTATAACAATCAAAAATCAAGTTATAAAAACTCCGTTTCTACTTTACTGTAATTTCTTTTAAAAAATCTCGCGAATTCGCGGGTCTTTAACTAGTTGAGATATATATTTGAACTCAGTTCTTCCAACATGAATTAGAAAGTTATAGACATAGTTACTTGAGGCATTTTATATACGGACATATAGTGTCATAAAAGCCTTTGTACAAAGTGAAGGGGTTTGTATGAAATTTCAATAAACTATTTAGCAGCGGAAGCATGTACAACAATTTTTAAACCTTTCAAAAACTCCTCACCAAGGATCCAATTGCATGTTGTTAAGAAAATTAAATAATAAATAGTGAGTTTAAAGACTACAACCTTTGAAGACTTTGAGTTTGAGAAGTTATGGATGCTAAGAATTTAGGAACCAAAGTAGCCTCCCTCTATCGGTAATTCACACTTGAGCAAAGTTCCAATACCAAATGGATGCTAGTCCGTCTCAACCGCTAATAAGAAAAAGGATGAAGAACAATCTACTATCCTTTTACTTTTAATTATCTTACTTGAACTATTAACACTTTAGTAACTTAAAAGAGTTATATGAAAGTAATTTGTATGTAAGAAGTATGAAAGAAAATGCTTGCTCTATTTCATTTTAAGTGCACGTATATGTATATTGCATATGTAAGTTGATTAGCCTTTTTAATAAGTGTCACTACACTTAAAATACATAAAGCAAAAGCTAGCAACAAATGCTAGACAAAATGATATCATAAAGTTTATTCTTCCATCAACTCCATATGCAAAGATGGTGTGTAAAAGTGTTTATGACATGTCCACCTCTTTAACTTAATCCATTCATTTGTCCCATATATTTGTCAAACAAATATAACATACACTCTTAAATGTTACATGGAACATTACTAAACTATGTGCATATATTGATAATTCACTACACATAATTATTTTATCCAAATAATAATGTTATCATACAAATTATGGTTGATCATATATATAAATCACATTTGAATATATACTTGGTAGATAATTGCTCTTTGTGTGTGACCATATAGGTTCATATGTTATTAGTAGTGTAGACATAAGTTGTGTCTTTGGCATTAATAACCAACAATCTCCCACTTGCACAAGATTCAACATATGCCAACACAGACAGTGGTAAACGTCTAGCAACATGTCACTGCCCCTAACAACACATGAAAATGTGTCATTCCGAGCATCCATTGATTTTCAAGTTAAAACTTCAAATCAATATATAGGTAAGGTATCAGTTATCCCTTTGTTACTGACATCTTGTTGAGCATGAGGCATGGATAGTAATCAATCTCATATTTAGCTCATACATTATGTTACTCGATCAAGATTGAAAGATATAAAACAAACACCATTGAATACATCAATATAGTTTGAGCGTGGCCACACATCTTAATCAATTTAAATCATCGAGGGGCCCATAGATGTCAATCTCTCATCCAGATGAGAGGAACAAATCCCGTCTAGACTACACACGTCTCTCATGTGTCTCATATTATGCTTAACAATAGCTTTTATAATTGCCTGGCTAAAGAACAACATTTGACTATGTCAAAGTATAACAATCCTCACACTTAAGGCCCAATATGTATCTACGGTCTAAGGATATAAAGATATTACCATTTTCAAGAATCACTTATGACATCGATCCATGAAGTGATCTTGAAAGCGGGTCATGTCCAATGTTTATTCTCTAATAAACATATGTGAATTTGGTTGCAACTCCCTTGCTCTACTTTCATCTTCATGAAAGTCAACCAACTTATTCACATTAGTCTTAACTCATAATTATTCCCATAATTGTGATCGACTATGGACGTTTTAGAATAACAATGTTATTCAAGGATTTAAACATACTAATAAGGAACACAACAAGTATTAATGAGGATGATTATATCCGAATACATCATATCATTTAAGATAAATGTCGCTTATATGTTCCAAATATTCAAATACATAAATTACAAATCATTCCAATCATTAACATTACAAAGCCCTATGCACCTAGCATGACTCTCGTGTTTTGATTGTGCCAAAGCCTTTGTAAAAGGATCAACAATGTTTTGATCTGTGTGAACTTTACGAATACAAACATCTCCGTTTCCCATTATGTGACGTATGTAGTGGAATCTCCTAAGGATATGTTTGGTGATGTGATGCGATCTAGGTTCTTTTGCTTGAGCAATAGTACCATTGTTGTCGCAAAATATTTCTATGTGGTCTTCTATGCTTGGCATCACCCCTAAATCAACAATGAACTTTTTCGTCCATGCAGCCTCTTGTGCTGCCTCCAATGTAGCAATGTATTCAGCTTCTGTAGTAGATTGTGCAACTACTTTCTGCTTAGAACTTTTCCAAGTTATAGCTCCTCCATTCAAGATAAAGACATATCCAGATTGTGATCGTGAATCATCTCTATCAGTTTGGAAGCTAGCATCTGTGTAGCACTTTACAGTAAGATCTTCTTCTACACCACCATAAATCAAGAACATATCTTTAGTCCTTCTCAAGTACTTTAGGATGTTCTTTACAGCCATCCAGTGGCTTTCACCCGGATTTTATTGGTATCTACTCGTCATGCTCAAAGCATACGATACATCTGGTCTTGTGCATAACATGGCATACATAATGGATCCAATTGCAGAATGATATAGTGTTCCATTCATTCGTCTAAGCTCATCATTTGTGCTAGGACTTTGAGACTTGCTCAATATCGTACCATGTGACATTGGCAAAAATTCGCGTTTGAAATCTTGCATCTTGAATCTTTTTAGAATCTTTTTAGAATCTTTTCAATATATGCACTTTGGCTCAAACCGATTAGCCGCTTTGATCTATCTCTATGAATTTTTATTCCTAGAATATAAGCAGCATCGCCAAGGTCTTTCATTTGAAAACACTTCCCAAGCCAAGACTTTACCTTTTGTAAAGTTGGGATGTCATTTCCAATAAGTAGTATATCATCTACATATAAGATTAAAAATACTACTATGCTCCCACCAGCCCTTTTGTAAACACATGGCTCATCTTCATTTTTGATAAAATCAAACTCTTTTATTTTCTCATCAAAACGAAGATTCCAGCTTCTAGATGCTTGCTTTAATCCGTAAATGGCTCTTTTAAGCTTACACACTTTATTAGGATAATTAGGATTTACAAAACCTTCTGGTTGTTCTACATAGACATCTTCACTTAAGTGTCCATTAAGGAATACGGTTTTGACATCCATTTGCCATATCTCATAGTCATAATATGCGGCTATGGCAATGAGTATTCTAATTGATTTTAGCATGGCTACTGGAGAGAAAGTTTCGTCATAGTCAATACCATGAGTTTGAGTGAAACCTTTCGCCACTAGTCTTGCCTTAAATGTATGTACATTTCCGTTCATATCAGTTTTCTTCTTGAAAATCCATTTGCTCCCAACAGCCTTGCTGTCAGGAGGTAGATCAACTAAGTCTTATACTTCGTTGTCATACATGGACTGCATCTCGTCATTCATGGCTTCATGCCATTTCTTAGATTCAGGATCTAATGTAGCATCTTTGTAGTTAGTGGGCTCACTTTCATCCACCAAGAAAATTTTGTCATATCTTTCTGGACTATGACGAGGTCTACTAGATCTACGAATGTCTTTTGTTTAATGACCCGTCCTAATCCATCTGGACGAATACATTACATTTGGTTACATCGCGAGGTATTTGACCTCTATATGATACATTTTACAAATATTGCATTCGTTTTTAAAAGACAAACTTTCATCACATCGAAAGTTAACAGGCATGCATACCATTTCATAATATAACCAACTATAATTGACTTAATAATAATCTTGATGAACTCAACGACTCGAATGCAACGTCTTTTGAAATATGTCATGAATGACTCCAAGTAATATCTCTAAATGAGCAAATGTACAGCGGAAGATATCTTTCATACCTGAGAATAAACATGCTTTCAAGTGTCAACCAAAAGGTTGGTGAGTTCATAAGTTTATCGTAAACAATAAAATTCATCATTTTGATAGACCACAAGATTCAAATACAGTACACCTATCTCGTGTACGAAACTATTTTCATAAATCTTAGTAAACGTACACATATCTCGTGTAATATCATACACATAACCTGTGTATAAAATCATTCTCTCGATACATAACATTCACTTTTCATTCATTGCTTGGCTTGATAACCGACCTTAACATATAATGCGCATCAATAATATCCCCAAAAACAGAACATCTCGTCTATATAATATATAAACCTCGAAGTACTAAACACCATGCCCACTAGCTCTTCCGTCTAGTGAACATTCTGGGTGGGGGTGTTAAACCCGGTAGCTACCTTTAGGATTCGTGTGAATTAGGGCCATACCCGATTCTAATTCTTAGGTTACCAAGCAATAATAATCAGGGGAAAATATTCACAACAATTAGTGGCAATTATCACGTCCAACTAATTCAATAATAATCCACAGAACTTCTGTCTGCATAATAATTCATTCGAGGAATGTTTTGCTTGTGTCTATCTCGTCAAACATTTATAAAAGCATTTCATGTATTCGCAGTTCAAAATATATTTCAAAAGCATTTAATAAAGTAGTTATAAAAACAGCGCATGTATTCTCAGTTCCAAAAATGTAGAGAGTAAAAGGGAATCAAATGAACTCACAATACTGTATTTTGTAGTAAAAATACATATGACGACATTGAACAATTGTAGGGTTGGCATCAGATTCACGAACCTATATCATTTATATATATATTAACACATATGATGATAATCGAACAAATTTATATATATATTTATTAGTGATAACGTTTTTATATTAATAACTTATAGGTTTTATTAGTTAATTAAATATTTCATTTTATATATTTTAACTAAATAAAGATATTACTATAGTTAAGTTATGTGTATAAAATATATCTTTACATAAATATCATTTATTTGTTAAATTAATGATAATACTAAAATAATGATAATAATAAAATTATTTAGTTTTAATAATGATGTTGAAAATAACAATTTTGATAATATCATTAGTCACCTTATTTGAAGTAATAATGATAATAATAATATTAAGTGAAATAATAATAATAATAATAATAATAATAATAATAATAATAATAATAATAATAATATAATAATAATAATAAAAATAATAATAATAATAATAATAAAAATGTTAATTTTAATAAGAATAATACTTTTAAGATTGATAGTTTTTAATGATAATTTTGAAAATTAATTGTAACAATATTTTTAATAAAAATGATAATAACAATAATAATAATAATAGCTTTAATAATAAAAATAAAATGATACTTTACTTTAGTAATATAATGATAATAACAGTGTTAATAATAATAATCAGATTTATCATAAACTTCGTGTTTAATATCTAACTTCTAACTACAGTTCCTATAACTTACTTTCATAATCATATTCATAATTGTACATGCATTCATATAATTTTATAACTATTTTTCATAATTTTACCATAACAACTTTTATTATTAACTTTATAACATAGAGGTTATTAACATGTTCGTAATCATAATAATAATAGTAACAGTAATAATACAATAATAATAATACAAATAATAAAAACTTTAATAAGGTTTATGCTAATAATATTAATAATGATAATGATATAAGCTATATTAATGATAATAATATTATTAATAAGGATAATACTAATAATAATAATAATAATAATAATAATAATAATAATAATAATAATAATAATAATAATAATAATAATATAAATTACATTAATGTTAATGTTAATAATAATTTACTTAATACTAATAATAATAATAATAATAATAATAATAATAATAATAATAATAATAATAATAATAATAATAACTATTAATAATAATGATAGAATTAAAAATAAGAGTGTATACCCCTTTCCAAGCTTCTTTTAAAAAAAATGCATCAAACAGGACTCGAACCCACGACCTCCCAATCACCCAAAACACTCTCAAGCCATGGCACCATTTCTGTTTTTTTTGTTTCTATTTGAACCCGATATTTATTTATCTCGTTCTCATCTTCTTCTCAAAGCTTAATCGAAAATCATAATAGGCCAAATGATTGCAGCCATTGATTAGGCCCAAGTAAGGTCACAGCACAATTAAGTAACAGCCCAACAACACTTGGATCTCGGCCCAAATACCTTAACGAGTTCCACGGCCCACAGCAGTTTCTCTTGTAATTAATAAAAAAAATTATTGTAATGGCCTATGTTCGAACCTAGGTCCTCTAGAAAATCACAAACACCCCTAACCATACAAGCTATTTGGTTTTTCTGAAATTAAACACAGGTTAATCTCCTTTAACCCTTAATTCTGACTACCATCTTCTTCTTCTTAAAAAAATAATCACCATCGTGAAACCATTATACCATAAATTTATGACGAATTACGCTCATCATCATCATCTATATCATCTTCCTAATCTAATCATCATCTAATTATCACCATTTTCGTAATCCATTACTGTTCATCGTCTCCTTTATGTTCATCATCGAGCATCACCATCATCTAACATCTTCTTCCATCATTTATCATCTTCCTTCTTCCTTTCATTTTAATATCATCGTTATTCACGGTAGTAGTAACCCGGAAAGAAGTAAAGCTCATGTGGTTTCGTTCAAGGCAACAAACAACATCAGTCGTTGGAATTAGGAGAAAAAGAAAGGAACAGATGCAGCAGTGAAGCTGCTTGTTTCGAGCAGCTGAAAAAGACTGAAATAGAAAGAGAAAAAAAATATACTGTGGTGATGGCGATTATGGTGGTTTGTAAAGGTGGTTGTCGGGTGTGGTAGTGGTGGTCGTTGGTTAAATGGTTGTCGTGGGTTGATGGAGAAGAAACATAAGCGGTTTTATTAATGGTGATCATAGGGTAGTTGCTTGTTCTTGGTGTCAGGTGGCCTTGGTGGTGAGGTAGTGATGTTCATGGTGAAGTGGGTTTACGAAGAAGAGAGGTGAAGAAGGTGGAGTTATAGTCATGGTTTGAGTCGATTACCCATGAAAACAAACAAACGAGTGGTGGTGTTCTGGATGATGGTTCTCGGTTTGCCGGGTGACTAAATGATGGAGGAAGTGAGAATGGCATTTGGCATGAACACGAAGAATATGTGTAATCATATTTATATTCTAATTCTATATATGATGTGTATATATATATAACTTTACATATAATATAATATTTTACAATAGTTATAATATGATAAACATGTACACTGAATCGAGAAAAACAGTAAAGCACAAGCACAATAATCGAATAGTAAATGTCAATTTAAGTTCACGGATTCAATCAAATTGATATATAAATATAATATAATAATATTATTAATAATAAACGTGCTTTTAATTTAAATACCTTACCGACAGTTTTCAAGGACTGCTAAATCGTACCCCGTTGTTAAATCAGTGGTGGATAAAAAGTACTCAGAAAAATCTCATATTTTAAAATTAAGTATCTTCATTTATTTGGGTCATTATGGTATAAAATTTGGTCATTAACTATTAAATAAATATTACATTAATTGTTCACTCACAACCCCAAGTAAAATATAAAAAGTTTTAAAATTTGACAAACAACATCTAAACATATTATTAATAAGCCTAAAATTTATAAAACTCATTTTCGAATCACCGTTTATTTTAAAATTACATAAGTTTAAATTTAACTTTCTTAATATCAATCAAAACATCAAACGAGTATTACAATCATTTAATATTTATTTTTAATATACTTTATTTATATATAGAGGTATATTTTAAATAAATAATTATTATAATATCCTATTTTTATTTTATTAATCTTTAATAACAACAACTTATAATACTTCAAATTATATTTCGGATTATTATTTATATATACATACACACATATCTATTTACAATTAATTGTTCGTGAATCGTCGAGAATAGTCAAAGGTCAAACGGTTTCATGTAAGCAGTTCACAAATTTTGAGATTCAATATTACAGACTTTGCTTATCATATCGAAATCCTAATTAGATTAAGTTTAAATTTGGTCGGAAATTTCCGGGTCGTCACAGTACCTACCCGTTAAAGAAATTTCGTCCCGAAATTTGAGTGAGGTTGTCATGGCTAATAATAAGTATGTTTTCATGACTCATATAAGCTGATAAATAGAGTTTTATTACCATCGAATAATAAGGATAAAATAATTCGATTATTCGAAGAGTACGAGTGAAGCTATCACAAAAGAGTGAAATGAAAGAAATAAAGTTTCGTCATATCTTTTGACGCAGATAGGGTTGATTTCCGGAGTTTAAGGGATTTAAAAGAAAATCTGGGAATCTATAAGATCTGATTCTTTAGGATTTAAGGAAATTAAGATCTCTTTAATTAAATGCGATAATCTGTTTCGATTTCAACGTCTGATACTCCCACTATAAATGAACCTATTTTGTTCCATTATTTTCTACAACTCTCAACTTTTATACTCCAATTCATATTTCCAAAACATTTGCCAAATTATCAGAAGTCACTGGAAAAGATGGAATTATCAAGAAAATATGTTCTTGATTTTGTTTAAAGACTTAGTAGAATGTAAGAGTCGTGTAACATGGCACATGATAACGTTATGATCTGTGAATCATCACGTTCTATTAGAAACTCAGCATGACTTACTGTAATATAATCACGTTGATCAAGTGTCATTATGTTATACTAATTCATGCATCAATTTCTTTGCATTTCTCGATAATTCATTCATAAATTAAACTTAGATTTTACAGAAGTTTCCAATATAATGAAACACAGAAAGCACGAAGGGGTATATAATTTCAGACGAGAATATTTATGAAAATATCCTCGGAAATGTCGAAGATATTTATGATGATATTTTGGAATTTCCAAGTTCGAAGGTTGATGAAGAAAATTTTTTCGCAAGATTTTAACATGACCTCGGAGCAAGATATTCTTTAAAGATTTCAACGGATCCAGAATTACCTGGATTCTTTGAATATAAGGTATGATCCTTGTATTTGTCCTTGGTCTCCTTCGTGGTTAGCTCAATCCGTTTTCCAGTTCCAACTTTTCTGAGCTTTTCCAACATACTATTCTTTATCATCAAACTTCCGACGATTAAGGTCGTTTACGGTTGTCTACAGTTTGTGCTGCTTCATTCAGATTTTTCAAAGTTCAATGTATTGATTCGTAGGCTGGGTGCTTTTCAAAATTTCAGAATTGAAGATCGTAATTCTAGGAGGTAAATGATATATGTATACATATAACTGTTGATATAGAACTGCTGCGAGATTTAAAATACTGATTGCTGATTTCCAGTAATTAGTATGGAAATTCTCATTACAACTTGCGGATGAGTATATGATAGGGTGTTAATTAACAAATATAATGGTTCTTCAGAAAGACTTAAGCTGGTGAGTAATGAAATTGCTGGTAAGTTTACTGCTGATGCGGTGGAATATAAACGATTATTCGGTAACGATGATGAAAGGGTAATCGTTATAATAATGCTTGTTCGAATGAACAATTGAAGTTGATTTGTTGGAGCTGTGACAAAACTTACTACCTTGAAAAGGGATTGTAAAGTTATTTTCGATAATAACAATGCCAAGGAGCTAGTATAGATACGTGGTAACGTTTATTCAGGTTCCAAGAGTTTTCAGGTGCATAACTATATGCATCAATATTTTCTTCCGTAGATGAAGTGCGGTTGGTTCATCCTCTCGATTGAGGTGTTTTTCAAGAATCATGTAAGGTTTGAAAGCAGATTGTATTCGTCAAGATACAAATGAAGTTTAAGATGAAATCAAGTGGCAAACTTGAAGAATTGTTTAGTTTCATATGTTATAATCAATATTTTAATTCATTTTAATTGTCCAATGTTGACAGTCTACAGTTAGCAGTCCACAATTTGTAGTTCAACAATTCATATATAGTTTAATATATAATATTCGAATTAATTAATATGTGTCGTGACCCGTTATATACATGTCTCAGACTCGATCACAACTCAAAGTATATATATTATTATAGAATCAACCTCAACCCTGTATAGCTAACTCAAGCATTACTGCATATAGAGTGTCTATGGTTATTCCAAATGATATATATAGATCCGTCGATATGATATGTCAAAACCTTGTATACGTGTCCCGATATTTTAAGTGTGTAAAATAAATAACAGAAATTAAATGACGATAAATAAAATTGCGAGAATTAAAAATTGCGATAATTAAATTGCGATAATTAAAATGTAACAGGGAATTAGGAACAGTTAGCTAGGAACAGTTAGCATGGATTCTTAACAAAATTTCTCATAGTTAATTTGTTTGTTTCTAACAAATTTTATTTTTGTCCAATGTTTTCTTCATTATGCCACTTGTTGGATTCTGACAAGTCACATTCCAAATATGAAATTGAATGAAAATGGTTATTCTGTGGTGAACGGATTCATATATCTGTGGATGTAATTAAGATAGTAAATGACTGTTGAATCAGATTCGAAGAATGTACAGTGTAACTTATTAATGTGAAATCTAAATATTTCTCGGGTATTACCTACCCGTTAAAATATTTTCACCATTAACAGTTTGTACAAAAGAATTTTTTATTACAATCTTTATGAAAATATATATATACATATATATTTTCATCAGATATAATTATGGATTTAATGAGTCAATATGTGATGACATGGAAAATTCTGACCAAATTTAAACTTAATCTTTAACGTTTCCGACACGATAAGCAAAGTCTGTAAAACTGAATCTCAAAACTTTTGAACTATTCAATTACCCTTCGTTTATTCACGATGATGCACGAATAATTATATGTAAATAGATACATATACTATAACTTGAAAACGTAACAAAGTGTTGAATATATGATATTGTGCATTAAACTTATTGATTTGATTATCTGATTAATATATTTAACTATGGAGTTAAAAGAGTATGCCAAACGATTGAATTAAAAGACATTTATTGAGTCCCTTAAGGATTATGATTTTATTACAGGTCTCTGTTGTGAGGTCCACGTTGATTTGGGAAATCGTTCATTTTTTAACTGTATTCGGAATAAATGGTAAATTGTTTGTTTAAATAACGTAATTTGGACACATACAATAATAAGGAATATTAACTGTTAATAACTTGCGTTATGTATTTTAAAACGTGTTTATTAATATTGAAAATATATATTTAACATTATGATAAAATGTAATATTAATTTGGTTATAAAACGTTTGATAATACTATTATATTAGTAAATAACGAGAAGTTGATTTATAGAAGTAAATGACCAAAACACTCAAGTGTATAAGTTACAATTCTATTGATATAGTTTATGGATAATTTAAGTATATAATTTGACAAAGGTATGAGTCACGAAACATAAAGAGTGAGTTTTCTCAGCGTACGAAAGGACATTTGAAAAACCGGAAACGGGACATAAGTCGAGTAACGACGTACAACTTATCGGAACAAAAGTTACAAGTTAACTATGCATGTAAATATAATATAATATATAAATAATTATATAAATTAAATATATTATATATATTATATTTAAATATGTCGACAAGCGTTAGGACAAAAACATGTGAGCTGGAAAAATAGGGCCATGCGATCGCATGGCCAGTGGCCTTCAAACCCATGCGATCGCATGGGAGGTCTGGCCAGGAGAGGTCTATAAAACTCGTGTATTTCGAGCTCAGTTTACACACATATATATTCATTTTACTCCGTATTTATATTATTATTATTATTATTATTATTATTATTATTATTATTATTATTATTATTATTATTAAGATTAATATTATTATTAATCTTATTATTATTAGTATTATTAATTAGTATTATACATAAAATACTACGACGAGGTTATGAGCGTGTCACTTTCAAAAATGGGTTTTTGAGCGGCATAGAGCTAAGGAAACTATGGGTTATAACTATGGAGGTTATGGGTAATGTTCATGGGTATTATTGGCAAGTCAAACCTAGTGTTTATCATCTCCGTTGCGTCTACGTACTTTCCTGCAATATTGAATCAAAATATTGATACGTGAGCATTCATATCTTATCTTTTATATATTAATAGTGTATACATGTCTAATGCTCGAGTATATATGTTTAGGCATGCTTGTATGCTAAATTTCTTCGTTAAATAGTTTATGATCAATCACGAATTGAATACATATATTACTGATAAAAGGTATATGATATGCATGTTTTTGGAAAGCTGGCGAAAAATCAATAACTTTTCATTTAGATATCGAATAGTTTCGATGAACGAATTAAAAGATATGATCAACTGAATTATGATTAACGTTAATTGAAATTGCGTTTGAATCTGCAATTAAGATTTAAACAACTTGTTTACGAGATTGATAAAATGGATTTTTAAATATTACCAGCCGAGTAAATGAATCCTTATTTAAGGCACGTCTCATTTTGTTGAACAATTGTCAAAATTGACTGTTTTATCATGTTTTAAAGCCTTATAAAAACTATAGACTAATTTTACAAGAATTGGGAAACTATGTGAAATGTTAAAATGTTTCGATTACCATGATCATTCAACTATAGTATTAAGTCAGAATGACTTTTTGAAATGACTTTTGATAAACTTTTGTATGTTGATCTCGAGCATTAGGATTGTGATACACTATGACCTGACCTAGCTTGATAGACATTTATTGACCAACATATGTTCTCTAGGTAGAATCTATGATTATTTGATAATCCGAGTTTCAGTCACATTTTGGTGAACGAATTTATATGCTGCTAAGGTGAGTTTCATTTGCTCCCTTTTTAATTGCTTTTGCAATCTATATTTTTGGGCTGAGAATACATGCACTTTATTTTAAACGCAATGGATACAAGTACATACTAAATTCTACACTGAGTTTGAACCGAAAATCCCTTAGCTTTGGTAACTAGTAACTGCCAGTTATAAGAACTGGTGGGCGCGAGTAGTTATATATGGATCCATAGGGCTTGATATCCCCGTCCGAGCTAGAGCGCTAGCCTTTTAACGGACGTATGCTATTTGAGAAGCGTACACGTTGGTTTGCGTATTATTAAGATGATTATACAAAGGGTACAAATTATATATACGTTAAGTTTAGTTACCAGGGTGCTCAATTACGTAGAATCTTTTGATAAAGGTTTTGGATGAAACAACTGAAATCTTGTGATCCACCTTTATGTACAGATTATGTAAAACATTAAAACTATGAACTCACCAACCTTTGTGTTGATACTTGTTAGCATGTTTATTCTCAGGTTCCCTAGAAGTCTTCCACTGGTTGCTTATATGTTAGACAAGCTATGTGCATGGAGTCTTACATGGCATATTGATAATGCTAAAAACGAACATATATTTCATAGCATTATTCCTCAAGAAAGACAAGCTTTTAGTTGCAATTGTTCTATTTACAAGTGATATTCGTTTAAATAATAAAAGGTGAAGACAAAAGACAGATTCGACGAATTGAAGACGCAAACGACCAAAAAGCTCAAAAGTACAAAATACAATCAAAGAGGTTCCAATTATTGATAAGAAACGTCTCGAAATTACAAGAGTACAGGATTCAAAACGCAAAGTACAAGATATTAAATTGTACGCAAGGACGTTCGAAAATTCGGAACCGGGACCAGAGTCAACTCTCAACGCTCGACGCAACGGACTAAAAATTACAAGTCAACTATGCACATAAATATAATATAATATATAAATAATTCTTAAAAATTATATATATATTATATTAATATTTAAAACCGTCGGCAAGAAAGACTCTAAAAGGGACTGAGCTGTAATTTCAATCTTCGCGACTCGCGGAGTTTGAAGGCCAAAAGGGCCGCGAGTCGCGGAGCCCCAATTTCTGAAACTCCCTATAAAGCTCGCGCATTCTGATCGTAAAAAATCATCATATATCCATCTCTCTATCTATATCGTATATATTTATATTTATATTTTAATTTTAATTTAATTTTAATTTTAATCTTAATAATAAGGGTATGTTAGCGAATGTTGTAAGGGTATAAGTCGAAATTCTGTCCGTGTAACGCTACGCTATTTTTAATCATTGTAAGTTATGTTCAACCTTTTTAATTTAATGTCTCGTAGCTAAGTTATTATTATGCTTATTTAATCCGAAGTAATCATGATGTTGGGCTAATTACTAAAATTGGGTAATTGGGCTTTGTACCATAATTGGGGTTTGGATAAAAGAACGACACTTGTGGAAATTAGACTATGGGCTATTAATGGGTTTTATATTAACTAAACAATACCTTGTTAATTTAATATACAAACTTATAATTCAACGTATTTATATATAACCACATACGCTTTACTGGGTACGGTGGGCGGGATATCTATAAATACCAATAATTATTCATTTTACCGGATACGGAACTGGATTAATAGTTAATAGACTTGTTGAAATAGGGGTGAATTACATTCAAGGGTAATTGGTGTAATTGTTAACAAGGTAGTAAAACCTTGGTTTACACGCAGTCGATAACCTGGTGTATTCATTAAACAAAGTATTAAAACCTTGTTACAATTCGAATCCCCAATTAGTTGGAATATTTGACTTCGGGAATAAGAATAATTTGACGAGGACACTCGCACTTTATATTTATGACTGATGGACTATTATGGACAAAATACGTATGGACATATTAAATAATCCAGGACAAAGGACAATTAACCCATGGGCATAAAACTAAAATCAACACGTCAAACATCATGATTACGGAAGTTTAAATAAGCATAATTCTTTTATTTCATATTTAATTTCCTTTATTTTATATTTAATTGCACTTCTAATTATCGCATTTTTATTGTTATTGTATTTAATTGCACTTTTAATTATCGTACTTTTTAATTATCGCAAGTTTATTTTATCGCATTTTTATTATTCGCAATTTCATTATTGTTATTTACTTTACGCTTTAATTTAAGTCTTGTATTTATTTTTAATTGGTTTTAACTGTGACTAAAGTTTTAAAATCGACAAACCGGTCATTAAACGGTAAAAACCCCCCTTTATAATAATAATATTACTTATATATATATTTGTATTTTTATAAAAGTAAACTAATATAGCGTTAAGCTTTGTTTAAAAAGATTCTCTGTGGAACGAACCGGACTTACTAAAAACTACACTACTGTACGATTAGGTACACTGCCTATAAGTGTTGTAGCAAGGTTTAAGTATATCCATTCTATAAATAAATAAAAATCTTGTGTAAAAATGTATCGTGTTTAATAGTATTTTCTTGTAAAAATATAAGCTATTTCGTATACCCCGCTGCAAACATCAAGTATTTTTGGCGCCGCTGCCGGGGACCTCTTAAAAGCCGAAAGCGCAACGCTACAAAAAAAAAAAGATTTTTAGTTTACTTTTATTAAAATTCGTTTTTATAAAAATACGTTTTAAATATTCGAAAATATAAAAAGAAAAACAAAAATATAAGTATTTTTAAGATTTTGTTAAATATTTAAGTTTTATAAAGTTTCTTTTGTTTGTAAAAATATAAGTTTTATTTAATTTATTTTATAAATATATTTTATAAATATAAAAGACCGAAAAAAATAATAATATAAATATATATAAATCTATTTTTTTTAGATTGTTATAAAGTATTTTATTTTTATCTTAGTTATTAAAGATAAGTTTTATTTAAATTATATAAATATTTTAATTAGATTTTAAAACAGAAAATAAAAAACAGAAAATAGAAAACATAAAAAAAAAATGCGTAAAATAAAAAACTGTTCCAGAGTTGAAAACTGGAACCCCGCGACTCGCGGGGTTTGTTGCTTGGAATACCGCGACTCGCGGAGAAACTCTGACACCGACAGAAACCCTAACTGCAATTAATTACGGGTAATTAATTATTATTATTATTATTCAACCTTAATTATTATTATTATTATAATTAGTTTTATTTTAAGTTTTACTTTTTATTTAATTTGTAATATTTAGTTAAATTAGTTTAATTAAATTATAAAATTAATAGTTTTAATAAATAAATAATATAAAAATAGTATTTTTATAAAAATTGTACTTTTTACAACTTTTTGTATATTTTTATATTTTGTCCCTTTTTAATCGTTTTAGCGTAATATTTGTATTTTTAGCTCATATTTAGTTTTAAACTTAGTTTTTGCAATAGTTATTTTTACTTCTAGATTTTTAGGCTTTGCCGTAGAATTCCTTAAGTGCTTTTTCTTTAGACTAAGATTTAGGTGCTTTAGAATTTTGCGACGCCTTTTTAAATTCTAGTTTCTTTTTAAGTTATTTCCATTTGGGATTTAGTTTTTCCTGTAAGCTTTAATATTTTTAGACGACTTTTTCCTATGTATCAATTATCATTCCAATTAGTAATCTCAATTTGCGATTATAATTTTAAGTTAGTTGTAGTAATAAGGTTAGGTTAGTCAAGTATTTTTAAGTTTTATAAGTTTCTTTTATTTTTCCGTCACCTTTTATTTTTCAACCATTTTTCTTTTTCGACCTTTTTCGACGAACTCTTTTTCTTTCTTATTTCTCGCTATTCTAGTTTTTAGGACATAGATTTTTATTCTACTTCTTATTTAAATTTCTTAAAATTACGAAAATCTATTTTAAGTGGTTAAATTGATAGACATCAAAATTTTCTGGTTCGTAGTAATAGTTGGATTTGTACGTGGACCGGGTTATTGGAGCCAAACAGTCCTCAATTATATTGAGACCAAACGAATCCTGCCCCTCTGCTGCATCTTTTGGCTATTCGAAACGTGGGCAAAATCAGAAAAGTCTATTGATTGGATAACTTATTATAATTTTTCTTTCCTTTTAAAAAACTAATAGGATATTCAGTGAATGCACCGAGCAAGACGTTCACCACCTTTTGTACGTTCACCACCTGTAACTAGATCAAGACATTTAGCAAATATTACTGCCGTTGATTTTTCTTTAGAATCGTCATCCAGTCGACCAAGTACTCCAGTTCAAATTTCCGATAATCCATTTTTTGAACCCGACCTCACAATTGAGAATCCGGAGAATATTCAGGAACGATTCGTAGATCCTAAACCACTAAACTTTCCTCCAGAACCACCAATCATTCAAACAGAGATTGTTGAGGAACGAACAATTAAATCAGAATCCTCTAGTGATTCCGATTCAACAAATTCAATTATGGAGAATCTGGAACCTTTAAGTATGGAAGACCGAATGAGAGCTAAACGCACTGGCCAAGGTCACGCAATTACTCATCCAGACATTAATGCGCCAGATTATGAAATCAAAGGACAAATTCTACACATGGTGACTAATCAATGCCAATTTAGTGGTGCGCCGAAGGAAGATCCAAATGAACATCTACGTACCTTTAATAGGATCTGCACACTATTTAAAATAAGAGAAGTGGAGGATGAACAGATATATCTCATGTTATTTCCCTGGACTTTAAAGGGAGAAGCCAAAGATTGGTTGGAATCGTTACCTGAAGGGGCGATCGATACATGGGATGTTTTAGTTGAAAAATTTCTTAAACAATTCTTTCCGGCATCTAAAGCCGTAAGACTTCAAGCAGAAATTGTTACGTTCACACAGAAGCCGAATGAAACTCTATATGAGGCGTGGACTAGATATGGAAAGTTATTAAGAGGATGTCCGCAACATGGTTTAGACACCTGTCAAATAGTACAAATATTCTACCAAGGATGCGACATCACTACAAGGAAAGACATAGATATAGCAGCTGGTGGTTCTATTATGAAGAAAACCGAAACTGATGCTTACAAAATTATTGATAACACTGCTTCCCACTCACATGAGTGGCACCAAGAAAAAGATATCGTTAGATCATCTAAAGCAGCTAGAGCCGATTCTAGCCATGACTTAGATTCCATTTCCGCAAAGATAGATGCTGTCGAGAGACGAATGGAATAGATGACTAAAGATATTCACTCAATACGAATTAGTTGTGAACAGTGTGGAGGACCACATTTGACAAAAGATTGTCTCAGTATTGAATTAACAATGGAACAAAGAGAGAATATTTCATACATAAACCAAAGGCCTGGAAATAATTATCAGAATAATTATCAACCGCCAAGACCGATTTACAATCAAAACCAGAATTATAACAGAAATATTCCATACAACAACCAACAAGGTCCTAGCAATCAACAAGTATCCAATAATACTTACAATCAGGAAAGACCTAATTTTCAAAACAAACCACCACAACAAACCGATGATAAAAAGCCGAATTTAGAAGATATGATGACGAAGCTAGTTGAAACTCAAACGCAATTTTTCACATCTCAAAAACAAACCAATGAACAAAATGCTCAAGCATTTAGAAATCAACAAGCTTCTATTCAAAATCTGGAACAAGAAGTAAGTAACCTAGCAAGGTTAATAGGTGAAAGAAAACCGGGAAGTCTACCTAGTGATACAAATGCTAATCCCCGAAATGAAACAGCTAAAGCCATTACCACAAGAAGTGGTACAACACTTAAACCACCTGAAATACCTGTAACTTCTGATGAAGCTATTCCTACTCCACAAGAACCACAACCTAATCAAGATAAGGAAAAAGAACCGGTAGTTGAAAAGGTTAATGAAGATAACACAATTAAGGGTAAACCTTATGTTAAACCATACCAACCACCACTTCCTTACCCGAGTAAAATGAAGAAAGAGAAACTTGAAGCCGAGCAATCCAAATTCTTGGATATGTTTAAACAGATAAATGTAAATCTTCCTTTCATTGATGTGATTTCAGGAATGCCTAGATATGCTAAATTCTTGAAAGATCTAATCTCAAATAGAAAGAAAATGGAAGAACTCTCGGCTATTACTATGAATGCTAATTGTTTAGCAGTGCTGTTGAATAAGATACCAGAAAAACTATCTGATCCAGGAAGTTTCACAATTCCATGTTTTCTGGGTAGTCTTAGTTCAATAGAAGCATTGGCAGACTTAGGTGCTAGTATAAATTTAATGCCGTATTCACTATACGCTAAACTAGACTTTGGAGAATTGAAACCAACCAGAATAAGCATACAACTAGCCGATAGATCAATAAAATATCCTAGAGGGATAATGGAGAACATGCTAGTTAAAGTTGGTACTTTAGTATTTCCAGTAGATTTTGTTGTTTTGGACATGGAAGAAGATTCTCAAGTTCCTCTCATATTAGGAAGACCATTCTTAAACACGGCTAAAGCAATGATAGACGTGTTCGGTAAGAAATTGACCCTAAGTATAGAGGATGAGATTGTTACCTTTTCAGTTGATAGAGCAATGCAACAACCATAATCTGCAGATGATACATGTTATTATATTCAAACTATAGATGCACATGCAGAATTATTAGAAGAATTTCCAGAATTACAAGGAACAGGAGAATGTTCTTTAGGAGAAGGTAATGAACCAATTGCTGAAGCTGAAATGTTAGCTACACTTATAGCTAATGGATATGAACCAACAACAGAAGAAATTCAAATGCTAAAAGAAAAAGACAGATATCGATACAAATCATCGATAGAAGAATCTCCGAAATTAGAGTTAAAGCCACTTCCAAACCATTTGGAATACGCTTATTTACATGGTGAATCTGAATTACCTGTAATAATATCGTCTTCTCTTACTGAAAATGAGAAATCACAACTCATTTCTGTATTGAAAGCTCATAAACCAGCCATTGCATGGAAGATTCATGATATTAAAGGAATAAGTCCTTCGTATTGCACACATAAAATCCTTATGGAAGAAGGTCATAAAACGTATGTGCAACGCCAACGAAGACTAAATCCTAATATGCAAGATGTAGTTAAGAAAGAGATTATTAAACTGCTAGATGCAGGTCTAATTTATCCAATCTCTGATAGTCCATGGGTAAGCCCAGTTCAATGCGTGCCTAAGAAGGGTGGCATGACTGTCATTACAAATGAGAAAAATGAGCTTATTCCTACTAGGACTGTAACAGGATGGCGTGTGTGTATTCATTATAGAAAATTAAATGACGCCACCAGAAAAGATCACTTTCCCTTACCTTTCATTGATCAAATGTTGGAAAGATTAGCCGGAAATAGTTACTATTGTTTCCTAGATGGATTTTCCGGATATTTTCAAATTCCAATAGCACCCGAGGACCAAGAGAAAACCACATTCACGTGCCCTTATGGTACTTTTGCTTACAAACGCATGCCATTTGGACTTTGCAACGCCCCTGCAACCTTTCAAAGGTGTATGATGGCGATTTTTCACGACATGATAGAAGAATGCATGGAAGTTTTTATGGATGACTTTTCAGTCTTCGGTGATACATTTGAATCATGTCTAATTAATCTGGAACGAATGCTTATTAGATGCGAAAAATCAAATCTAGTACTTAATTGGGAGAAATGCCATTTCATGGTTAAAGAAGGCATCGTTCTTGGTCATAAAATTTCAAAAGAAGGAATTGAAGTGGATAGAGCTAAAGTAGATGTAATTGCTAAACTTCCACATCCCACCAATGTTAGAGGAGTTAGGAGTTTTCTAGGGCATGCCGGTTTTTACCGACGTTTCATAAAAGATTTTTCTAAAATTGCCACTCCTATGAATAAACTCCTAGAAAAGGATGCTCCATTCATCTTTTCAGATGAGTGTATCAAATCTTTTAATATTCTTAAAGAAAAACTCACTAATGCGCCGATCATGATAACACCAAATTGGAATCTACCATTTGAACTAATGTGCGATGCAAGTAATTTTGCAATGGGAGCCGTTTTAGGACAAAGGATTGAAAAACGATTTCAACCTATATATTATGCTAGTAAGACGTTACAAGGAGCACAAACGAACTATACAACTACTGAAAAAGAACTCCTTGCTATTGTCTTTGCTTTTGACAAATTTCGATCATATCTCGTTCTAGCAAAAACGGTGGTCTATACCGACCATTCTGCTCTTAGATACCTATTTTCAAAACAAGATGCTAAACCAAGATTAATCCGTTGGATCTTACTCTTACAAGAGTTTGATATTGAAATCCGAGATAAAAGAGGAGCAGAAAATCTCGCCGCTGATCATCTTTCTCGTCTTGAAAATCCTGAATTAGAAGTTCTAAATGAATCGGCCATACAAGACAACTTTCCTGATGAATATCTATTGAAGATAGATTGTAAAGAAATTCCATGGTTTGCAGACTATGCAAACTACTTAGTTTGTGGATTCCTTGAAAAAGGATTATCGTACCAAAAACGAAAGAAATTCTTCAGTGATATAAAACACTATTTTTGGGAAGATCCACATCTGTTTAAAAGTTGTCCTGATGGAATAATACGCCGATGTGTATTTGGAGATGAAGCTAGTAAAATATTAAACCATTGTCACACAGGACCAACAGGAGGGCATTATGGGCCTCAACTAACAGCAAGAAAAGTTTATGATGCTGGATTCTATTGACCTACAATTTACAAAGACGCACACCTTCTTTGCAAATCCTGTGATGCTTGTCAAAGGGCCGGAAAAATAAGTCAACGTGATGAAATGCCACAAAATGTCATCCAAGTATGTGAAGTATTTGACATTTGGGGTATTGACTTTATGGGTCCATTTCCAAAATCTCATAATAATCTATATATACTCGTAGCCATTGATTATGTATCTAAATGGGCGGAAGCACAAGCTCTCCCAACTAACGATGCACGAGTTGTAGTCAACTTTTTAAAACGTTTTTTTGCAAGGTTTGGAACACCGAAAGCTTTAATAAGTGATCGGGGTACTCATTTCTGTAATAATCAACTTGAGAAAGTTCTTAAAAGATATGGAGTAACTCATAAAATCTCCACCGCATATCATCCACAAACAAGTGGACAAGTTGAAAATACCAACCGAGCTTTAAAACGTATTCTAGAGAAAACCGTAGGATCAAATCCGAAGGAATGGTCCATTAAATTGGAGGATGCACTCTGGGCTTTTAGAACAGCCTACAAAACTCCAATTGGAACCACACCTTTTAGACTTGTTTATGGAAAAGCATGTCATCTTCCAGTAGAAATTGAACACAAAGCATTTTGGGCTTTGAAGACATGTAATCTTGATTTACATGAAGCCGGACGTCTACGGTTAAGTCAACTAAACGAATTAGAAGAATTAAGACATGAAGCATACGAAAATTCGTTAATCTATAAAGAAAGAACGAAGAAATGGCATGATAAAAGAATCAGAAGTTCAAAAGAATTTAAAGAAGGAGACAGAGTTCTTCTTTTCAATTCACGATTCAAGCTATTTCCTGGAAAATTGAAATCAAGATGGTCTGGACCATTCATAGTCAAAAGAGTTTTCCCATACGGAACGATAGAATTAATAAATTCAAATGGGATTAAATTTAAAGTTAATAGTCACAGAGTTAAACACTACATACATGGTCCGATGGAAGTCGACAACGAAGTTAATCACAATTTCGACACCACAGCTAACTAAGTGTGGGGAGAATCAAGTCTTTAAAGGATAATATGTATTTCTGTTAGAGTTAGATTGTCTGTTTTCGTGTAGTTCTCGAAAATGGAACCCGAATGGTCTTTCCCTAGCAGACCCTAAAGAACTAGTCTTCTCCCCCCATTCTGAATTTTTATTTTTTTTAGGTTTTTACAAAATGAAGACTGCCTGTGAACTAAACCATGGTCTAATGCTACACGCTTTGATCACTAAACGTAATAATGACACACTACCGAGTGAAATAGTATCAGTAATCAGAGAAAGAATGGACGGAGTTAGAAAAGAATCCAGATGCGAAGATAATAAGTTACAATTTGGTAAAGGAAAATCAAAATCCGCAGCGAAAAGAAGAGCACGACACCTAGAAAGATGTCACAAATGCAGAAAATGGTCACATGGAGGTAAATGTTCAAATAATCAAACCTATTCAAATACCGAATTTGTTACTTTATGCAGAGACGGACCGTTCATATGTTTAAAAGAAAAGACACTGAATGCTCGAGGTTACGCCTATGTAGCTATGGAAAACCAATTAAACCGACTATCTTATGAATGGGATAGATCATATAACTAAGAAATCTATTTCACAGGTATGTCTGTACAGTTTTTATTTTTATTTATTTTATTATTTTTAACCTTTTGATAATAAACGCTAATTTGTTCGCTATAAAGTATTAAATTGGTATTGAATAAAATTAGGTTTGGCGACCGAAATTATTGATATCATACAAAAATTTATTACATCACTGCGAAATTTAACGTTTATTCTTAAGGTATAAATATCTTTAATCAATCAACCCAAAATATTTCAAAAATTCGTCATGAGTTAAATTAGGTCTTGGAACCGAAATTACTTTACCGAAAAGAGGGGCGCATATTTTTGATAATATTTGATTGATTAAAGTGGGATAAAAAGCCAAAAAGATTTTTAATTTTATTTTTACCATGTTTTTAAAATTAATATTTAAATCTTAAATTAATATTGTAAACTTTGTAAAATCAATATATTTAAAATTGTAAATATTTGAAAAATTAATATAAGTTTGGTGTGAATTTATAATATGAATTTTTAAATTAAGTTTGGTGTGAATTTATAATATGAATTTTTAAATTAAGTATTGGTGTGAATTTTTAATTTTTAAATATAAATTTTTAATTTTATGCATTTCAAATTTTAAATTTGGTGTGAATTTTTAATATTAATTTTGAATTTTATATTTAAATTGTGTGAATTTAAAAACAAAAATTTACTTTATCTCATTAAGTTAAAAATATGATTTTTAAAATTCGTCGTAAGTTGAAGACTAGGTCTTTGAACCGAAATTGCTTTACCCGAGGGAGGGACGAGAACTTTTATTATCATTATTTTTAATCTTATTGAATTAAAGTATGCCAAAAACATTAAAAAAAAAAACCCAAAAATCTTAGCTTTTAAAACAATCGCTACAAAAAGACAAATTTTAAAATTTTGTCGAGGGACGGACTAGGACATCGATCCGAAACGACCTCGTCC
Organism: Rutidosis leptorrhynchoides; assembly: GCF_046630445.1. NCBI lineage: Eukaryota > Viridiplantae > Streptophyta > Magnoliopsida > Asterales > Asteraceae > Rutidosis > Rutidosis leptorrhynchoides. Next base: position 46,729,897 of record NC_092334.1, on the reverse strand, counting down.
TAAATAACAAGGAAAACAAAATTTTAAAAATTAATTACTTAATTGTTTTATAAGTTAATGATTTTATATAAAAAAAAAAAAGCAAACTCCGCGACTCGCGGAGTTTGAAGGGTAATTCACCGCGAGTCGCGGAGGGATCGGATTACAGAAAAAAATAAAAAGAGCTGAAACAGCTCAGTCCACACAACCCACAAAACACATACTGCGAAATAACTGCACGCAAAAACCCGAAAAAACACCCCTAAAATCACAATTTTTAACCGTTAATCATCAAATCTTTTACTAAAATCATGTTGAGAAGGATGCTATCGAGGAATTACTCAAGAAAAACGGTAAATTTCTACACTTAAACACCATTTAATTCGAAAATTAGTGTTCTTGAGCAATTTTTTCCCCAATTTGATTTTGATGCTTTTTAGTGTAATTAGGCTTAAATTGTTTATGTATTATGCTTGTATAACCTAGATTGATGCTGTTTAACATGATTAGAAGCCTTAAACTTCAAATTTAGAGTAATATAGGGTTTGTGTTCTTGAGCAAATTTGGGGCTTTTTGATATAAACAGGTTATGGCCGATTTTTGTCATGAATTGTTGCTAAATTAAGTAGTGTAACATGTCTAGGTAGTAAAATGATCTAAACTTTGAGCCTAAACATGATTTTGAGAATTAAAGTGGACTTTTTCAAGTCTAAAATTCATGAACTTGATTTTTGAGAGATAATGTCATTTGAAACTTGTTTAATTACTAGTAATGATTATTTTGACATGTTATTTGAGTTGAATGCTTATGAACTTGGCGAACATTTTCGTATATGCTATTTTGAAAAAGTGTAGATTTGATGAAAATATGAAAATGAGCTTAAGTTTAATATAAATTGATCATGTCATTGTAATTATTTTGATTGATGATTTTGCTGACACTAATGCATATTTGGATGCACAAAAATTGTGTTTAATGTGTTTTGCAGACTGAAAGGGGTGAATCTTCATCCCAAGCTCGCAATGCTCCTGCTGAGAATGCGGAACAACAGGAGGTGGATAACTACTACAAGCAGGATATACCTCATCCAGTCATGACATTTTCTGATATGCACTTGAAAGAGTTGCACCCGAACCTGAGATTTGACAGACTTTGGATAGATTATCCAAAATACCAAAGGGGTTTGCATACTCTTCATTCTAAAGTTGTTGAGGTACCTAGGGTCATAGAATGGGGACCCTTAGAAGCTGTAGAATTGGCCGGGCCAATTAGAGAATTACTTGTACAGAGGTATGGTAATTCTACTTTTAATGACTGGGTACGTTTATTCACCATGCGTAGACCTGTATATAAAGTATGGTGTGAAGAATTGTTGTGTAGTATAGAGTTGAATGATCGGGTAGCTAGTTTAACCGATCGATCTTTTATTAGATTTTTGTTAGGAGGTTCGATGCGCCACATGTCTTTACTAGACATGGCTCAGGCTTTACGTATATATACGCCTGAGGAGTTAGCATCTGCCGATTGTAGAGGGTTGATACTAAATGGTAGAAAGATAGATGAAAATTTTGATACACACGGTGTATGGAGTCAAATGACAAGCCATCACTAATTCAAAGGGGGAAATTACTCTTATTTGGATATAGATAGAGCTGAATTAAGAGTGATTCATAGGTTTTTAGCTAATTCGATTACACAAAGAGGTAAGAACAAAGAAAAGGTAAATGAACAGGATTTGTTTTACCATATGTGTATTCGAGACCCACAAAGCGCTGTAAGTATACCTTATTGTGTGGGTTATTATTTATCAGCTATGGTCAGGGGGATGAGACCGCATAGCATAATAGGAGGTGGTATTTTTATTACTTTGATTGCTGAATATCTCGGTGTGGATATAAGTCGGGGGGGATTATTAGTAGAAGAACCAGAACCCCGCGATACTATAGGTTTAAATGTATACCATGGTGCGAAAGTTTTGAAGAGGCGAAATAACGCCGCAGTACAATACCATGGTAGACATCCACAGGTTGAGAGAAACCAACAGCAAGGTAATGTAGGAGGGGGAAATGAGATGCAAGAAATGCAAAGGTTTATAGCTTCACAGGAATACGAAAATGCTAGACAGAGAGCATTTGAAGATTAGCAAGTTCATCAGAACCAAATCATAGCTCATTGCCAACACATAGGTAGAAACTATATTCCTACACCAAAACCCATATTCCCTCCCTGGTCTATAGAGATGCAACCACCGTATCCTACGTATAACCCTGCCGAAGCATTTTATAGCACCTATGGTTATGCTTGGAACCCCTATTGGTACCAGTATCATCCCTAGTCTACTTAGTTTTATTTATTTTGTAATTTGTAATGTTAATACATTTAATACTTATGTTAATATTGTAATAGTTTTTATAATTTTCTAACTTTTATTCTTAGATTTTAATAATTTTTGAATGTGGGGTAATATACCAAACTTCAAAAATATGTATATATGTTTGCAGTTTATCTTATGTACACAACAGGGTAAAACAACGCATTTTCAAAGACTGGCATTAAGTTCAGCAAAAGCAACTAATTTTGACGACAAGATGCAAAATATATGTGAAATAACAACAAGACGGAATGAACAAATGATGTGCACCATTTATCATTCAGCAAACAAACGCCAATATATTTGGAAACTTTGGTAAAAATTTAATCATTTTCACACAAATCACCCTCAATAATTTAAATTGTTATTGATTTCTTGCAAATGAGGGCATTGCAAGATCTTAAGTGTGGGAAGGGGTTAAATTCTTTCGGATTTTAAAATTTTTACTTTATACACTTGGTTACCATTAAAAATACTAGTAAAGCAGTAGTTGTATTAGAATCTAGTGCTCTCTGATAATAAAGAACAGCCCTAGTCTTATATACTGACTACCCAATTCTAGTAAAATTTTACAAAATTTTCAATTAAATGAACTCAAAATCATGTTTATACATATTTATGAACGATAAAACTAGGTTTTAACACCGAAATTATTGTAACCTCGGAAAGGACATAAATTGAGAAACAAACCAAAATGTTAAAATTCATTTAAAATGGAATAGAGGACGATAAAAAGGAAAATAAAAGCCAAGTGTGGGAAAATTTACCAAGTTATCTTAAACATATGTCACATATATCTGTAACAAATAACTGAAAATACTTTTGCTTTGGACTAAACTAAACTGTTTTACCCGATTTACTGTAAGAAAGATGGATCTACACGATGAATCAATTCCATCATTAAAAGAAAGTAAAGTCTTCCGAAAAAGAAGCGCGCTTCTTGATTTAGGTCATGAAGTTGTCGTCCAGACCAGCTGTAGGTTGACGAAAAATCTAGAAAAGTCATCACTAAAATCAGCAGGAAATCCACGGACCTCAGCATAAAACAGGGTCGCCAAGTGGTCAGATTTATCCTAACCATGAGAAGGATTTATCTCGTACAAAGGGGGGCACCATGCAAATTAGCTTGATAAGACTAATGAATCAGATCCCCAGAAAGGATAATCTCCTTAAAAGATCAAAAATCAGCTTTTAAGCCTGATATTACTCAATCCTTGAGATTGACCTTAAAGATTGAGAATTACAAACTCATGGAATTCAATGATATCTAAACTCGAGCTTGAACGAGAAAATATTTTGATCAAAATTACAAACCGATTTGTTTTCTGAAAACCTTATTTTCAATGCGTTCATTACCATTGAACGTAAAATCCTAGGAATTCACCTGGAATTCATTAGGTCACCTGAACTAAATCGGGTGTCAACCGTAAGAACGGTGGTTGCATAGCATGGTCAAAGACAGGACCTTGTACCAGACCGAAAAATCATAAGGGTGAGCTTTACTATTGCTCCTACCAAGGATAGTAATTGCGTCCGACACATTATAGACCATAATAAAAAGCATGTCAGGGGACATTGCCTTAACAGTTGCTTGTTCAACGCTTTCCTTTACAACCGGACGGTAGTTTACCGAAAGGTAATATACGGGACAAGTAAACTGGATGTGTTGCTTTCCAAATACAAGGTTAGCAAGTGGGTGACACAAAACCATAAATTTTGAGCTAAAATTTTCAAATCTGAAACCCACCAAACCCACAAAAATATTTTGCAAACACCAGTAAAGGGTTATTCCGGAAAACTTATCTAGGGTAAAAACTAGATTTAATTTTCAAATGATCAAATGTTTTCATAAAGATCCAATTTTCTTAATGGATCTAAATTTTTATAGTCATGTGGGACTGTAAACCATATCGTTACTACCATTGTTTATACCGCCGTATAGAAATCACTGATGTACAAAGTGTGAAGAATAAAGAAGTGATTCTAGTATTTCAAGACGATATTGCTTGAGGACAAGCAACGCTCAAGTGTGGGAATATTTGATAATGCTAAAAATGAACATATATTTCATAGCATTATTCCTCAAGAAAGACAAGCTTTTAGTTGCAATTGTTCTATTTACAAGTGATATTCGTTTAAATAATAAAAGGTGAAGACAAAAGATAGATTCGACGAATTGAAGACGCAAACGACCAAAAAGTTCAAAAGTACAAAATACAATCAAAGAGGTTCCAATTATTGATAAGAAACGTCTCGAAATTACAAGAGTACAAGATTCAAAACGCAAAGTACAAGATATTAAATTGTACGCAAGGACGTTCGAAAATCCGGAACCGGGACCAGAGTCAACTCTCAACGCTCGACGCAACGGACTAAAAATTACAAGTCAACTATGCACATAAATATAATATAATATATAAATAATTCTTAAAAATTATATATATATTATATTAATATTTAAAACCGTCGGCAAGAAAGACTCCAAAAGGGACTGAGCTGTAATTTCAATCTCCGCGACTCGCGGAGTTTGAAGGCCGAAAGGGCCGCGAGTCGCGGAGCCCCAATTTCTGAAACTCCCTATAAAGCTCGCGCATTCTGATCGTAAAAAATCATCATATATCCATCTCTCTATCCATAGCGTATATATTTATATTTATATTTATATTTTAATTTTAATTTTAATTTTAATTTTAATCTTAATAATAAGGGTATGTTAGCGAATGTTGTAAGGGTATAAGTCGAAATTCTGTCCGTGTAACGCTACGCTATTTTTAATCATTGTAAGTTATGTTCAACCTTTTTAATTTAATGTCTCGTAGCTAAGTTATTATTATGCTTATTTAATCCGAAGTAATCATGATGTTGGGCTAATTACTAAAATTGGGTAATTGGGCTTTATACCATAATTGGGGTTTGGATAAAAGAACGACACTTGTGGAAATTAGACTATGAGCTATTAATGGGTTTTATATTAACTAAACAATACCTTGTTAATTTAATATACAAACTTATAATTCGACGTATTTATATATAACCACATACGCTTTACTGGGTACGGTGGGCGGAATATCTATAAATACCAATAATTATTCATTTTACCGGATACGGAACTGGATTAATAGTTAATAGACTTGTTGAAATAGGGGTGAATTACATTCAAGGGTAATTGGTGTAATTGTTAACAAAGTAGTAAAACCTTGGTTTACACGCAGTCGATAACCTGGTGTATTCATTAAACAAAGTATTAAAACCTTGTTACAATTTGAATCCCCAATTAGTTGGAATATTTGACTTCGGGAATAAGAATAATTTGACGAGGACACTCGCACTTTATATTTATGACTGATGGACTATTATGGACAAAATCCGTATGGACATATTAAATAATCCAGGACAAAGAACAATTAACCCATGGGCATAAAACTAAAATCAACACGTCAAACATCATGATTACGGAAGTTTAAATAAGCATAATTCTTTTATTTCATATTTAATTTCCTTTATTTTATATTTAATTGCACTTCTAATTATCGCATTTTTATTGTTATTGTATTTAATTGCACTTTTAATTATCGTACTTTTTAATTATCGTAAGTTTATTTTATCGCATTTTTATTATTCGCAATTTCATTATCGTTATTTACTTTACGCTTTAATTTAAGTCTTGTATTTATTTTTAATTGGTTTTAACTGTGACTAAAGTTTTAAAATCGACAAACCGGTCATTAAACGGTAAAAACCCCCCTTTATAATAATAATATTACTTATATATATATTTGTATTTTTATAAAAGTAAACTAATATAGCGTTAAGCTTTGTTTAAAAAGATTCTCTGTGGAACGAACCGGACTTACTAAAAACTACACTACTGTACGATTAGGTAAACTGCCTATAAGTGTTGTAGCAAGGTTTAAGTATATCCATTCTATAAATAAATAAATATCTTGTGTAAAAATGTATCGTGTTTAATAGTATTTTCTTGTAAAAATATAAGCTATTTCGTATACCCCGCTGCAAACATCACATATTTTTTTAAGGAAACATTGCATTCATCAAATCATCACCATGTATCTTATTTTGACTGCATTGTCAACGGAAGTACTATTGTAAACTATTATTTATGGTGATTGTCTATATGTAGAAATCATCAGATGTCGAAAACCTTTGATTTAAATATTCATTTATGGTGTGCCTTTTCAAAAGAATGCAATGTTTACAAAACATATCATATAGAGGTCAAATACCTCACAATGAAATCGATGAATGACGTGTTCGTCCATATGGATTTGGAGCGATCGTCACACAATATGATATTAAACTCATTTGATTTACCGTTAGAACAAAATATATAATCTCTAAAACATTAGAGATTACATAATCGCCATGTCGAACGAAGGTAAATGATGTAGACGTCATGTAGAACGATGATTATACTAGAGGTACATAATGAGATGTTGAGGCATGGATTGTTGATGGTACTGGTGCTGTTATTGATGGTACTGTTGGTGCCGGTGATGTTGCTGAAGCTGGTAAATTTTGCACCATATTCTCCAAATTGATTACTCGTGCACGAAGTTCGTTGACTTCTTCTATTATTCCGGGATGATTATCGGTCAGAACGAGCGGATGAATAAGGTTTAGAATTGTGGATAGAATATAATCGTGTCAAGCTACTCTGGAAATGAGGCTGAAAATGGTGTTTTGGATAGGTTCACCGATAAGTGCTTCAGGTTCTTCGCCAACAGGGCAATTTGGTTGGTGGAAAAGATCGCCTTCTTCGCGTCTCCATTGATTAAGTCGACTACGAACCCATCAGATGAATTGGGGATGAATGATTTGTTGATTCATTCTAGTGATGCATGCTTTCGAAGCTCAGGTGGATATCCATATCGGAATAGCTGTCAGAATCTGAGGAAATCGAACTAGTTGAGGGATCCATCTCGTACGATCAGATGGAGGATTTTCGATATGAATTAGATTATAGGATGTAGATTAGTATCCTACAATACATAATTTACATATGCATATATAATACTAAAATCTCATAAGTTACGGAGGAATCTACGGAAGCTGTTAGGCAAAGTTTACAGTAATAGATACGCTAAGATATGAATTAACAGATACGATAAGATATGAATTTTGTCTATACACTATTCATGCAGTCAATGCAGCAAGATGTGTCTAGACTAAGAATGATAAGCAAGTGATTCCCTAAGAATGATAAGCAGGTAATTTTTGACACGAAATGATAAGCAAAAATTTTGACATGCAGACACGGTCGAAGTCCAGACTCACTAATGCATCCTAACGACTATCAGTTAGACACACTAATGCAGACCTGGTTCACTAAGACCACCGCTCTGATACCAACTTTAATGACCCGTCCTAATCCATCTGTACGAATACATTACATTTGGTTACATCGCGAGGTACTTGACCTCTATATGATACATTTTACAAACATTGCATTCGTTTTTAAAAGACAAACTTTCATCACATCGAAAGTTAACAGGCATGCATACCATTTCATAATATAACCAACTATAATTGACTTAATAATAATCTTGATGAACTCAACGACTCGAATGCAACGTCTTTTGAAATATGTCATGAATGACTCCAAGTAATATCTCTAAATGAGCAAATGCACAGTGGAAGATTTCTTTCATACCTGAGAATAAACATGCTTTCAAGTGTCAACCAAAAGGTTGGTGAGTTCATAAGTTTATCGTAAACAATAAAATTCATCATTTTGATAGACCACAAGATTCAAATACAGTACACCTATCTCGTGTACGAAACCATTTTCATAAATCTTAGTAACCGTACACATATCTCGTGTATAAAATAATAACCTGTGTATAAAATCATTCTCTCGATACATAACATTCACTTTTCATTCATTGCTTGGCTTGGTAACCGACCTTAACATATAATGCGCATCAATAATATCTCCAAAAATAGAACATCTCGTCTGTATAATATATAAACCTCGAAGTACTAAACACCACGCCCACTAGCTCTTCCGTCTAGTGAACATTCTGGGTGGAGGTGTTAAACTCGGTAGCTACCTTTAGGATTCGCGTGAATTAGGGCCATACCCAATTCTAATTCTTAGGTTACCAAGCAATAATAATCAGGGGAAAATATTCACAACAATTAGTGGCAATTATCACGTCCAACTATTTCAATAATAATTCACAGAACTTCTGTCTACATAATAATTCATTCGAGGAATGTTTTGCTTGTATCTATCACGTCAAACATTTATAAAAGCATTTCATGTATTCGCAGTTCAAAATATATTTCAAAAGCATTTAATAAAGCAGTTATAAAAACAGCACATGTATTCTCAGTCCCAAAAATGTAAAGAGTAAAAGGGAATCAAATGAACTCACAATACTGTATTTTGTAGTAAAAATACATATGACGACATTGAACAATTGTAGGGTTGGCCTCGGATTCACGAACCTATATCATTTATATATATATATTAACACATATGATGATAATCGAACAAATTTATATATATATTTATTAGTGATAACGTTTTTATATTAATAACTTATAGGTTTTATTATTTAATTAAATATTTAATTTTATATATTTTAACTAAATAAAGATATTACTATAGTTAAGTTATGTATATAAAATATATCTTTACATAAATATCATTTATTTGTTAAATTAATGATAATACTAAAATAATGATAATAATACAATTAATTAGTTTTAATAATGATGTTGAAAATAACAATTTTGATAATATCATTAGTCACCTTATTTGAAGTAATAATGATAATAATAATATTAAGTGAAATAATAATAATAATAATAATAATAATAATAATAATAATAATAATAATAATAATAATAATAATAATAATAATAATAATAATAATAATAATAATGTTAATTTTAATAAGAATAATACTTTTAAGATTGATAGTTTTTAATGATAATTTTGAAAATTAATTGTAACAATATTTTTAATAAAAATGATAATAACAATAACAATAATAATAATAATAATAATAATAATAATAATAATAATAATAATAATAATAATAGCTCTAATAATAAAAATAAAATGATACTTTACTTTAGTAATATAATGATAATAACAGTGTTAATAATAATAATCAGATTTATCATAAACTTCATGTTTAATATCTAACTTATAACTACAGTTCCTATAACTTACTTTCATAATCATATTCATAATTGTACATGCATTCATATAATTTTATAACTATTTTTCATAATTTTACCATAACAACTTTTATTATTAACTTTATAATATAGAGGTTATTAACATGTTCGTAATCATAATAATAATAGTAACAGTAATAATACAATAATAATACAAATAATAAAAATTTTAATATGGTTTATGCTAATAATATTAATAATGATAATGATATAAACTATATTAATGATAATAATATTATTAATAAGGATAATACTAATAATAATAATAATAATAATAATAATAATAATAATAATAATAATAATAATAATAATAATAATAATAATAATAATGATAAGGATATAAATTACATTAATGTTAATGTTAATAATAATTTACTTAATACGAATAATAATAATAATAATAATAATAATAATAATAATAATAATAATAATAATAATAATAATAATAATAATAATAATTACTATTAATAATAATGATAGAATTAAAAATAAGAGTGTATACCCCTTTCCAAGCTTCTTTTAAAAAAAATGCATCAACAGGACTCGAACCCACGACCTCCCAATCACCCAAAACACTCTCAAGCCATGGCACCATTTCTGTTTTTTTTGTTCCTATTTGAACCCAATATTTATTTATCTCGTTCTCATCTTCTTTTCAAAGCTTAATCGAAAATCATAATAGGCCAAACGATTGCAGCCATTGATTAGGCCCAAGTAAGGTCACGGCACAATTAAGTAATAGCCCAACAACACTTGGATCTCGGCCCAAATACCTAAACGAGTTCCACGTCCCACAGCAGTTTCTCTTGTAATTAATAAAAAAAATTATTGTAATGGCCTAGGTTCGAACCTAGGACCTCTAGAAAATCACAAACATCCCTAACCATACAAGCTATTTGGTTTTTCTAAAATTAAACACAGGTTAATCTCCTTTAACCCTTAATTTTGACTGCTATCTTCTTCTTCTTAAAAAAATAATCACCATCGTGAAACCATTATACCATAAATTTATGACGAATTACGCTCATCATCATCATCTATATCATCTTCCTAATCTAATCATCATCTAATTATCACCATTTTCGTAACCCATTACTGTTCATCATCTCCTTTATTTTCATCATCGAGCATCACCATCATCTAACATCTTCTTCCATCATTTATCATCTTCCTTCTTCCTTTCATTTTAATATCATCATTATTCATGGTAGTAGTAACCCAGATAGAAGTAAAGCTCACGTGGTTTCGTTCAAGGCAACAAACAGCATCAGTCATTGAAATTAGGAGAAAAAGAAAGGAACAGATGCAGCAGTGAAGCTGCTTGTTTCGAGCAGCTGAAACAGGCTGAAATAGAAAGAGAAAAAAAATATACTGTGGTGATGGCGATTATGGTGGTTTGTAAAGGTGGTTGTCGGGTGTGGTAGTGGTGGCAGTTGGTTAAATGGTTGTCATGGGTTGATGGAGAAGAAACATAAGCGGTTTTGTTAATGGTGATCATAGGGTGGTTGCTTGTTCTTGGTGTCAGGTGGCCTTGGTGGTGAGGTAGTGATGTTCATGGTGAAGTGGGTTTACGAAGAAGAGAGGTGAAGAAGGTGGAGTTATAGTCATGGTTTGAGTCGATTACCCATGAAAACAAACAAACGAGTGGTGGTGTTCTGGATGATGGTTCTCGGTTTGCCGGGTGACTAAATGATGGAGGAAGTGAGAATGGCATTTGGCATGAACACGAAGAATATGTGTAATCATATTTATATTCTAATTCTATATATGATGTGTATATATATATAACTTTACATATAATATAATATTTTACAATAGTTATAATATGATAAACATGTACACTGAATCGAGAAAAACAGTAAAGCACAAGCACAGTAATCGAATAGTAAATGTCAATTTAAGTTCACGGATTCAATCAAATTGATATATAAATATAATATAATAATATTATTAATAATAAACGTGCTTTTAATTTAAATACCTTACCGACAGTTTTCAAGGACTGCTAAATCGTACCCCGTTGTTAAATCAGTGGTGGATAAAAAGTACTCAGAAAAATCTCATATTTTAAAATTAAGTATCTTCATTTATTTGGGTCATTATGGTATAAAATTTGGTCATTAACTATTAAATAAATATTACATTAATTGTTCACTTACAACCCCAAGTAAAATATAAAAAGTTTTAAAATTTGACAAACAACATCTAAACATATTATTAATAAGCCTAAAATTTATAAAACTCATTTTCGAATCACCGTTTATTTTAAAATTACATAAGTTTAAATTTAACTTGCTTAATATCAATCAAAACATCAAACGAGTATTACAATTATTTAATGTTTATTTTTAATATACTTTATTTATATATAGAGGTATATTTTAAATAATAATTATTATAATATCCTATTTTTATTTTATTAATCTTTAATAACAACAACTTATAATACTTCAAATTATATTTCAGATTATTATTTATATATACATACACACATATCTATTTACAATTAATTGTTCTTGAATCGTCAGGAATAGTCAAAGGACAAACGGTTTCATGTAAGCAGTTCACAAATTTTGAGATTCAATATTACAGACTTTGCTTATCGTATCGAAATCCTAATAAGATTAAGTTTAAATTTGGTCGGAAATTTTCGGGTCATCACATTGTGTTACTTCAGGTTCCTGAGCAACCAATTGTTCAGGTTCTTCAATAGTTTGTTGATAGCTAGTGCCAATCTCAGGTGTGATATTTTGTGATTCTTGAATTTCTTCATGTTCTACATTACTTCCAGTTGCTTTATTTAATAGAAACTCTTTTTCTAGAAAAGTAGCCTGTCTAGAAACAAACAATTTGTTCTCGGTAGGATTGTAGAAGTAATATCCCATAGAATCCTTTGGGTATCCCACAAAAATGCATTTGATAGACCTGGGATCAAGTTTTTTGGAAGTTTCTTGTCAAACATGAGCTTCGCAACCCCAAACTTTAAAATAAGATAAATTTGGAACTTTTCCATGCCATAACTCGTATGGTGTCTTATTCACCTTTTTGGTTGGTACCATATTTAATATGCGAGCAGCAAATAATAAGGCATATGTCCAGAAGGATGGAGGAAGTGTAGTATTATTCATCATAGATCGAACCATATCAAGTAATGTTCGGTTCCTCCTCTCAGAAACACCATTATGTTGTGGTGTTCCGGGTGGAGTGCGTTGTGAAATAATTCCACAATTCTTTAGATGATCGTCAAACTCTTGATATAAGTACTCACCTCCTGGATCCGATCGAAGAACCTTTATCGTTTTGCCGAGCTGATTTTGATCCTCATTTTGAAACACTTTAAACGTTTCAAATTCCTCATGCTTATGTTTCAATAAGTAAACATAACCAAATCTACTAAAATCATCAGTAAATGTAATGAAGTATCTTTCACCATTTCTTGACATAGTTCTAAAAGGATCGCATACATCGGAATGTATAAGTCCCAAAAGATCCTTTGCTCTTTCTCCGGAACCAGAGAAAGGCGCCTTTGTCATCTTCCTACTTAAACAAGATTCACATACATCAAATGACTCAGAGTTAGTTGATTTTAAAATTCCATCAGATTGGATTTTAGTTATGCGTTTTTTGTTTATGTGACCAAGACGACAATGCCATAGATAAGTTTGATTCAAGTCATACTTGGATCTTTTGGTGTTAATGTTATACATAGAACTATTATTGGATGACTCTTGTATGTCAACTTCATATATGCCATTATGAGGGCGTGCCTCAAAATAAAAAACATCTTTATTGAAAACTGAAATATTACCATTAGAAAAAGCATACGAGTAACCAGATTCATACAATCGTGCAGCTGAAATGATGTTCCTAGTTAAACTAGGTACATAATAACAATTATTTAATATTAAGTACAAGCCATTTGGTAATAAAATTTCATAAATGCCTATTTCTACGACCGCAACATGTGCTCCGTTGCCAACATGCAATACCAAATCGCTTGGTTTTAGCTGCTTAATCTTTCATAGTCCATGCACATTATTACAAATGTTAGTTCCACAACCAGTATCAAATACCCATGAATTACTAGAGAAAGCAAATAGTTCTATCATATAGATACCTGAGATGCTAGCATTGCTAGCATTTGTCTTCTTCAGCTCTACAAGGTAAGTCGGGCAGTTTCGCTTCCATTGACCAATTTCTCTACAATGGAAACAAGTGGCATCTTTGGCAGGTTTTTCTTTCTTCTTGACAGAATCCTTTGGGACAAACTTTTTGCCTTTGTAGTTGCCTTGACTCTTAGTTTTGCCTTTACCTTTGCCTTTGGCTTGTGATTTCTTGATTTTTCCTTCCCGAATCATGAGAACTTCAGAGGTTTTGGATGGAATATTCTTCTCGGCAGTCTTAAGCATTAAATGCAACTACGAGATAGATTTCTCCAAATTGTTCATATTGTAGTTCAAGACGAACTGGTCATATGACTTTGGTAGTGAGTTAAGGATCAAGTCTATTGCCAACTCGGGACCAATGGAAGATCCAAGCCTCTCAAGTTGATCTATGTAGCTCTTCATTTTTAGAACATAAGAGCTTACAGATGTCCCCTCTGTCATCTTACATGCGTGTAACGCTCTGACAGTTTCAAAGCGTTGTTGCCTAGTTTGTTGCTGGAACATTTCCTTTAGCTACTTAAGCATCTCAAAGGCATCATGATGTTCCAGGTCCTTTTGCAAGTCTGGAATCATGGTGGCTAACATGAGGCATGCTACCTCTGTGGAGTCATCCACATGCTTAGTCCAAGCATCTCAGATGCTCTTAGTGGCATTAGCAGGGGGTTCCTCGGGAACGGGTCCATCAAGTATATACGACTTCTTTTCGACTTTGAGAGCAATTCTCAAATTACGATACCAGTCTAAGAAGTTCGTATCATTGAGTTTTTCCTTCTCTAAGACAGAACTTAAAGAAAGGTGGTGAACGGGTGTAGTTGCATTGGGTGACATCTACAAAATTAACAAAGTTCTTTTAGTATTTTAATATTTGATCCTTTAATAATTGATTACCCTAACTTTCTTATGAAAAATTAATTTGTTAAAGGCTAGAATCCAAGTTACATTTAACCTTGAGTGGTTGGCTGATGCTCTCTCCACTAAGTTTAAATCAACAAGGTAGGTAGCGACTACCAATTGCAAGTCTAATACAATTTCTATATCTTAATGGGATCCTTAACAACAATTGTCAACTGGTATGCTTAATGCCATCTATGCCTTGGGCATCTTGTGTTTGACTGATGCTCTCTTCACAAGAAGCACCAATTAAGTTGTCCTATTTAAAACTTATGGTGTTCTGCCCAAGACTGTCATGGGAATCGCAAAACACCATCTCAGTAATCACAAGACGACCGTGGTGGTTGGCTGATGCTCTCTCCACAATGACGTACAAATGACAAGTGAGTGTCTTAAAAAGGATGGCATAAACTTACATTTTAAAAGAGATTTTGTGTTTTGTATTACTTCAATTTGACAAAACATTTCGTATAATAATGGTTGCATGCATTCAACAATATATTATACGTATACTTTAGATAAAATCATATTTTATATGTTGGTCTTGAGTTTATAGAATCTCTATTTTAGTCACTCACGGCGTGTCCAATTTTAAACTAATATCATATATTAATATGTATATATTGAGCGCGCTAACTTAAGACCAATTTTAATTTCTAGTAAAACTCATTTTATTTAAAACTTTATACAAGAGTTTGGTTTAAATTTATTAAATTTATAATTTATTAAAATTCATAATTTCAATGTTAACTTTGAGCTTTATGTAAAAACTCCTTTTTATTAAAACTCATTTTATACTTTTACGAAAAACCATTTTCAAAATTATATATAAATTTACCAAACTCTTATTTGTGTTTGATTTGTTTAAAAAAAATTATTTTCTAGCATGCAAATATCCTATTTTCAAACATGCAACATACAAACATAAACATAACAATTAATAGGTGCATAGCCAAGCCTTTTCCTAATCGGTTTCGTGAGCCAAACGAAGGGACCGGGTCAATCTAAGGACATAACAAATATCCATGCTCCATTGTGATGTCTTGAAGCTCCCACTTGTCTAGTCAAAATTTGGTGTTGCAAATGGCTCCAAAATTACTTAGAACTCCATCTTGAATTTTCTTCATGTCTTGTTACATTTTTATAGATAAAATATACAAGTCTACACTAATACTTTTACATCTCAAAATTAAACAAAACATGAAAAATAAATTTATTACAAACCATTATAAATGAAAGAATAATTTACAACCCAATCGAATTTCAACACAACCAAACATCACAAAATGGTCTAAAGGCTTTCTATGTGATGTTATGCGAGGTGTATACAAAATAGTTATATTTTACTACGAAATACTATTAAATACGATACAATTTTACACAAGTTATTTATTTATTTATAGAGTGGATATACCTAAACCTTGCTATAACACTATAGGCAGTGTACCTAATCGTAAAGTAGTGTAGTTTTTAGTAAGTCCAGTTCGTTCCGCAGGGAGCTAGCCAAGTTTAACGCTATATTTTTTAAAAACTATATTTGTATAAATATATATATATATATATATATATATATATATATAAGTAGTATTATTATTATTATAAAAAGGGGGTTTTACCGTTTAATGACCGGTTTGTCGATTTTATGTCTTAAGTCGCAATTAAAACCTAATGTAAAATATTAAATATACAATGACTTAATTTAAAGCGTAAAGTAAATAACGATAATAAAAGTGCGATAATTTAAAGTGCGATAAATAAAATGACGATAAATAAAATTGCGATAAAATAAAAGTACGATAATTAAAGTGCGATAAGATATAAAATAAAGGAATTATGCTTATTTAAACTTCCGTAATCATGATGTTCGACGTGTTGATTTTATGTTTATTACCATGGGTTAATTGTCCTTTATCCTGGATTATTCGATATGTCCATACGGTTTTGTCCATAATAGTCCATCGGTCATAATTATAAAGTGCGAGGATCTTCATCAAATTAACCTTATATCCGAAGTCAAATATTCCAACTAATTGGGGATTCGAACTGTAACAAGGTCTTAATACTTTGTTTAATGAATACACCAGGTTATCGACTGCGTGTAATCCAAGGTTTTACTACTTTGTTAACAATTACACCAATTACCCTTGAATGTAATCCACCCCTGTTTTAATGAGTCCATTAACTATTAATCCATCCCCGTGTCCGGTAAAATGAACAATAATTTGTATTTATAAATATCCCTCCCACCGTACCCGATTAAGCGTATGTGGTATTTATAGAACCTGGACAGCTACAGTGAGCCATGCGATCGCATGGGTTTAAGGCTACCAGGCCATGCGATCGCATGGCAGCCATCTCCTGGTCACATTGCATTTTAAATGTGGGCTGCTCGTATTTATTTAATATATAATATAATATATATAATTTTATATAATTATATATATATTATATTATATTCTTGTGCATCGTTGACTTGTAATTTTAGGTCCGTTGCATCGCGCATTGATAGTTGGTTCATGTTCTGGTTTCGGATTTTCGAATTTCCTTGCGTACTATTTAATATCTTGTACTTTGCGTTCCGCGGCTCGTACTCTTGTAACTTTTAGACGTTTCTCATCAATAATTTGAACCTCTTGGATTGTACTTTGTACTTTTTAGCGTTTTGGTCATTTGCGTCTTCAATTCGTCGAATCTGTCTTTTGTCTTCACCTTTTAATATTTAAACGAATATCACTTGTAAATAGAACAATTGCAACTAAAAGCTTGTATTTCTTGAGGGATAATGCTATGAAATATGTGTTCGTTTTTAGCATTATCAAATATTCCCACACTTGAGCGTTGCTTGTCCTCAAGCAATATAGAACTTGAATATAACTTTACTAGAATCACTTCTTTATTCTTCATACTTTGTACATCAGTGATTTTAATACGGCGATATGAACAATGGTAGTAACGATGTGGTTTACAGTCCCATATGACTATAAAAATTTAGATCCTTTAGGAAATTGGATCTTTATGAAAACATTTGATCTTTTGAAAATTCAATCTAGCTTTTACCCTAGATAAATTTTCCGAAATAACACTTCACCGGTGTTTGCAAAATATTTTTGTGGGTTTTGTGGGTTTTAGATTTGAAAATTTTAGCTTAAAACTTGCGGTTTTGTGTCACCCACTTGCTAACCTTGTATTGGGAAAGCAACACGTCCAGTATACTTGCTCCGTATATTACCTTTTGGTAAACTACCGTCCGGTTGTAAAGGAAAGCATTGAACAAGCAACTGTTGAGGCAATGTCCCGTGACATGCTTTTGATTATGGTCTATATCGTGTTGGATGCAATTACTATCCTTTGTAGGAACAGTAGTAAAGATCACCCTATAGTTTTTCGGTCTGGCACAAGGTCTTGTCTTCGACCATGCTATGCAACCACCGTTCTTACAGTTGACACCCGATTTGGTTCAGGTGACCTAATGAATTCCGGTGAATTCTTAGGATTTTACGTTCAATGGTAATGAACGCATTGAAAATGGGTTTTCAGAAAACAAATCGGTTTGTAATTTGATCAAAATATTTTCTCGTTCAAGCTCGAGTTTAGATATCATTGAATTCTATGAGTTTGTAATTCTCAATCTTTAAGGTCAATCCCAAGGATTGAGTAATATCAGTGTTAAAAGCTGATTTTTGATCTTTAAGGATATTATCCTTTCTGGGGATCTGATTCATTAGTCTTATAAGCTAATTTGCACAGTGCCCCCCTCATTGTACTAGATAGATCCTCTCATGGTTAGGATAAGTCTGACCACTTGGCGACCCTGTTTGATGCTGAGGTCCGTGGATTTCCAGCTGATTTTCGAGAAAACTTTTCAAGGTTTTTCGTAGACTCTACAACTGGTCTGGATGACAACTTCCTGACCTAAATCAAGAAGCGCGTGTCTTTTTTTTTTCTCGGAAGACTTTACTTCCTTTTAAATTCTATTTATATTACAATAAACTGGGTAAAACTGATTAATATTGTCCACAACAAAAGTATCTTTAATTATTTGTACAAAAATATGTAATATATATTCTAAACAACTTGGTAAATTTTTCTCACACTTGGCTTTTATTTTTCTTTCTTTGCCTTTTTATTCTCCTCTATTCAATTTTAAATGAATTCTAATATTTTGGGTTGTTTCTCAAGTTATGTCCTTTACGAGGTAACGAAAATTTCGGTATTAACACCTAGTTTTATCGTTCATAAATATGTATAAACATGATTTTGAATTCATTTATTTGAAAATTTTTAAATTTTTTTACTAGAAGTGGGTAGTCAGTATATAAGACTAGGGCTGTTCTTTTTTATCAGAGAGCACTAGATTCTAATACAACTACTGCGTTACTAGTATTTTTAATGGTAACCAAGTGTTTAAATTAAAATTTTAAAACCCGAAAGAATTTAACCCCTTACCACACTTAAGATCTTGCAATGCCCTCATTTGCAAAAAATCAGTAACAATTTAAATTATTGAGGGTGATTAGCGTAAAAAGATGATTAAATTTTACAAAAGCTTTTAAACATATTGTTGTTTGTTTGAATGATAAATGGTGCACATCATTTGTTCATTCCTGCAGTTGTTATTTCACATTTATTTTGCATCTTGTTGTCAAAATTAGTTGTTTTTGCTGAACTTAATGCCAGTTTTTGAAAATGTGTTGTTATACCCTGTTGTGTACATGAGATAAAATACATACAATACAAATATAAACATGCATGGTAATTTGAAATGGGACTTAATATCCCACTTTTAAATTACAAAAATGAAATATTAGTATACAATAATAAAAATATTAAACATTACATAAAAGTATCAAAATGTTAAATGTTTAACATAAATAGATAAAAATAATAAAAGATAAGACATCACCAATGGAACACTATTGATTTGGATAGGGATTCCAATTCATATCGTCATTCGGGTTCCATAGTTAGTGATAGGTGTCCTGGTAGGCTTGATTTGGGTCGTACAGGTTAAAGGGTGGTCGAATGTCGGGCTGATGTGGTGGATAGTAAGCAGGTCGAGTCGGGATGTAGTTATTTGGTACCTGATATGATAGCTGGCTCATGATTTGGTGCTGATGAACTTTCCAACCATCATGTTGGCGTCGCCTGGAAGTCTCATACTCATTCGCGGCTTGCCACTGCTCATACCGATGATGCCTAGCCTCGTTAGTCATTTCTACCTCATCTATACGCTGAAAAACAAATTATCCCTAATGGCATCCCTGATGTCATCTGCTTCATCTATCTCCTCATCCGAACCTCTCTCTACCTGTGGATGGTTGCCCCGATATGGCATTGCCTGATTGCGTCTCCTAGTCAATACCTTTGCACCTTGATAGACTTGCAAATCTAAAGTATCGTCTTGTTCCCGAACTACCATCATTGGACTCCCTTGTTCCCTATCTACACCTAAATACTCTCCATTGAGAGTAACAAAAATGCCTCCTCCTATTATTCCCCCGTCCTGTATTCCTTCCACCATTTTGGACAGATAAAAACCAACACAGTAAGGGATATTAACAAAGCTTCCAGTGTCTCGAATGCACTTAAGGTAAAATAAATCGTGTAAGGTCAATTTCTCCTTGTTGTTACCTCTTTGTGTAATCAAGTTTGCTAAGAATCTATGTATTATACGAAGTTCGGCTTTATTAATATCTAAATAGGAGTGTCTTCCTCCCTGCGTAAATACATTAAAATTTGACATACGCCTCCAGATGGCGTTAGCGTCAAAATTTCTATCTACCCTCTCACCATGATAAATCAAATTTGTACAATCAGGTGATAGTAATTCGGCAAGAGTGTAAATCTGTAAAGCCCTGGCCATGTCCAGCATGGACATCCTGTACATCCTACGGCCAAGTAAAAATCTAAGAAAACTCTTATCATCTAACCTATCTACATCCTTATTAAAAGCTATAGTACTCATTAGCTCAACACACCACTCCTTATATACAGGCCTACGAGTGGTAAATAAACGTTCCCAATCGGAAAAAGAAGAGCTGCCATACCTTTGGATTAGATGCTGCCTAACTGGGTTAGCTAGGTGGACCCTTTCCAAAGGCTCCCAATCTATTACCCTTGGTACTTCTATATTTTTGATCCAAAGCTTAAATTTGTTACATTGGTATGTTGGGTAATCTCTCCAACTTCTATCAAATCTTAAATTGGGATGCAACTGCTCTTCATGAATTGTTGGGTGTTCTATTATATGGTGAACGGTAAATACTACGTAGGTAATAAGACATTGTAGTTCTGGTTCATAGTATGGCACGTGTTGATCATAATGTTGTTGTTGTTCAGGTTGATGTTCCGGTTCGTGATATTGCATCTCTGGCTGTGGTTCCGGATCAGGTTGCCTAGACGATGATGCACCGTCCGTATCTGTATTTCTCTGCAAAATACATTAAACACAAAATTTGTGCATCTAAATATGCATTAGTGTTAGCAAAATAACAAATTAAAACAATTACAATAACATGTTTAATCCATATTAAACTTATACTCATTTTTATATTTTTATCAATTCTACAATTTTTTCAAATAAGCACATATGAAAATGTTTACAAAGTTCATAAGCTTTTATCTCAAATAACATGTGAAAATAATCATTACTGGCAATTAAACAAGTTTCAAATGGCATTTATATCAAATTAATCAATTTCATGAATTTTAGACTTAAAAAGTCCACTTTAATTCTCAAAAATCATGTTTAGGATCAAAGTTTGGATCAATTAACAACCTAAACATGTTACACTACTTAATTTAGCAATAATTCATGACAAAAATCGGCCATAACCTGTTTATATCAAAAAGCCCCAAATTGCTCAAGAACACAAACCCTATATTTCTAAAAATTTTGAAGTTTAAGGCTTCAAATTATGTTAAATAGCACCAATCTAGGTTATACATGCATAATATACTAACAATTTAACTCTAATTACACTAGAAATTAAAAAAATCAAATTAGGTAAAAATTAGCTCAAGAACACTAAAATTCGAATTTTAAGAGTTTTAGGGGTGAAATCTTTACCTTTCTGCTTCCCCATCTGAGAAAAGACATGATAATAGCGGATTATAGCAAGAAATTTGGTTGAATTTAGTGAAAAATTGATGATTTTAGGGGTGTTTGTTTGTATGTGTTCGTGGATGTGTGTGTTGAAAGTGGAGACAGAGAACCAGCTCGCTGGAACTTGTATTCTGCCCAGGTTTTTCCTCCCATGCGATCGCATGGTTGTGTAGTCCAAACCCCATGCTATCGTATGGGGTCCAGTTTTTTTTTTATGAAAACTTTTTACTTATAAAACAAAAAATGAAATAAATTTAAAATTTTGTTTCCTTTTATATTGAGGGCGTTTTGGTACATTGACCTAGTTCGTCCCTCGACAAAATTTTAAAAATTTGTCTTTTTAAAGCATTGTTTTAAAAGCTAAGGTTTTTGGACTTTTTTTTAATGTTTTTGGCATACTTTAAATCAATAAGATTAAAAATAATGATAATAAAATTTCTCATCCCGCCCTCGGGTAAAGCAAGTTCGGTTCAAAGACCTAGTCTTCAACTCACGACGAATTTTATAAATCAATTTTTAACTTGATGAAGTAAAGTACATTTTTGTCTTTAAATTCACACCAAACTTAAATTTAAAATGCATAAAATTAAAAATTCATATAAATATCATTAATATTTTTATACATTAATTTTACAAACTTATATTGAAAATATTAATTTTTTAAAATACTTAAAAACTTAAATATATTAGTTTTAAAAAAATTTACAATAATAATTTAATATTAATTTAAAAATCAAGGTAAAAATTAAAATTAAAAATCTTTTTGGTCTTTTATCCCACTTTAATCAATCAAATATTATCAAAAATATACGTCCCTCTTTTGGGTAAAGTAATTTCGGTTATTTTACCTAGTTTTACTCCTGACGAATTTTTGAAATATTTTGGATTGATTGATTAAAGATATTTATACCTTATGAATAAACGGTAAATTTCGCAGTGATGTAATAAATTTTTGTATGATATCAATAATTTCGGTTTCGCATACCTAATTTTATTGAATATCAATTTAGTACTTTATAGCGAATAATTCAACGTTTATTATCAAAAGGTTAAAAGCAATAAAATAAAATAAAAACTGTACATATTTACCTATGAGAAAGAATTCTCAGAGACCTGCTTTAGCCGACTCATAGGAGAGTCGTTTGATTTAGTTTTCCATAGCTACATAAGCGTAACCTCGATTTTTTAATAACTTTTCTTCTAAACATATGAACGGTCCTTCTCTGCATAGAGTAACAAATTCAGTATTTGAATATGTTTGATTGTTCGAACATTTACCTTCGTGCGACCATTTTCCGCATTTATGACATCTTTCAAGGTGTCGTGCTCTTCTTTTTGTTGCGGATTTTGATTTTCCTTTACCAAAATGTGTCTTATGATGATTCTTCCTGAGTTCTTTCCTCACTTCGTCCATTTTGCCCCTTATGAATGATATCAGTTCACTCGGGAAGATGTTATTATTACGTTTAGTAATCATAGCGTGTAGTAGTAGACCATGGTTCAAATCAAAGGAATTCTTCATCTCGTAAAACCTAAAAGAAATAAAAATTCAGAATGGAGGGAGAAGACTAGTTCTTTAGGGTCTGCTAGGGAAAGATCATTCGGGTTCCATTTTTGAAAACTACACAAAAATAGAAAATCTAACTTTAACAGAAATACATATTACCCTTAAAAGATTCGAACCTTCCCACACTTAATTAGCTGTGGTGTCGAAATTATGATTAACTTCATCTTCAACTTCCATTAGACCATGTATGTAATGTTTAACTCTGTGACCATTAACCTTAAATTCAATCCCATTTGAATTTATTAACTCTACTGTTCCGTATGAAAAAACTCTTTTCACTATGAATGGTCCAGACCATCTTGATTTTAATTTTCCAGGAAATAGCTTGAATCGTGAATTGAAAAGAAGATCTATGTCTCCTTCCTTAAATTCTTTTGAACTTCTGATTCTTTTATCATGCCATTTCTTTGTTCTTTCCTTATAGATTAACGAATTTTCATATGCATCATGTCTTAACTCTTCTAATTCATTTAATTGACTTAACCGTAGACGTCCAGCTTCATGCAAATCAAGATTACATGTCTTCAAAGCCCAAAATGCTTTATGCTCAATTTCTACTGGAAGGTGACATGCTTTTCCGTAAACAAGTTTAAAAGGTGTGGTTCCAATTGGAGTTTTGTAGGCTGTTCTAAAAGCCCAGAGTGCATCCTCCAATTTCATTGACCATTCCTTCAGATTTGATCCTACGGTTTTCTCTAGAATACGTTTTAATACTCGGTTGGTATTTTCAACTTGTCCACTTGTGTGTGGATGATAAGCGGTTGAGATTTTATGAGTTACTCCATATCTTTTGAGAACTTTCTCAAGTTGATTATTACAAAAATGAGTACCCCGATCACTTATTAAAGCTTTCGGTGTTCCGAACCTAGCAAAAAGACGTTTTAAGAAGTTGACTACAACTCGTGCATCGTTAGTTGGGAGAGCTTGTGCTTCTGCCCATTTAGATACATAATCAATGGCAACGAGAATGTAGAGATTATTATGAGATTTTGGAAATGGACCCATAAAGTCAATACCCCAAACGTCAAATACTTCACATACTTGAATGACATTTTGTGACAATTCATCACGTTGACTTATTTTTCAGGCCCTTTGACAAGCATCACAGGATTTACAAAGAAGGTGTGCATCTTTGAAAATTGTAGGCCAATAGAATCCAGCGTCATAGATTTTTCTTGCTGTAAGTTGAGGCCCATTATGCCCTCCTGTTGGTCATGTGTGACAATGGTTTAAGATTTTACTAGATTCATCCCCGAATACATATCGGCGGATTATTCCATCAGGACAACTTTTAAACAAATGTGGATCTTCCCGAAAATAGTGTTTTATATCACTAAAGAATTTCTTTCGTTTTTGGTACGACAACCCCTTTTCAAGGAATTCACATACTAAATAGTTTGCATAGTCTGCAAACCATGGAATTTCATTATAATCAATCTTCAAAAGATATTCATCAGGAAAGTTGTCTTGTATGGCCGATTCGTTTTGAACTTCTAATTCAGGATTTTCAAGACGAGAAAGATGATCAGCAGCGAGATTTTCTGCTCCTGTTTTATCTCGGATTTCAATATCGAACTCTTGTAAGAGTAAGATCCAACGGATTAATCGTGGTTTGGCATCTTGTTTTGAAAATAGGTATCTAAGAGCAGAATGGTCGGTATAGACCACCGTTTTTGCTAGAACGAGATACGAACGAAATTTATCAAAAGCAAAGATAATAGCAAGGAGTTCTTTTTCAGTAGTTGTGTAATTCTTTTGTGCTCCTTGTAACGTCTTACTAGCGTAATAAATAGGTTGAAATCGTTTTTCAATCCTTTGTCCTAAAACGGCTCCCATTGCAAAATCACTTGCATCGCACATAAGTTCAAACGGTAGATTCCAATTTGGAATTATCATGATCGGCGCATTAGTGAGTTTTTCTTTAAGAATATTAAAGGATTTGATGCATTCATCTGAAAAGATGAATGGATCGTCCTTTTCTAGGAGTTTATTCATAGGAGTGACAATTTTAGAAAAATCTTTTATGAAACGTCGGTAAAAACTGGCATGCCCTAGAAAACTCCTAACTCCTATAATATTGGTGAGATGTGGAAGTTTAGCAATTACATCTACTTTAGCTCTATCCACTTCAATTCCTTCCTTTGAAATTTTATGACCAAGAACGATGCCTTCTTTAACCATGAAATGGCATTTCTCCCAATTAAGAACTAGATTTGATTGCTCGCATCTAATAAGCATTCGTTCAAGATTAACTAAACATGATTCAAATGTATCACCGAAGACTGAAAAGTCATCCATGAAAACTTCCATGCATTCTTCTATCATATCGTGAAAAATTGCCATCATGCACCTTTGAAAGGTTGCAGGGGCGTTGCAAAGTCCAAATGGCATGTGTTTATAAGCAAAAGTACCATAAGGGCACGTGAAGGTGGTTTTCTCTTGGTCCTCGGGTGCTATTGGAATTTGAAAATATCCGGAGAAACCGTCAAGAAAATAATAGTAACTATTTCCAGCTAACATTTCCAACATTTGATCAATGAAAGGTAAGAGAAAGTGATCTTTTCTAGTGGCGTCATTTAATTTTCTATAATTAATACAGACACACCATCCTGTTACAGTCCTAGTAGGAATAAGCTCATTTTTTTCATTTGTGATGACAGTCATGCCACCCTTCTTAGGTACGCATTGAACTGGGCTTACCCATGGACTATCAGAGATTGGATAAATTAAACCTGCATCTAGCAGTTTAATAATTTCTTTCTTAACAACATCTTGCATATTAGGATTTAGTCTTCGTTGACATTGCACATAGGTTTTATGGCCTTCTTCCATAAGGATTTTATGTGTGCAATACGAAGGACTTATGCCTTTAATGTCATGAATCTTCCATGCAATAGCTGGTTTATGAGCTTTTAGCACAGAAATGAGTTAAGATTTTTCATTTTCCGTAAGAGAAGATGATATTATTACAGGTAATTCAGATTCACCATGTAAATAAGCATATTCCAAATGGTTTGGAAGTGGCTTTAACTCTAATATCGGTGATTCTTCTATCGATGATTTGTATCGATATCTGTCTTCTTCTTTTAACATTTGAAGTTCTTCTGTTGTTGGTTCATATTCATTAGCCATAAGTGTAGCTAATATTTCAGCTTCATCAATTGGTTCAGTTCCTTCTCCTAAAGAACATTCTCCTGTTCCTTGTAATTTTGGAAATTCTTCTAATAATTCTGTATGTGAATCTATAGTTTGAATATAATAACATGTATCATCTGCAGATTGCGGTTA
Organism: Rutidosis leptorrhynchoides; assembly: GCF_046630445.1. Taxonomy (NCBI): domain Eukaryota; kingdom Viridiplantae; phylum Streptophyta; class Magnoliopsida; order Asterales; family Asteraceae; genus Rutidosis; species Rutidosis leptorrhynchoides. Next base: position 46,703,317 of record NC_092334.1, on the reverse strand, counting down.
TTGCATGGCTCTATCAACAGAAAATGTAACACTCTCGTCCTCTATACTTAGGGTCAGTTTCTTACCGAACACGTCTATTATTGCTTTAGACGTGTTTAAGAATGGTCTTCCTAATATGAGAGGAACTCGAGAATCTTCCTCCATGTCCAGAATAACAAAATCTACTGGAAATACTAAAGTACCAACTTTAACTAGCATGTTCTCCATTATCCCTCTAGGATATTTTACTGATCGATCAGCTAGTTGTATGCTTATTCGTGTTGGTTTCAAATCTCCGAGGTCTAGTTTAGCGTATAATGAATACGACATTAAATTTATACTAGCACCTAAGTCTACCAATGCTTCTATTGAACTTAGACTACCCAGAAAACATGGAATTGTGAAACTTCCTGGATCTGATAATTTTTCTGGTATCTTATTCAACAACACTGCAAAACAATTAGCATTCATAGTAACAGCTGAAAGTTCTTCCATTTTCTTTCTATTTATGATTATATCTTTCAGGAATTTAGCATATCTTGGCATTCCTGAAATCACATCAATGAAAGGAAGATTGACATTTATTTGTTTAAACATATCCAAGAATTTGAATTGCTCGGCTTCAAGTCTTTCTTTTCTCATTTTACTTGGGTAAGGAAGTGGTGGTTGGTATGGTTTAACATAAGGTTTAGCTTTAACTGTGTTATCTTCATTAACCTTTTCAACTACCAGTTCTTTTTCCTTTTATTGCTCAGGCTGTGGTGCCTGTGTAGTAGGAGTAGAGTCATCAAAAATTACAGGTATTTCAGGTGGTTTAAGTGTAATACCACTTCTCGTAGTAATGGCTTTAGCTATTTCATTCCGGGGGTTAGCATTTGTATCGCTAGGTAAACTTCCCGGTTTTCTTTCACCTATCAACCTTGCTAGGTTACTCACTTCTTGTTCCAAATTTTGAATTGAAGCTTGTTGATTTCTAAATGCTTGAGCATTTTGTTCATTAGTTTGTTTCTGAGATGTGAAAAACTGTGTTTGAGATTCAACTAGCTTCGACATCATATCTTCTAAATTTTGCTTTTTATCATCGGTTTGTGGTGGTTTAATTGGAAAAATAGGTCTTTGCTGGTTGTAAGTATTATTAGATACTTGTTGATTGCTAGGACCTTGTTGATTGTTGTATGGAACATTTCGATTATAATTCTGGTTTTGATTGTAGTTTGGTCTTGGCGGTTGATAATTATTCTGATAATTATTTCCAGGCCTTTGGTTCATGTATGAAACATTCTCTCTTTGTTCCATTATTTGTTCAATACCGAGACAATCTTTTGTCAAATGTGGTCCTCCACACTGTTCACAACTAATTCGTATTGCGTGAATATCCTTAGTCATCTTTTCCATTCGTCTCTCGAAAGCATCTAACTTTGCGGAAATGGAATCAAAGTCATGGCTAGAATCGGCTCTAGCCGCTTTATATGATCTAACGATGTCTTTTTCTTGATGCCACTCATGTGAGTGGGAAACAGTGTTATCAATAATTTTGTAAGTTTTAGTTGCGGTTTTCTTCATAATGGAACCACCAGTTGCTATATCGATGTCTTTGCTTGTAGTAATGTCGCATCCTTGATAGAATATTTGCACTATTTGATAAGTGTCTAAACCATGCTGAGGACATCCTCTCAATAACTTTCCAAATCTTGTCCACGCCTCATATAGAGTTTCATTTGGCTTTTGCGTGAACGTAACTATTTCTCCTTGAAGTCTCACGGCTTTAGATGCCGGAAAGAATTGTTTAAGAAATTTTTCAACTAAAACATCCCATGTATCAATCGCCCCTTCAGGTAACGATTCTAACCAATCTTTGGCTTCTCCCTTTAAAGTCCAGGGAAATAACATGAGATAGATCTGTTCATCCTCGACTTCTCTGATTTTGAATATAGTACAGATCCTATTAAAGGTACGAAGATGTTCGTTTGGATCTTCCCTCGGCGCACCACTAAATTGGCATTGATTAGTTACCATGTGTATGATTTGTCCTTTGATTTCATAATCTGGTGCATTAATGTCTGGTTGAGTAATGGCATGACCTTGGCCAGTGCATTTAGCCCTCATTCGGTCTTCCATACTTAGAGGTTCCAGATTTTCCATGATTGAATTTGTTGAATCTGAATCACTAGAGAATTCTGATTTAATGGTTTCTTCCTCGACAATCTCTGAATGAGTGATTTGTGGTTCAGGAGGAATGATTAGTGGTTCAGGATCTCTAAATTGTCCCTGAATATCCTCCGGATTCTCAATTGTGAGGTCGGGTTCAAAAAATGGATTATCGGAAATTTGAATTGGAGTACTTGGTCGACTGGATGACGATTCTAAAGAAAAATCAACGGCGACAATGTTGGCTAGATGTCTTGATCCAGTTACAGGTGGTGAACGTATGAAAGGTGGTGAACGTTTTACTTGGTGCATTCACTGAATATCCTATTAGTTATAAAAGATAAAAATTATTAAAGCTATCAAATTAATAGACTTTTCTGATTTTGCCCACGTTTCGAATAGCCAATAGATGCAGCAGGTAGCCAGGACCCTTTAAATCGGAACCCCACAACTCACCACTAACAAATCCAACTATTACTACGAACCAGAAAATTTTGGATGTCTATCAATTTAACCACTTAAAATAATTTTCGTCGAAATTTTGAAATAAATATCTATGTCCTAAAAACTAGAGCGTCGAGAAATAAGAAAGAAAAAGAGTGCGTCGAAAAACGTCGAAAAATAAAGGTCGAAAAATAAGCGTCGAAAAATAATAATAAGAAAGTAAAGCGTCGAAACTTAAAAGCCTAAAAACTAAGAATTAAAACTTACGTCTAAAGGTATTAAAGCTTAAAGGAATTCTATATCCAAAACGGCAATAACTTAATTAGGCACTAAAATCTATTAAATACGGCGTCGCAAAATTCTAAAGCACCTAAATCTTAGTCTAAAAAAATGTACTTAAGGGATTTTACGGCAAAGCCTAAAAATCTAGAGCTACTATGGCAAAATACTAATTTTAAAACTAGTTACGAACGATAAATATAAAGACTACGTACTAAATAATAAAAAGATACAAATTATAAAAGGATATAATCTAAAAATGATAAAAATAAAATTTTATATAAAAATATTATTTTTATATTATTAGTATATAAAAATATTAGTCTATATAATTTATAACAATTAATTAAACTTAAAATTACAAATTATATTACAACTATACTTAAATATATATTAATTAATAAAACCCTAATTAATACTACCTCCGTCTCATTCCAATAGGCTAGTATTCCATTTTGGGTTGTCCCATTCTGATAGTCCACTTCCATAAATAGAAAGGAAAGATGATATTTCATTGGTGGATTTGGAGAGAGAAGATATTTCATTGGTGGAGAAATGAAGTTAGTAGGATTTTCTAAAACTGCGTGTTTTTTGTCTGTGGACTATTGGAATGAGACGGAGGTAGTAATTAATTAATTATAATTATTATTAATACTCTAACCCTAATTGTACGTCCAAGGTTTCAGTTCTGTCAAATTATTTCATGCGACCGCATGAAATTCCTTTGTTTGGGTCATGCGACCGCATAGATCCGGAAACCAGGCCAGAAGTTGGGCTGCTACAGTACCTTGGCCCGATTACTTTTTAATTTAATTTTTATAATTTTTAATTTATAAAAATAATATATAAGTAATATTTAATTAAATAAATTTATATTTTTAAGAACTAAAAAAAATACTTTTATACTTTATATAAATTATATAAAAATATATTTTCTTTTTATTTAAACATTTAAATAGATATATATAAATATATATATATATATATATATATAATATATATATATATATATATATATATATATATATATATATATATATATATATATATATATATATATATATATATATATATATATATATATATATTTTATATTTTTGTATTTTTAAAATTTAAAACGTATTTTTACAAAAATAAATTAAACTTAAAAAAATCTTTTTTTTTTATAGAAAAATAGCGTTTCGCTTCGGCGTTCCCCGGCAGCGGCGCCAAAAATACTTGATGTTATGCGAGGTGTATAAGAACTAGTTATTTTTTACTACGAAATACTATTAAATACGATACAATTTTACTCAAGTTATTTATTTATTTATAGAGTGGATATACCTAAACCTTGCTACAACACTATAGGCAGTGTACCTAATCGTAAAGTAGTGTAGTTTTTAGTTCGGTTTGTTCCGCAGGGAGCTAGCCAAGTTTAACGCTATATTTTTTTAAAAACAATATTTGTATAAATATATATATATATATATATATATATATATATATATATATATATATATATATATATATATATATATATATATGTATATGTATATATGTATATGTATATATATGTATATGTATATATGTATATGTATATGTATATGTGTATATATATATATATATATATGTATATATATATATATATGTATATGTATATATATATATATGTATATATATATATGTATATATATATATATATATATATATAAGTAGTAGTATTATTATTATAAAAAAGGGGTTTTACCGTTTAATGACCGGTTTGTCGATTTTATGTCTTAAGTCGCAATTAAAACCTAATGTAAAATATTAAATATACAAATGACTTAATTTAAAGTGTAAAGTAAATAACGATAATAAAAGTGCGATAAATAAAATGACGATAAATAAAATTGCGATAAAATAAAAGTACTATAATTAAAAGTGTGATAAGATATAAAATAAAGGAATTATGCTTATTTAAACTTCCGTAATCATGATGTTCGACGTGTTGATTTTATGTTTATTACCATGGGTTAATTGTCCTTTGTCCTGGATTATTCGATATGTCCATACGATTTTGTCCATAATAGTCCATCGGTCATAATTATAAAGTGCGAGGATCTTCGTCAAATTAACCTTATATATGAAGTCAAATATTCCAACTAATTGGGGATTTAAACTGTAACAAGGTCTTAATACTTTGTTTAATGAATACACCAGGTTATCTATAACATCCCGTTTTTCCCGTAAACTTTTAAAGGTACAAACTTAATTTTTAGTACGCTTATAACTTGTGCATTTATATGATTAAAAGACCTAAGTGTTAGAAATATATATATGTATATATATATATATATGTATACGAATATGTATGTATATATATGTGTTTAGAATATATGCATGTATAGTTATATGCATGAGTCTTTGTTCATGTTAAGGCTTGTGAGACTAAAGATGAGGTTTAGACGTGTATAGGAAGCGTGAACGAAGTGTACAAGTTGGATAAATTGTTAAATTGTGTAAAGTTGTCGAATGGCTCAGTTGAAGGCCATTGCCACGCCGCGGAAGCCTTTGTCGTGCCGCGACATTGAACTCAAACCAGAGTTAGGAGGCATGTTAAGAAGCGTCGAGTTTCCCTTTATATGTCGCGCCGCGGAGAAGATGGTCGCGCCGCGACAAATAACTAGAATCTGAGTCAGGAAAGATTTAAGAAAGCTCGAAAATACGTTAAACGCCGCGCCACGACAATTGAGGCCGCGCCGCGACCCACTGGGTGAACTGGTCCCGGATTCTGTTTTTAAAATAAGTGGGTCAAGGGCAAAATCGTCATTTTGCATATGGATCTGATTGGAGCTTTAACCTCAACCACTTATCTCATTTAATTCATTTTCCTTTTTCCTTTTCTTTCCATTTTCTCTTCCAAAACATAAAACCCATTTGGATTAAAAGTGAGATTCGAAGGTGAAGGCTTGTGATTCGATCTTTAGAGCAAAATTGAAATTTGTTCTCCTCGTTCTTAGCTACGACTTGATAGTATTGGTAAGTCTTAACTCCATGTTTTGAGTTTTAGTTAAACTATGGCTAGGGTTTGGTCATTTGAGCCTTGTGAGACCCATTTGGGAGTTAAATGGGTGAATTTGGGTAATATGGATGAAAGGAAACCCTAATAGTTATAACCTAGGGTTTGGTCTTATGAATTGAGTTTGTAAGTGTCAAATGGTGTTGTTAGTCACTAACACACTTGTTTAATGTTGAAAGACTTGTAAATGGGTTAAGTGTGACATAAATTATGAGTCTAAGTGCTAAAATGGGTCAAATTGGTAATGATTGACCTAATTGGGTGACATGGGTATGAAATACTCTAAGTTGTGTTAGTTAAGGTTAGTAGACTTTAAATCACTTGCTTTAGTGATTTAAGATGAGTCTTAGCCATTAATGGGCGGTTTTGGTGTAGTTGAGCCATTTAATGCAAATTGGGTCATTAAATGCTCAAGAGTGAGTATTGTGGTTAATTCCACTAGTTGTGTATTGAATGTGTACTTATTATATTAGGTACTTCACTTTGAAGCTTGTGGAGGTTTAAATCATCACCAAATCGTTAAGGTGAGTGGAATGATTATATGCATATGTATGTAATGTATTTATTTGTATGCTATGGTATGAACCAAAGAGCCGGTAGTGCCATAGTATGTGCGAGCGTGCTATGATGTGAACCAAAGATCCGGTAGCGTCATAGTACGTGTGTTATAGTGTGAACCAAAGAGCCGGTAGCGCTATAGCACGATTGTTAGAGTGTGAACCAATGAGCCGGTAGCACCTTAGCGTTGTTAGAGTGTGAACCAAAGAGCCGGTAGCATTCTAGCGTGAGTATGACTCGAGTTTTGATATAAACCAAAGAGCCGGTAGCATCATGACAAATGCGTATGGTGTGAACCAAAGAGCCGATAGCACCATGACGCGAGAATGGTTAACCATGGATATATATTGTTTTGTAGCATATTATATTATGTCGATTATATGTTATTGATTACGCTAGTAGTGGGTTGTTGGAGATTATTAGCTTTGTACTTGTGATGGTATGCTAATTGTTTTGCTAGCGTGTATGCGGTATAGGTGTAAGTGATTGCAAGTAAGTATATTATATATATATGGGTATAATTATTGCATTCACTAAGCTTTAGCTTACCCTCTCGTTGTTTATCTTTTTATAGGCTCCGGTGTGGACAGGGTAAGGGCATTTGGTTAGATTAGAGATCCCGCTTTATTTGTTAGGGGACGCTTTTGGATTTGTAGCTTTTGGAAGTTGGCCTAACGTTTTGGATAGTTTAGTCCCAAACCATGCTCGAAGTGTCGTTTGGATTATAAACTATCATTTGTAGTGGGTCGAACTTGTATTAAACTTAATTAATGGCCTTCGTGCCTTGTAAACATTTAAATTGTGGTACATTTTAAATGGAACTTGTGGAATGGTCTACATATCTAATTGGCGGGTAATGTGTATTAAATAAAAAAAAAATATCGTATGGAATACGGGTTGGGTTATTTCAAGTGGTATTAGAGCATGGTCTAAGGGATTTAGGCGACTTGAGATAGGTGCCTAGACTTAGATTTATTTGTGTATGCACTTTATGCGGGACTTGTAGGAGACAGGTCAGACCGGGTGTCGATTAGTGCTTAGGTTTATGTGAACTAACCTTGCGCTAATTGTTTTGTGTTGTGTTAGCAATCATCAAGCGAGATAGACGTTGTACTAGCAAGTTAATGCGACGTGCTCGCGTAACAATGATTAGCTACCATTGTTACGGGTTCAAATCGTGTCAAACAAGCGATGTACGACGATTGTTGAGCAAGATGGGGTAATGTGGTGTATATGTATACACATATGTGTTAAGTTTTCTCGTTCGTTGCTTAACCTTTTCTGTTTTATAGTATGAAGACGAGAAACAGACCCGAGACCAATGAAGGGGGTTCGAGCGAGGATGTTGAGTTTACGGCCAAGGTTGAGGCCATTATGCAAAGACGTCATGAGGCCTTCTTAGAGGATGTTAAGAAGATGTTTTTGGATTCGATTGACGAACAAGTAGTCAATCTAGTCAAGGAACAAGTTAAGATTGTTCTTAAGGAGGATAATGCGGGAAGGCGCGACTTCCACTTTAAAAACTTCAAAGATGCTCAACCTCCCACCTTTGAAGGTGAACGAGACCCACTCAAGAGTGCTCGATGGATCTCCGATATGGAGGGGGCTTTCCGTACTAGTGAGTGCCCTCTCGATAAAAAGACGAGGTTTGGTAGTAGCATGATGAGGGGTGATGCCAAGTTATGGTGAGACGCGAAAATCCGACTTTATGGCGAAGAACAAAGTATGAGTTTGACGTGGGATGAGTTTAAAAAAGAATTTTTCAAGGAGTACCGAACTTCGGCCGATCTTTCAAAGCTTAAGGACGAATTACGTACTCTAAGGCAAGGGTCAATGGATTTGAACACTCTCAAGTCTACTTTCTTATCAAAGACCCAATTTTGCCCAGAGTATGACGGGAACGATCATATATTGAAAGAAGATTTCTACCGAACCTTGAATGATAACTATCAAGAAAGGATTAGTAGGAATTCGGCGAAGACTTTTGATGAGCTATTTGATATCGCTAAGGGCTTTGAGTCGCTCGCTCCAAGAAAGAGTGAATTCACCTTTGGTAAACGAAAATTTGAAGCTACTAGCCACTCGAAAAAGAAGAGCAAGAGTGCGACCGAGAGCGTCGGTAGTGTGAAAAAGGGGGCTTCTAAGAGTTTTGGGCCCACGTGCTACAATTGTGGTCGACAAGGGCACTTGGCCCCTGATTGTACGAACTCATCTTCCAATAAAATCGTTTGCTTTAATTGTAACAAAGAAGGGCACAAGAGGCTGAGTGTCCCGAATTGCGAAACGATAATGTTAAGCGGCTAGAGAAGGCGGCGGGTACGGCTAGGGGTCGAAATTATTTGATGACCATTGTGGAGGCCAAGCAATCGAGCAAAGTTGTCTCAGGTACTTTCATGGTTAATTCTAATCTGGCAAGGATACTCTTTGATAGTGGTGCAAACTTGTCATTTGTGTCACCAAAATTTGTGCCTAAACTTAATAAACCGTTAGCTAAGTTAAGTCGTCCGATAGAAGTTGAAATAGCGGATGGCAAGACGGTGCTAGTGGTTGATGTGTGTAAAAATTGTAATGTTGTGTTTGGTGCCGAAAACTTTAAAATTGATCTCATCCCGATGACTTTGGGTGATATTGATATCGTTGTTTGTATGGATTGACTCGATCATAATAGAGCCGATATTGCATGCCATGAAAAATCTATTCGAGTGAAGACCCCTAGTGGGGGAGAGTTAATTATTCATGGCGATAAGCGGAGAAGACTTGTGCCGATATGCACTTTTGCACGGGCACGTCGTTTCCTTGTTAGTGGTGGCATGACTTTTTTTGCCCATGTTGTTGATATTCGTGATGAGCCACCATCCATTCGTGAAATTCTGGTGGAGAATGAATTTGAAGACGTTTTTCCGAATGAATTACCGGGTGTTCCAGTGGAAAGACAAGTAGAATTTCGCATTGAGTTGGTTCCAGGGGCTACCCCCATTGCTAAAACTCCTTATCGTTTAGCGCCAACGAAAATGCAAGAGTTGTTAAATCAAACCCAAGAGTTGCTTGAGAATGGTTTTATTCGACCGAATGCTTCGCCATGGGGCGCTCCAGTTTTATTCGTGAAGAAAAAGGATGGTAGTATGAGGATGTGCATCGATTATCGAGAGTTGAACAAAGTGACGATCAAGAATCGTTATCCATTGCCTAGGATTGAAAATTTGTTCGACCAACTCCAAGGTGCAATGTATTTCTCTAAAATTGACCTACGGTCCGGCTATCACCAAATGCGGGTCCGTGAGAAAGATATCGAGAAAACGGCTTTCCGAACGCGTTATGGGCATTTTGAACTCGTAGTTATGCCTTTTGGTCTTACGAATGCACCGGCGGCATTCATGGACCTTATGAACCGAGTGTGCCAACCCATGTTAGACAAGTCGGTAATTGTGTTCATTGACGACATACTTGTCTATTCGAAGAGTATGAAGGAACATGAACATCATTTGCGGAGTGTGTTAAAGACGTTGCGGAAGGAGAAGTTGTATGCTAAATTCTCCAAATGTGAATTTTGGCTAAGGGAAGTTCAATTCCTTGGCCATATTGTAAATAGAAATGGTATTCAAGTAGATCTGGGGAAGATAGAGACGGTCAAGAGTTGGGGACGACTGACTACGCCTACGGAAATCCGAAGTTTTCTCGGATTGGCCGGTTATTATCGTCGGTTTATCCAAGACTTTTCTAAGATTGCTTCTCCCTTGACGAAATTGACGAGAAAGAACGCAAGGTTTAATTGGGAGAACGAGCAAGAAATTGCTTTTCAATTGCTAAAAGAGAAATTGTGTCAAGCTCCGGTATTAGTGTTGCCGGAAGGGGTGGAGGACATGACGGTGTATTGTGATGCCTCTCTAAATGGGCTCGGGTGTGTTCTAATGCAAAGAGGTAAAGTCATCGCTTACGCCTCTCGACAATTAAAGGAACACGAAACGAGATATCCGACTCATGATCTTGAGTTGGCGGCGGTTGTTTATGCGTTGAAAATTTGGTGCCATTACTTGTATGGTGTCAAGTGTACGATTTATTCGGATCACAAGAGTTTGAAACATCTTTTCGATCAGAGAGATTTGAATTATCGTCAACGTAGGTGGATGGATGTGGTAAAAGACTATGATTGTGAGATACTTTATCATCCGGGCAAGGCGAATGTGGTCGCGGATGCGTTAAGTCGCAAGAGTCATCACCCGGCGTTACGATTGGGATTGTTACGTATGATTATTACTAACGATTTTCTTGAAAAACTTGGTGTGATTCAAATAGAGGCTTACGTTCACAACAAGCATGCGGAACGAATTATGGGGCAATCGGAGTTCATTACTATGGGCTCGCGTGGTTTGTTGTCTTTTCAAGGAAGAGTGTGGGTGCCTAAGATGGGTGATTATCAACAAGTGCTACTTGATGAAGCACATAAGTCAAAGTATTACATTCATCCGGGCGCGACGAAAATGTATCTTGATTTGAGGAAAGATTATTGGTGGCCGGGCATGAAACGTGATGTTGTAAAGTATTTTGAGCAATGCGTCACGTGTTTGCAAGTTAAGGCCGAGCACCAAAAGCCGTATGGTAAGTTACAACCGTTAGAAATCCCAAAATGGAAATGGGAGCACATTACCATGGATTTCATCACAAAGTTACCTAAAACGGCGAGAACCCAATTCGATTCAATATGGGTGATAGTTGATCGATTGACGAAGAGTGCCTTGTTTCTTCCCATTCGGGAAGCGATATCGTCGGAGGCCTTGGCTAAGTTGTTCATCAAGGAAGTGGTGTCTAGACACGGGGTTCCTATATCTATTATTTTGAATCGAGATACCCGTTTTACATCTCGGTTTTGGGAGAAGTTTCACGAAGATATGGGTACACAATTGAAATTGAGCACGGCGTAATATCCTCAAACGGACGGTCAAACCGAACGTACAAATCAAACATTGGAGGATACGTTACGGGCGTGTATTATTGATTTCGGTGGTAGTTGGGATGAGCACTTACCTTTGGTGGAATTCTCGTACAATAATAGTTATCATACTAGTATCGGGATGCCACCTTACGAGATGCTTTATGGGCGGAGGTGCCGAACTCTGATTTGTTGGGGTGAAATTGGTCAAAAGGAAATCGGGAGTACTGATTTGGTCTTAGACAAGCGTAGACGAATAATACCTTGATATGATTCGGGATCATTTGAAAAAGGCGCAAGATAGACAAAAGTCGTATGCCGACAAGCGTAGACGAATGATCGAATTTCAAGAAGGTGACACAGTGATGCTTAAGGTTTCGCCATGAAAAGGTATTATTCGGTTTCAAAAACGGGGAAAGTTAGTGAAATGTCCCGTTCATATTTGATTATAAACGTTCCATATTAATTGATTTCGTTGCAAGGTTTTGACCTCTATATGAGACGTTTTTCAAAGACTGCATTCATTTTTAAAACAACCATAACCTTTATTTTATCAATAAAGGTTTCATAAGCATTACGTAGATTATTAGATAATGATAATCTAAAATATACTGTTTACACACGACCATTACATAATGGTTTACAATAGAAATATATTACATCGACATATGTTTCTTGAATGCAGTTTTTACACAATATCATACAAACATGGACTCCAAATCTTGTCCTTATTTTAGTATGCAACAGCGGAAGCTCTTAGTATTCACCTGAGAATAAACATGCTTTAAACGTCAAAAAAAATGTTGGTGAGTTATAGGCTTAACCTATATATATCAAATCGTAACAATAGACCACAAGATTTCATATTTCAATACACATCCCATACATAGAGATAAAAATCATTCATATGGTGAACACCTGGTAACCGTCATTAACAAGATGCATATATAAGAATATCCCCATCATTCCGGGACACCCTTCGGATATGATATAAATTTCGAAGTACTAAAGCATCCGATACTTTGGATGGGGTTTGTTAGGCCCAATAGATCTATCTTTAGGATTCGCGTCAATTAGGGTGTCTGTTCCCTAATTCTTAGATTACCGGACTTAATAAAAAGGGGCATATTCGATTTCGATAATTCAACCATAGAATGTAGTTTCACGTACTTGTGTCTATTTTGTAAATCATTTATAAAACCTGCATGTATTCTCATCCCAAAAATATTAGATTTTAAAAGTGGGACTATAACTCACTTTCACAGATTTTTACTTCGCCGGGAAGTAAGACTTGGCCACTGGTCGATTCACAAACCTATACAAATATGTACATATATATCAAAGTATGATCAAATTATAATTACAACCATTTTTATTATGTTTTAAAGATTTGAGTGTATTAAGTCAGCTGTCCTCGTTTAAAACCTACAACTAGTTGTCCACAGTTAGATGTACAGAAATAAATCGATATATATTATCTTGAATCAATCCACGACCCAGTGTATACACATCTCAGGCTAGATCACAACTCAAATTATATATATATTTAGAATTAACCTCAACCATGTATAGCTAACTCCAACATTACTGCATATAGAGTGTCTATGGTTGTTCCAAATAATATATATACATGGGTCGATATGATATGTCAAAACATTTACATACGTGTCTATGGTATCCCAAGATTACATAATATATTAGAATACATGTATAATACAATATTAGTTAGCTAGGATATGATTTGTATAGATTTGTTAAACATTTCCCGTAGCTAAAAAGATCAAAAATATCCAATCTTGTTTTACCCATAACTTCTTCGTTTTAAATCCGTTTTGAGTGAATCCAATTTCTATGGTTTCATATTGAACTTAAGTTTATGAATCTATACAGAAAAATTATAAGTTTATAGTCGGAATTATAGGTTACAAGTCATTTTTGTAAAGGTAGTCATTTCAGTCGAAAGAACGACGTCTAGATGACCATTTTGGAAAACATACTTCCACTTTGAGTTTAACCATGATTTTTGGATATAGTTTCATGTTCATAAGAAAAATCATTTTCCCATAAGAACAACTTTTAAATCAAAATTTATCATAGTTTTTAATTACCTAACCCAAAACAGCCCGCGGTGTTACTACAACGGCGTATATCCGGTTTTACGTTGTTTTTCGTGTTTTCTGGTTTTAAATCATTAAGTTAGCATATCATATAGATATAGAACATGTGTTTAGTTGATTTTAAAAGTCAAGTTAGAAGGATTAACTTTTGTTTGTGAACAAGTTTAGAATTAACTAAACTATGTTCTAGTGATTTCAAGTTTAAACCTTTGAATAAGATAGCTTTATATGTATGAATCGAATGATGTTATGAACATCATTACTACCTCAAGTTTTCTGGATAAAACTACTAGAAATGAGAAAAATGGATCTAGCTTCAAAGGTGAAATGTCCCGTTCTTATTGATTAAAAACGTTCCATATTAATTGATTTCGTTGCGAGGTTTTGACCTCTATATGAGACGTTTTTCAAAGACTGCATTCATTTTTAAAACAAACCATAACCTTTATTTCATAAATAAAGGTTTAAAAAGCTTTACGTAGATTATCAAATAATGATAATCTAAAATATCCTGTTTACACACGACCATTACATAATGGTTTACAATACAAATATGTTACATCGAAATCAGTTTCTTGAATGCAGTTTTTACACAATATCATACAAACATGGACTCCAAATCTTGTCCTTATTTTAGTATGCAACAGCGGAAGCTCTTAATATTCACCTGAGAATAAACATGCTTTAAACGTCAACAAAAATGTTGGTGAGTTATAGGTTTAACCTATATATATCAAATCGTAACAATAGACCACAAGATTTCATATTTCAATACACATCCCATACATAGAGATAAAAATCATTCATATGGTGAACACCTGGTAACCGACAATAACAAGATGCATATATAAGAATATCCCCATCATTCCGGGACACCCTTCGGATATGATATAAATTTCGAAGTACTAAAGCATCCGGTACTTTGGATGGGGTTTGTTAGGCCCAATAGATCTATCTTTAGGATTCGCGTCAATTAGGGTGTCTGTTCCCTAATTCTTAGATTACCAGACTTAATAAAAAGGGGCATATTCGATTTCGATAATTCAACCATAGAATGTAGTTTCACGTTGTCATAACCCGTCCTTAACCATAAGAACGCGTTAGATAACGTATGATTTCATTGCGAGGTATTGACCTCTATATGAGACATTTTTAAAAGAAAAACTGCATATATTATACATTACAAACCACAACCATTATTTTTGTTACAAGCTTAAGACAATAAAAAGAAGATTAACGTTTAGCGATAATCTTCGACTTACAAACTTTACAAATGATGACAACAACACGGTTTCTAGCATATTTTACAATACAACATCTCGGATATGCAGTTTTATTTTTGACACAAACATGCGTACGCAAGATCCTGGTTAGATCCAACATGATGCAGCGGAAGCTTTAGAAATCACCTGAGAATAGACATGTTTTAAAAGGTCAACATAAAGTTGGTGAGATATAGGTTTAATGCCGGCAGCAATATATATATAGACCACAAGATTTCGTATATAAACAGTTTAATAAAAGTATTCTAAGTGGTTGAGCACTTGGTAACCATACTTAACATTTTCACGTCGCATATTCCCTTTAATATGAAATCTTACTACACCGTACCAAGTGTAGTCACAAAACGAAGTACTGTGCAACCGTTGAATACTGGTCGTCCAGTCCGGTTGGGGTTGTCAGGCCCGATAGATCTATCAACAGGATTCGCGTTTACAATACCGCTGTAAATATTAGTTACCAAGCTACAGGGAAGTATGCCAGTGGTACAACTCAACGTAGAACATATTTTTCAGTTACTTGTGTCCATATCGTAAAACATAAAATACATGTATTCTCATCCCGAAATATTTAGAGTTTAAAAGTGGGACTATATACTCACTCTTGTCTTGATGATATATATAATTTGACTCGGTCTTCCGGTTGATATCACGAACCTATCCATATATAATATATCAATATGTTTTCATTTTAAAACAAACGTTATATATATATATACTTGTTATACTTTTAATATTTTGAATATTTCCTTAGTCCGTAGTTAGCATTTCGATGTTAGTAATTCAATTTTAATGGTTCATTTTTAGATGTTTAATATACCCGCAATAAACAAAACCCCCAACGAAATAAATAAAACCCCATCGTATATGTATTGGTTGAGATTAATCTTGACCCACGGTACCGGTGTTGTCAAATGACGTATTGCGTACATAAAGTACCGGTGTTGTCAAATGACGTGTTGCGTACAAACATGGGATCTTATGATTAATCTTCTCGTGTTGCTTACGGGTGATCCTGAACCATATGAAATTGAATTATGAGTACATATATATAAAATATCATGTTATCTTATAAAGATGTGATTTTATGTAAATTTTTCCAATGAATCCCGAAGTCAATTAAGTCTTGGATAACCAATTTTGTTTCGGTCATAGTTTCTTCGTTACAAGTCCGTTTTCGTTGATTCAAATTGCCATCTTCTTGGATCGAGTTCTTCTATAAGACTATGAACTGTAAATACCTTGGTTTGTATTCAAAATCATACGGCATAGATGAAAGTTTAGTGAAACATATGAAGTTAAACATTTTTGTTACAACAAAATCATTTAATGACCATTTTTCCAAAAATACTTATACTTTGAAAAACCAAGTTTTACCTTGTTAAATTAACATATAAATAAGTTATGTTACATGTCTTGAAGTATTTTAAAAGTTAAGTTAGAAGGATCTATTTAGTTTGCAAACAAGTTTGAAAACATTCAAACTATGTTCTTGTTGTTAAAATTTTATACCATAAAATAAGATAGCTATACATATATGAATCGAATAAGGTTATGAACATAGTTACTACCTCAAGTTACTTGGACAAGATTGCTGTAAAAGAGGAGTAAGAAGCTAGAATCAAAAGGGTGATAGAAGTGGATGAAAGATTGGAAGTAAGTTGGTGTTCTTGGAAGGTTTTCTTGAAGTGTTTTTGTAAGAGTTTTCTTATGGTGTTTTAGTATGGTTTTTATGGCTAGATCTTCTTGGTTATTTGCTGGATTGTTATGGAGTTTAGAGAGTAAGAAAGAGTGTGTGTTTTTGATAAGAAAATGGTAGTAAAAATGGATCAAAATGAGCATGTATATATACACCAAAAAAAACGTGTAACATGGTGTATATGGACAAAATTTCAAGTGATAATTTTATGTATCTAGTCCTAATTGCTTCCAAGTTCAATTACCTAGCCCTCATGGCATGAATAATGGCTGGTTAGGTGGTGATTTTGATGTGTATTTACTATTAGTAAATAGGTATAGGAGCTTGGTATGATACGAGTACAAATACTCTAGGTATACGTATAGAAATTTTGTGAAAAATGGAATGAGGATTCAAATATAGCTATCTTTTGTGAATACACTTATATGGTTTTATGTATTTAAGTCTTTAAAAGTGATTAAATACATTACTTATACAATATATGTATAAACATTATATGTCTTAAGTATTTATGTCAAATAACGTTACGTATAGTTATCGTTTTGAAAACTTAAGTTAGTAGTTTCAAAATACACATATAACTTGTTGTTATTAATACAAAATGAGATATTAAAACATTTATTAATCATGTTAAATATGTATATATACATTTATATACACAAACGTATAATTATCATATATTGTATAGTTCGTGATATCATCGGTCAAACTAGACAGTCAAACGTTGTGTAAAACTCTTTTCGGAAACATAAGTCTCAACAATTTGGATTGCTTATCAAGTTGGTAATGTTTAATTTATGTAAATATCAATCTTATAAGTATAGAACGATCGAAAAAGTGCGGGTCGTTACATTACCTCCCCGTTAAATAAATTTCGTCCCGAAATTTTAAAATTGTACCTATTTTGCGTCATCGAGAAACAAGTGTGGATACTTTTGCTTCATCTGATCCTCTCGTTCCCAAGTAAACTCGGGACCTCTTCTAGCATTCCAACGAACCTTAACAATCGGTATATTGCTCTGTTTGAGCTGTTTAACTTCACGGTCCATGATTTCAATTGGTTCTTCGACGAATTGTAGTTTCTCGTCGACATGGATTTCTTCAAGAGGAATGGTGAGGTCTTCCTTTGCAAGACACTTCTTAAGGTTTGAGACGTGAAAGGTATTATGTACTCCGGCGAGTTGTTGCGGTAACTCGAGTCGATAAGCTACCGGTCCAATGCGTTCGATGATCTTAAACGGGCCTACGTACCTTGGGTTCAGTTTACCCCTTTTTCCAAAACGTATCACACCTTTCCAAGGTGACACCTTTAGCATAACCATGTCCCCGACCTGAAACTCTAATGGTTTCCTTCGGACATCGGCGTAGCTCTTTTGGCGACTGCGGGCTGTTTTTAATCTCTCCTTGATTTGCACTATCTTCTCAGTCGTTTCATGTATGATCTCGGGACCAGTTAATTGTCGATCTCCTACTTCATTCCAACAGATAGGAGATCTACACTTCCTTCCATACAATGCTTCGAATGGCGCAGCTCCAATGCTCGCATGATAACTATTATTATACGAGAATTCTGCTAACGGTAGATATTTATCCCATCCGTTTCCAAAATCGATCACACATGCCCTGAGCATGTCTTCAAGAGTCTGAATTGTTCTTTCACTCTGCCCGTCGGTCTGCGGATGATATGCGGTACTCATATCCAAACGAGTTCCTAGTGCCTCCTGTAGTGATTGCCAAAACTTTGAGGTAAATCTACTATCACGATCGGATATAATGGAAATAGGTATTCCATGCCTTGAAACAACTTCCTTTATATACAATCGTAATAGTTTCTCCATTCTATCTGTTTCCTTTATAGGCAAGAAATGTGCAGACTTGGTGAGACGATCAACAATCACCCAAATGGTGTCGTATCCCCAGGCAATCTTTGGTAACTTTGTGATGAAATCCATGGTAATACCATCCCATTTCCATTCTGGGATTTCTGGTTGTTGAAGTAACCCTGACGGCTTTTGATGTTCTGCTTTGACTTTAGAACAAGTTAAACACTCCCCAACATATGTTGCAACGTCGGTCTTTAAATTAGGCCACCAATAACGTGTCTTAAGATCTTGATACATCTTTCCAACTCCAGGATGTATCGAGTATCTTGTCTTATGTGCCTCGTTCAATATCAACTTCCTTAATCCACCCAACTTCGGTACCCAAATACGATTTGCAAAATACCAAATTCCATCTTCCCGTACAACAAGTTGTTTCTCGTACTTTTTCATTATTTCATTCTTTATGTTTTCTTCATTGAGTGCTTCTCGTTGAACTTCTTTGATTTGTGAGTTGAGATTCATACGAATTTTTATGTTCATTGCTCGAACTCGAATTGGTTCTCGTTCTTTTCTGCTTAAAGCATCAGCCACCACATTCGCCTTCCCGGGATGATAACGAATTTCACAATCATAGTCGTTTATTAACTCGACCCACCTACGTTGCCTCATGTTCAATTGTTTCTGATCAAAAATATGTTGAAGGCTTTTATGATCAGTAAACACAGTGAATTTAACCCCATACAAGTAGTGTCTCCACATCTTCAATGCAAACACGACTGCTCCCAATTCTAGATCATGCGTCGTATAATTTCGCTCGTGAATCTTCAATTGTCGGGATGCAAATGCAATAACTTTCTTCCGTTGCATAAGAACACAACCAAAACCTTGTCGCGAAGCGTCACAATATATTTCAAAATCATCGTTCCCTTCTGGTAACGATAAAATAGGCGCCGTAGTTAACTTCTTCTTCAGTATTTGAAATGCGTTCTCCTGCTCCGAGGTCCATTCGTATTTCTTCCCTTTTTGCGTTAATGCTGTCAACGGCTTAGCTATTCGGGAAAAATCTTGAATAAACCTTCTATAATAACCGGCTAAACCCAAAAATTGGCGTATCTGTGTTGGTGTCTTAGGAGTCTCCCATTTTTCAATAGCTTCAGTTTTTGCTGGATCAACCTGAATTCCTTCGCTATTAACAACGTGACCAAGAAATTGCACTTCTTTCAACCAGAAAGCACACTTAGAAAATTTAGCATAAAGTTGTTCTTTTCTCAACAACTCCAGTATCAACCTTAAATGCTCTTCATGCTCTTGCTCACTCTTGGAATAGATAAGAATATCATCAATGAAAACGATAACAAACTTATCTAAATACGGACTACAAACTCGATTCATGAGGTCCATGAATACAGCTGGCGCATTCGTCAATCCAAACGGCATAACCAAAAATTCGTAATGACCATAACGTGTCCGAAAAGCAGTTTTCGGAATATCCTCTTCTTTGACGCGTAGTTGATGATAGCCCGATCTTAAGTCGATTTTCGAATAAACACATGATCCTTGCAATTGATCAAATAAGTCATCAATTCTCGGTAGTGGATACCGATTCTTGATAGTTAACTTATTTAATTCACGATAGTCTATACACATCCTAAAAGATCCATCTTTCTTCTTAACAAACAAAATTGGAGCTCCCCACGGTGAAGTACTCGGTCGTATGAATCCACGGTCCAGTAATTCTTTTAACTGACTTTGAAGTTCTTTTAACTCGGACGGTGCAAGTCTATATGGAGCACGAGCCACTGGTGCAGCTCCTGGTACTAAATCTATTTGAAATTCTACCGATCTAAATGGAGGTAATCCCGGCAATTCTTCCGGAAAAACTTCAGGAAAATCTCTTGCCACAGGCACGTCGTTGATGCACTTTTCTTTCTTTTCGACTTTATTAACATGTGCTAAAATAGCGTAACATCCCTTTTCTAAACACTTCTTGGCTTTCAAACAGCTAATGAGTTTTAGCTTTGAATTACCCTTCTCTCCATAAATCATCACCGGTATTTTATCCTTACCAGGAATACGAATTGCCTTCTTAGCACAAACAACTTCCGCTCCTATTTTGGACATCCAGTCCATGCCGACTATTACATCAAAACCTCCTAATTCTACGGGTATTAAGTCGATTTTAAACGTTTCTCCGGCTAGATTTATTTCACAACCACGACAAATTTTATCGGCTTTAATTAGTTTACCATTAGCTAACTCAATCAAGTACTTAGCATCTAGAGGTAATGATGAACAATTCAATTTAGTGTAAAAATTTCTACACACATAACTTCTATCGGCGCCAGTATCAAATAAAATAGATGCTGATAAGTTATTAATGGTAAACGTACCCGTAACAAGCTCCGGGTCTTCTCGTGCCTCTCTAGCATTAATAACAAACGCTCTTCCACGTGCAGGTCCGCCATTCTGATTCGGGCACTGGCTCTTATAATGACCTTGTTTTCCACACCCAAAACAAGTAATGTTAGCCAAAGCAGTTCTATTTGCGTTGGTGGCAGGAGTCTTGTTACCATTTGCATTTGTAACGAGAGCCTTACAATCTTCAGCAAGATGTCCCTGTCGATTGCATTTGGTGCACAACACACTACAGTAACCAAAGTGATGTTTGTGACAACGGTTGCATAAAGGACTTTGTCCTTTGTAACCAAAGCCTGAACCGCTACCCGCACCTTTCGGGGTTTCTGGTTTCTTAAAAGATTGCTGTTGGTAACCTCGATCATAATTTCCGTTCCACTTCCTTTTGTTACTTGATACCTTCACCTCAGTAGTGAATGCTTTCTTATCCAGAATGACCTGATCCATTAACTCGTTCGCCATGGTTATAGCTTCATGAATTGTCTTAGGTTTCGACGCCGTAACGTTTGCCTTGACCTTCTTGGGCAAACCACCTTTGTACATTTCAATCTTCCGTGCTTCGGTTGGAACCAATTCAGGACATAGTAAAACCAATTCCATGAATCGCTGATTGTAGTTGGTGATTTCAGTACCAACCACCTTCAAACTTCGTAACTCATCTTCTAACTTAATAACCTCATTCCTTGGACAATACTCGGTGATTATCATCGCTTTGAATTCTTCCCATGGAGTATCATAAGCTACATCTCCTCCTACCGCCTTCACATAATTCTTCCACCATGTGAGTGCACTATCTTGTAAAGTGCACGATGCAAACTTGGTCATGTCTTTTTCATCACAACCACTGATTTTGAACACCGTCTCCATCTTTTCTATCCATCGGGTTAAACCGATCGGTCCTTCCGTTCCACTGAATGATGAGGGCTTGCAAGCTTGAAACGTCTTGTAGGAGCATCCTACACGAGGATTTGGGTTAACTGCAGCAGCTCTTGCAGCCTCAACCCATAACATTCTGTCGTTCACTCGCTGGTTGATGAGTTCCTCGAGTTCTTGTTCCGTCATTCGATTCAATCGCGCCATTTCCTAATGAAAGAAAATAATTATTCACATGGAATATTATAGATGTAGTGTGTATTTATAGTACATTTATAGCTTGTTAATAATATGAACCAGGTATTATTATAAAAGCCTTTTCTTCTTATTAGCGTTTTATAATTATATCTAGGGTAGTACCTACCCGTTAATGTTCATACTTAATAGCTTAGTACAGAACCAATTACTACAATCTAAATAATACTTAACCATGGAAAATTATTGCATTTCATACTTCGCTATTTTACATATGCTTACATCAAACTTTAAACAAACCACACTAATAATATTATACAAAACATTATGTGATTCCATGGTTTAATACGGCAGCGCATCATTTGGTCTATTTCCCAAAACATTTATGTCCAGGGAATCCCCCAACGCGAATCCTAGCTGTCTCCCTACGTTTTGGCTGAGGTGCCGAAGAACTAGATGCGGGGATAGCACTAATAGGAATAGCGGGGATAGGGGTGGTAGTGTTGAGTGGAATTGGTGCCACTTCATTCTCATTAAACTCGGGATTTGGATTTTCTAATTCATTAGCCTTTCGTTTCTTTCCTAGTTCGAACTCGTCTTTTGTAATTTCCTGTATTTCTTCCTCGGGTTCACTTTCCTCCTCGGGTTCACTTTCCTCCTCGGGTTCACTTTCCGATATTTCTATAGTTGGTTCATCCGGAAATTGTGAGTCTTCCCCAAAAATACCACTTTCGTCATCGGATATGTTAATGACTGAAACACAATCTGAAGGTTCTGATTCGGAGTCGCTGAATGTGATAATAAGTTTCGAGCCCGACATCTATCACACAACAACTAACCCATTAGTACTTACATAATATTTACACATAAATTTTAACCAACAGTGATAAGCAATGGTTTTTTTTTTTTTTTTAAATCAGACCCGGTCAAAGTCCAGACTTTACTAATGTATCCTAACGACTTCTCGGTTAGACACACTAATGCAAACCTGGTTCGCTAAGACCAACGCTCTGATACCACATGTCATAACCCGTCCTTAACCATAAGAACGCGTTAGATAACGTATGATTTCATTGCGAGGTATTGACCTCTATATGAGACATTTTTAAAAGAAAAACTGCATATATTATACATTACAAACCACAACCATTATTTTTGTTACAAGCTTAAGACAATAAAAAGAAGATTAACGTTTAGCGATAATCTTCGACTTACAAACTTTACAAATGATGACAACAACACGGTTTCTAGCATATTTTACAATACAACATCTCGGATATGCAGTTTTATTTTTGACACAAACATGCGTACGCAAGATCCTGGTTAGATCCAACATGATGCAGCGGAAGCTTTAGAAATCACCTGAGAATAGACATGTTTTAAAAGGTCAACATAAAGTTGGTGAGATATAGGTTTAATGCCGGCAGCAATATATATATAGACCACAAGATTTCGTATATAAACAGTTTAATAAAAGTATTCTAAGTGGTTGAGCACTTGGTAACCATACTTAACATTTTCACGTCGCATATTCCCTTTAATATGAAATCTTACTACACCGTACCAAGTGTAGTCACAAAACGAAGTACTGTGCAACCGTTGAATACTGGTCGTCCAGTCCGGTTGGGGTTGTCAGGCCCGATAGATCTATCAACAGGATTCGCGTTTACAATACCGCTGTAAATATTAGTTACCAAGCTACAGGGAAGTATGCCAGTGGTACAACTCAACGTAGAACATATTTTTCAGTTACTTGTGTCCATATCGTAAAACATAAAATACATGTATTCTCATCCCGAAATATTTAGAGTTTAAAAGTGGGACTATATACTCACTCTTGTCTTGATGATATATATAATTTGACTCGGTCTTCCGGTTGATATCACGAACCTATCCATATATAATATATCAATATGTTTTCATTTTAAAACAAACGTTATATATATATATACTTGTTATACTTTTAATATTTTGAATATTTCCTTAGTCCGTAGTTAGCATTTCGATGTTAGTAATTCAATTTTAATGGTTCATTTTTAGATGTTTAATATACCCGCAATAAACAAAACCCCCAACGAAATAAATAAAACCCCATCGTATATGTATTGGTTGAGATTAATCTTGACCCACGGTACCGGTGTTGTCAAATGACGTATTGCGTACATAAAGTACCGGTGTTGTCAAATGACGTGTTGCGTACAAACATGGGATCTTATGATTAATCTTCTCGTGTTGCTTACGGGTGATCCTGAACCATATGAAATTGAATTATGAGTACATATATATAAAATATCATGTTATCTTATAAAGATGTGATTTTATGTAAATTTTTCCAATGAATCCCGAAGTCAATTAAGTCTTGGATAACCAATTTTGTTTCGGTCATAGTTTCTTCGTTACAAGTCCGTTTTCGTTGATTCAAATTGCCATCTTCTTGGATCGAGTTCTTCTATAAGACTATGAACTGTAAATACCTTGGTTTGTATTCAAAATCATACGGCATAGATGAAAGTTTAGTGAAACATATGAAGTTAAACATTTTTGTTACAACAAAATCATTTAATGACCATTTTTCCAAAAATACTTATACTTTGAAAAACCAAGTTTTACCTTGTTAAATTAACATATAAATAAGTTATGTTACATGTCTTGAAGTATTTTAAAAGTTAAGTTAGAAGGATCTATTTAGTTTGCAAACAAGTTTGAAAACATTCAAACTATGTTCTTGTTGTTAAAATTTTATACCATAAAATAAGATAGCTATACATATATGAATCGAATAAGGTTATGAACATAGTTACTACCTCAAGTTACTTGGACAAGATTGCTGTAAAAGAGGAGTAAGAAGCTAGAATCAAAAGGGTGATAGAAGTGGATGAAAGATTGGAAGTAAGTTGGTGTTCTTGGAAGGTTTTCTTGAAGTGTTTTTGTAAGAGTTTTCTTATGGTGTTTTAGTATGGTTTTTATGGCTAGATCTTCTTGGTTATTTGCTGGATTGTTATAGAGTTTAGAGAGTAAGAAAGAGTGTGTGTTTTTGATAAGAAAATGGTAGTAAAAATGGATCAAAATGAGCATGTATATATACACCAAAAAAAACGTGTAACATGGTGTATATGGACAAAATTTCAAGTGATAATTTTATGTATCTAGTCCTAATTGCTTCCAAGTTCAATTACCTAGCCCTCATGGCATGAATAATGGCTGGTTAGGTGGTGATTTTGATGTGTATTTACTATTAGTAAATACGTATAGGAGCTTGGTATGATACGAGTACAAATACTCTAGGTATACGTATAGAAATTTTGTGAAAAATGGAATGAGGATTCAAATATAGCTATCTTTTGTGAATACACTTATATGGTTTTATGTATTTAAGTCTTTAAAAGTGATTAAATACATTACTTATACAATATATGTATAAACATTATATGTCTTAAGTATTTATGTCAAATAACGTTACGTATAGTTATCGTTTTGAAAACTTAAGTTAGTAGTTTCAAAATACACATATAACTTGTTGTTATTAATACAAAATGAGATATTAAAACATTTATTAATCATGTTAAATATGTATATATACATTTATATACACAAACGTATAATTATCATATATTGTATAGTTCGTGATATCATCGGTCAAACTAGACAGTCAAACGTTGTGTAAAACTCTTTTCGGAAACATAAGTCTCAACAATTTGGATTGCTTATCAAGTTGGTAATGTTTAATTTATGTAAATATCAATCTTATAAGTATAGAACGATCGAAAAAGTGCGGGTCGTTACACACGTACCTGTGTCTATTTTGTAAATCATTTATAAAACCTGCATGTATTCTCATCCCAAAAATATTAGATTTTAAAAGTGGGACTATAACTCACTTTCACAGATTTTTACTTCGTCGGGAAGTAAGACTTGGCCACTGTTGATTCACGAACCTATAACAATATATACATATATATTAAAGTATGTTCAAAATATATTTACAACACTTTTAATATATTTTGATGTTTTAAGTTTATTAAGTCAGCTGTCCTCGTTAGTAACCTATAACTAGTTGTCCACAGTTAGATGTACAGAAATAAATCGATAAATATTATCTTGAATCAATCCACGACCCAGTGTATACGTATCTCAGTATTGATCACAACTCAAACTATATATATTTTGGAATCAACCTCAACCCTGTATAGCTAACTCCAACATTCACATATAGAGTGTCTATGGTTGTTCCGAAATATATATAGATGTGTCGACATGATAGGTCGAAACATTGTATACGTGTCTATGGTATCTCAAGATTACATAATATACAATACAAGTTGATTAAGTTATGGTTGGAATAGATTTGTTACCAATTTTCACGTAGCTAAAATGAGAAAAATTATCCAATCTTGTTTTACCCATAACTTCTTCATTTTAAATCCGTTTTGAGTGAATCAAATTGCTATGATTTCATATTGAACTCTATTTTATGAATCTAAACAGAAAAAGTATAGGTTTATAGTCGGAAAAATAAGTTACAAGTCATTATTTTGTAAAGGTAGTCATTTCAGTCGAAAGAACGACGTCTAGATGACCATTTTAGAAAACATACTTCCACTTTGAGTTTAACCATAATTTTTGGATATAGTTTCATGTTCATAATAAAAATCATTTTCTCAGAATAACAACTTTTAAATCAAAGTTTATCATAGTTTTTAATTAACTAACCCAAAACAGCCCGCGGTGTTACTACGACGGCGTAAATCCGGTTTTACGGTGTTTTTCGTGTTTCCAGGTTTTAAATCATTAAGTTAGCATATCATATAGATATAGAACATGTGTTTAGTTGATTTTAAAAGTCAAGTTAGAAGGATTAACTTTTGTTTGCGAACAAGTTTAGAATTAACTAAACTATGTTCTAGTGATTACAAGTTTAAACCTTCGAATAAGATAGCTTTATATGTATGAATCGAATGATGTTATGAACATCATTACTACCTTAATTTCCTTGGATAAACCTACTGGAAAAGAGAAAAATGGATCTAGCTTCAATGGATCCTTGGATGGCTCGAAGTTCTTGAAGCAGAATCATGACACGAAAACAAGTTCAAGTAAGATCATCACTTGAAATAAGATTGTTATAGTTATAGAAATTGAACCAAAGTTTGAATATGATTATTACCTTGTATTAGAATGATAACCTACTGTAAGAAACAAAGATTTCTTGAGGTTGGATGATCACCTTACAAGATTGGAAGTGAGCTAGCAAACTTGAAAGTATTCTTGATTTTATGAAACTAGAACTTTTGGAATTTATGAAGAACACTTAGAACTTGAAGATAGAACTTGAGAGAGATCAATTAGATGAAGAAAATTGAAGAATGAAAGTGTTTGTAGGTGTTTTTGGTCGTTGGTGTATGGATTAGATATAAAGGATATGTAATTTTGTTATCATGTAAATAAGTCATGAATGATTACTCATATTTTTGTAATTTTATGAGATATTTCATGCTAGTTGCCAAATTATGGTTCCCAAATGTGTTAGGTGACTCACATGGGCTGCTAAGAGCTGATCATTGGAGTGTATATACCAATAGTACATACATCTAAAAGCTGTGTATTGTACGAGTACGAATACGGGTGCATACGAGTAGAATTGTTGATGAAACTGAACGAGGATGTAATTGTAAGCATTTTTGTTAAGTAGAAGTATTTTGATAAGTGTATTGAAGTCTTTCAAAAGTGTATAAATACATATTAAAACACTACATGTATATACATTTTAACTGAGTCGTTAAGTCATCGTTAGTCGTTACATGTAAGTGTTGTTTTGAAACCTTTAGGTTAACGATCTTGTTAAATGTTGTTAACCCAATGTTTATAATATCAAATGAGATTTTAAATTATTATATTATCATGATATTATCATGTATGAATATCTCTTAATATGATATATATACATTAAATGTCTTTACAACGATAATCGTTACATATATGTCTCGTTTAAAAATCATTAAGTTAGTAGTCTTGTTTTTACATATGTAGTTCATTGTTAATATACTTTATGATATGTTTTCTTATCATAGTATCATGTTAACTATATATATATATATATATCCATATATATGTCATCATATAGTTTTTACAAGTTTTAACGTTCGTGAATCACCGATCAACTTGGGTGGTCAATTGTCTATATGAAACATATTTCAATTAATCAAGTCTTAACAAGTTTGATTGCTTAACATGTTGGAAACATTTAATCATGTAAATATCAATCTCAATTAATATATATAAACATGGAAAAGTTCGGGTCACTACAGTACCTACCCGTTAAATAAATTTCGTCCCGAAATTTTAAGCTGTTGAAGGTGTTGATGAATCTTCTGGAAATAGATGCGGGTATTTCTTCTTCATCTGATCTTCACGCTCCCAGGTGAACTCGGGTCCTCTACAAGCATTCCATCGAACCTTAACAATTGGTATCTTGTTTTGCTTAAGTCTTTTAACCTCACGATCCATTATTTCGACGGGTTCTTCGATGAATTGAAGTTTTTCGTTGATTTGGATTTCATCTAACGGAATAGTGAGATCTTCTTTAGCAAAACATTTCTTTAAATTCGAGACGTGGAAAGTGTTATGTACAGCCGCGAGTTGTTGAGGTAACTCTAGTCGGTAAGCTACTGGTCCGACACGATCAATAATCTTGAATGGTCCAATATACCTTGGATTTAATTTCCCTCGTTTACCAAATCGAACAACGCCTTTCCAAGGTGCAACTTTAAGCATGACCATCTCTCCAATTTCAAATTCTATATCTTTTCTTTTAATGTCAGCGTAGCTCTTTTGTCGACTTTGGGCGGTTTTCAACTGTTGTTGAATTTGGATGATCTTCTCGGTAGTTTCTTGTATAATCTCCGGACCCGTAATCTGTCTATCCCCCACTTCACTCCAACAAATCGGAGACCTGCACTTTCTACCATAAAGTGCTTCAAACGGCGCCATCTCAATGCTTGAATGGTAGCTGTTGTTGTAGGAAAATTCTGCTAACGGTAGATGTCGATCCCAACTGTTTCCGAAATCAATAACACATGCTCGTAGCATGTCTTCAAGCGTTTGTATCGTCCTTTCGCTCTGCCCATCAGTTTGTGGATGATAGGCAGTACTCATGTCTAGACGAGTTCCTAATGCTTGCTGTAATGTCTGCCAGAATCTTGAAATAAATCTGCCATCCCTATCAGAGATAATAGAGATTGGTATTCCATGTCTGGAGACGACTTCCTTCAAATACAGTCGTGCTAACTTCTCCATCTTGTCATCTTCTCTTATTGGTAGGAAGTGTGCTGATTTGGTGAGACGATCAACTATTACCCAAATAGTATCAAAACCACTTGCAGTCCTTGGCAATTTAGTGATGAAATCCATGGTAATGTTTTCCCATTTCCATTCCGGGATTTCGGGTTGTTGAAGTAGACCTGATGGTTTCTGATGCTCAGCTTTGACCTTAGAACACGTCAAACATTCTCCTACGTATTTAGCAACATCGGCTTTCATACCCGGCCACCAAAAATGTTTCTTGAGATCCTTGTACATCTTCCCCGTTCCAGGATGTATTGAGTATCTGGTTTTATGAGCATCTCTAAGTACCATTTCTCTCATATCTCCAAATTTTGGTACCCAAATCCTTTCAGCCCTATATCGGGTTCCGTCTTCCCGAATATTAAGATGCTTCTCCGATCCTTTGGGTATTTCATCCTTTAAATTTCCCTCTTTTAAAACTCCTTGTTGCGCCTCCTTTATTTGAGTAGTAATGTTATTATGAATCATTATATTCATAGATTTTACTCGAATGGGTTCTCTGTCCTTCCTGCTCAAGGCATCGGCTACCACATTTGCCTTCCCCGGGTGGTAACGAATCTCAAAGTCGTAATCATTCAATAATTCAATCCACCTACACTGCCTCATATTCAGTTGTTTCTGATTAAATATGTGTTGAAGACTTTTGTGGTCGGTATATATAATACTTTTGACCCCATATAAGTAGTGCCTCCAAGTCTTTAATGCAAAAACAACCGCGCCTAATTCCAAATCATGCGTCGTATAATTTTGTTCGTGAATCTTCAATTGTCTAGACGCATAAGCAATCACCTTCGTTCGTTGCATTAATACACAACCGAGACCTTGCTTTGATGCATCACAATAAATCACAAAATCATCATTTTCTTCAGGCAATGACAATATAGGTGCCGTAGTTAGCTTTTTCTTCAATAACTGAAACGCTTTCTCTTGTTCATCATTCCATTCAAATTTCTTCCCTTTATGCGTTAATGCAGTCAAGGGTTTTGCTATTCTGGAAAAGTCTTGGATGAACCTTCTGTAGTAACCAGCTAGTCCTAAAAACTGGCGTATGTGTTTCGGAGTTTTCGGGGTTTCTCACTTTTCAACAGTTTCTATCTTTGCCGGATCCACCTTAATACCTTCTTTGTTCACTATGTGACCGAGGAATTGAACTTCTTCCAACCAAAATGCACACTTTGAAAACTTAGCGTACAATTCTTCCTTCCTCAATACTTCTAACACCTTTCTCAAATGTTCACCGTGTTCTTGGTCATTCTTTGAGTAAATAAGTATGTCATCAATGAAAACAATGACAAACTTGTCAAGGTATGGTCCACACACTCGGTTCATAAGGTCCATGAACACAGCTGGTGCATTAGTTAAACCAAACGGCATGACCATAAACTCGTAATGACCGTAACGTGTTCTGAAAGCAGTCTTTGGAATATCATCTTCTTTCACCCGCATTTGATGATACCCGGAACGTAAGTCAATCTTTGAATAAACAGACGAGCCTTGTAGTTGATCAAATAAGTCATCGATTCTCGGTAGTGGGTAGCGGTTCTTGATGGTAAGTTTGTTCAACTCTCGGTAGTCGATACACAACCTGAATGTACCATCTTTCTTCTTGACAAACAAAACAGGAGCTCCC
Organism: Rutidosis leptorrhynchoides; assembly: GCF_046630445.1. NCBI lineage: Eukaryota > Viridiplantae > Streptophyta > Magnoliopsida > Asterales > Asteraceae > Rutidosis > Rutidosis leptorrhynchoides. Next base: position 46,672,566 of record NC_092334.1, on the reverse strand, counting down.
CACGGTGATGTGCTTGGTCGAATGAAACCACGCTCTCAAAGTTCTTGTAATTGGCTTTGCAGTTCTTTCATCTCGCTGGGTGCGAGTCTGTAAGGAGCACGAGCTATTGGTGCAGCTCCTGGTACAAGATCTATTTGAAATTCAACGGATCGATGTGGGGGTAATCCCGGTAATTCTTTCGGAAATACATCGGGAAATTCTTTTGCAATGGGAACATCATTGATGCTCTTTTCTTCAGTTTGTACTTTCTTGACGTGTGCTAGAACAGCATAGCAACCTTTTCTTATTAGTTTTTGTGCCTTCAAATTACTAATAAGATGTAGCTTCGTGTTGCCCTTTTCTCCGTACACCATTAAGGGTTTTCCTTTTTCTCGTATAATGCGAATTGCATTTTTGTAACAAACGATCTCCGCTTTCACTTCTTTCAACCAGTCCATACCGATTATCACATCAAAACTCCCTAACTCTACTGGTATCAAATCAATCTTAAATGTTTCGCTAACCAGTTTAATTTCTCGATTCCGACATATATTATCTGCTGAAATTAATTTACCATTTGCTAATTCGAGTAAAAATTTACTATCCAAAGGTGTCAATGGACAACTTAATTTAGCACAAAAATCTCTACTCATATAGCTTCTATCCGCACCCGAATCAAATAAAACGTAAGCAGATTTATTGTCAATAAGAAACGTACCCGTAACAAGCTCCGGGTCTTCCTGTGCCTCTACCGCATTAATATTGAAAACTCTTCCACTGCCTTGTCCATTCGTGTTCTCCTGGTTCGGGCAATTTCTAATAATGTGGCCTGGTTTTCCACATTTATAACAAACTACATTGGCATAACTTGCTCCGACACTACTTGCTCCGCCATTACTTATTCCGACACCATTTGTTCCTTTCGTTCTATTAACCCCTGGTCCGTAGACCTCACACTTCGCCGCGCTATGACCATTTCTTTTACACTTGTTGCAAAATTTGGTGCAGAACCCCGAGTGATTCTTTTCACACCTTTGGCATAGCTGCTTCTGATTGTTGTTGTTGTTGCGGTTATTATTGTTGTTGGGATGATTGTTGTAGTTGCTGTTGTTGTTGTTGTTGTTGTTGTTGGGCCGTTTGTTGTAGTTGCGATTGATGTTGCGATTGTTGGGATAATTGTTGCGATTATTGTTGTAATTGCTGTTGTTGTTGTATTGGTGATTCTTATCACCGTTTTCCTCCCACTTTCTTTTGACTTGCTTCACATTGGCCTCTTCAGTAGTCTGTTCTTTAATTCTTTCTTCAATCTGGTTCACTAGTTTGTGAGCCATTCTACATGCCTGTTGTATGGAGGCGGGCTCGTGTGAACTTATATCTTCTTGGATTCTTTCCGGTAATCCTTTCACAAACGCGTCGATCTTCTCTTCCTCATCTTCGAATGCTCCCGGACACAATAGGCACAATTCTGTGAATCGTCTTTCATACGTGGTAATATCAAATCCTTGGGTTCGTAACCCTCTAAGTTCTGTCTTGAGCTTATTGACCTCGGTTCTGGGACGGTACTTCTCGTTCATCAAGTGCTTGAATGCTGACCACGGTAGTGCGTACGCATCATCTTGTCCCACTTGCTCTAGATAGGTATTCCACCATGTTAACGCAGAACCTGTGAAGGTATGCGTAGCGTACTTCACTTTATCCTCTTCAGTACACTTACTTATGGCAAACACCGATTCAACCTTCTCGGTCCACCGTTTCAATCCGATCGGTCCTTCGGTTCCATCAAATTCCAAAGGTTTGCAGGCAGTGAATTCTTTGTAGGTGCATCCTACACGATTTCCTGTACTGCTAGATCCAAGGTTATTGTTGGTATGTAGCGCAGCCTGTACTGCGGCTATGTTTGAAGCTAGAAAAGTACGGAATTCCTCTTCATTCATATTCACAGTGTGTCGAGTAGTCGGTGCCATTTCCTTCAAAATAGTTAAATGGAACAAGTTAATCATACAGAATATTAAGAGTAGTTAATAGTATTTCGTAGCATAATATGAACTCATTTATAAAAGCTTTTTCTTCATATTAGCGTTTTATAAGTTTAAATTCGGGTAGTACCTACCCGTTAAGTTCATACTTAGTAGCTAATATACAATTCAACTACTACAATTCTATATGAAAAACTGATTGTAATAATATTTCGCGTTCAAACTTTTATACAATATTTTACAAACTTACAATACCGCTTATTTTACATAAAGCATGAAATATAGCACACAATAACTTTGATACAAGATAGTTGTGAAGACAATTCTAGCTAGTACACAAGTCGTTCGGCAAAGGCAATAAAGACACGTAATTCATACGTCCAGAAACAAGTCATGCATTCTGGTTTTACTAGGACTACTTCCCATCCTTGGTCTTGTGCAACATAACCGTTATGGCCGTTGATAAGACAGCGTGTTGTAACGTCATCAAAGGGACGAGGGTTACGTAATGTCCAACAGTCCCGTAATAATCTAAAAACCTCATTTCTTACCCCAATTACCGACTCCGTCACTTGTGGAAACGTTTTGTTTAATAGTTGTAGCCCGATGTTCTTGTTCTCACTTTGGTGAGAAGCGAACATTACTAATCCGTAAGCATAACATGCTTCTTTATGTTGCATGTTAGCCGCTTTTTCTAAATCACGAAGTCCAATATTCGGATATATTGAGTCAAAATAATTTCTTAACCCGTTGCGTAAAATAGCATTTGGGTTCCCCGCAATATATGCGTCAAAGTAAACACATCGTAACTTATGGGTTTCCCAATGTGATATCCCCCATCTTTCAAACGAAAGTCTCTTATAAACCAAGACATTCTTGGAACGTTCTTCGAATGTCTTACAAACTGATCTCGCCTTAAATAGTTGTGCCGAAGAATTCTGGCCGACTCTAGACAAGATTTCATCAATCATGTCTCCGGGTAGGTCTCTTAAAATATTGGGTTGTCTATCCATTTTGTGTTTTTAAACTGTAAAATAGACAAGAGTTAGTTTCATAAAAAAATACTTATTAATACAAGCAATTTTTACATATATCATAAAGCATAAGAACACTATATTACATATATTACACCACACGAATACAACTATCTTATTCCGACTCGCTCATTTCTTCTTCTTCGGTTTTGGTTCGTTTTGCCAAGTTTCTAGGGATATATGATGTTCCCCTAATACGAGCCGTCGTTGTCCACATTGGTTTAGAAAAACCTGGTGGTTTAGAGGTTCCCGGGTCATTGTTACAACTTAAGGACTTCGGGGGTTGACGATACATATAAAGTTCATCGGGGTTGGAATTAGATTTCTCTATTTTTATGCCCTTTCCCTTATTATTTTCTTTTGCCTTTTTAAATTCAGTTGGGGTAATTTCTATAACATCATCGGAATTCTCGTCAGAATCCGATTCATCGGAGAATTGGTAATCCTCCCAATATTTTGCTTCCTTGGCGGAAACACCATTGACCATAATTAACTTTGGTCGGTTGGTTGAGGATTTTCTTTTACTTAACCGTTTTATTATTTCCCCCACCGGTTCTATTTCTTCATCCGGTTCCGATTCTTCTTCCGGTTCCGATTCTTCTTCCGGTTCCGACTCTTCTTCCGGTTCCTCTTCGGGAACTTGTGAATCAGTCCACAAATCATTCCAATTTACATTTGACTCTTCATTATTATTAGGTGAGTCAATGGGACTTGTTCTAGAGGTAGACATCTATCACATAATATCAAACACGTTAAGAGATTAATATATCACATAATATTCATATGTTAAAAATATATAGTTTCCAACAAAAATGTTAAGCAATCATTTTTAAAGAAAACACGGTCGAAGTCCAGACTCACTAATGCATCCTAACAAACTCGATAAGACACACTAATGCAAATTTTCTGGTTCTCTAAGACCAACGCTCGGATACCAACTGAAATGTCCCGTTCTTATTGATTAAAAACGTTCCATATTAATTGATTTCGTTGCGAGGTTTTGACCTCTATATGAGACGTTTTTCAAAGACTGCATTCATTTTTAAAACAAACCATAACCTTTATTTCATAAATAAAGGTTTAAAAAGCTTTACGTAGATTATCAAATAATGATAATCTAAAATATCCTGTTTACACACGACCATTACATAATGGTTTACAATACAAATATGTTACATCGAAATCAGTTTCTTGAATGCAGTTTTTACACAATATCATACAAACATGGACTCCAAATCTTGTCCTTATTTTAGTATGCAACAGCGGAAGCTCTTAATATTCACCTGAGAATAAACATGCTTTAAACGTCAACAAAAATGTTGGTGAGTTATAGGTTTAACCTATATATATCAAATCGTAACAATAGACCACAAGATTTCATATTTCAATACACATCCCATACATAGAGATAAAAATCATTCATATGGTGAACACCTGGTAACCGACAATAACAAGATGCATATATAAGAATATCCCCATCATTCCGGGACACCCTTCGGATATGATATAAATTTCGAAGTACTAAAGCATCTGGTACTTTGGATGGGGTTTGTTAGGCCCAATAGATCTATCTTTAGGATTCGCGTCAATTAGGGTGTCTGTTCCCTAATTCTTAGATTACCAGACTTAATAAAAAGGGGCATATTCGATTTCGATAATTCAACCATAGAATGTAGTTTCACGTACTTGTGTCTATTTTGTAAATCATTTATAAAACCTGCATGTATTCTCATCCCAAAAATATTAGATTTTAAAAGTGGGACTATAACTCACTTTCACAGATTTTTACTTCGTCGGGAAGTAAGACTTGGCCACTGTTGATTCACGAACCTATAACAATATATACATATATATTAAAGTATGTTCAAAATATATTTACAACACTTTTAATATATTTTGATGTTTTAAGTTTATTAAGTCAGCTGTCCTCGTTAGTAACCTATAACTAGTTGTCCACAGTTAGATGTACAGAAATAAATCGATAAATATTATCTTGAATCAATCCACGACCCAGTGTATACGTATCTCAGTATTGATCACAACTCAAACTATATATATTTTGGAATCAACCTCAACCCTGTATAGCTAACTCCAACATTCACATATAGAGTGTCTATGGTTGTTCCAAAATATATATAGATGTGTCGACATGATAGGTCGAAACATTGTATACGTGTCTATGGTATCTCAAGATTACATAATATACAATACAAGTTGATTAAGTTATGGTTGGAATAGATTTGTTACCAATTTTCACGTAGCTAAAATGAGAAAAATTATCCAATCTTGTTTTACCCATAACTTCTTCATTTTAAATCCGTTTTGAGTGAATCAAATTGGTATGATTTCATATTGAACTCTATTTTATGAATCTAAACAGAAAAAGTATAGGTTTATTGTCGGAAAAATAAGTTACAAGTCGTTTTTTGTAAAGGTAGTCATTTCAGTCGAAAGAACGACGTCTAGATGACCATTTTAGAAAACATACTTCCACTTTGAGTTTAACCATAATTTTTGGATATAGTTTCATGTTCATAATAAAAATCATTTTCTCAGAATAACAACTTTTAAATCAAAGTTTATCATAGTTTTTAATTAACTAACCCAAAACAGCCCGCGGTGTTACTACGACGGCGTAAATCCGGTTTTACGGTGTTTTTCGTGTTTCCAGGTTTTAAATCATTAAGTTAGCATATCATATAGATATAGAACATGTGTTTAGTTGATTTTAAAAGTCAAGTTAGAAGGATTAACTTTTGTTTGCGAACAAGTTTAGAATTAACTAAACTATGTTCTAGTGATTACAAGTTTAAACCTTCGAATAAGATAGCTTTATATGTATGAATCGAATGATGTTATGAACATCATTACTACCTTAATTTCCTTGGATAAACCTACTGGAAAAGAGAAAAATAGATCTAGCTTCAATGGATCCTTGGATGGCTCGAAGTTCTTGAAGCAGAATCATGACACGAAAACAAGTTCAAGTAAGATCATCACTTGAAATAAGATTGTTATAGTTATAGAAATTGAACCAAAGTTTGAATATGATTATTACCTTGTATTAGAATGATAACCTACTGTAAGAAACAAAGATTTCTTGAGGTTGGATGATCACCTTACAAGATTGGAAGTGAGCTAGCAAACTTGAAAGTATTCTTGATTTTATGAAACTAGAACTTTTGGAATTTATGAAGAACACTTAGAACTTGAAGATAGAACTTGAGAGAGATCAATTATATGAAGAAAATTGAAGAATGAAAGTGTTTGTAGGTGTTTTTGGTCGTTGGTGTATGGATTAGATATAAAGGATATGTAATTTTGTTTTCATGTAAATAAGTCATGAATGATTACTCATATTTTTGTAATTTTATGAGATATTTCATGCTAGTTACCAAATGATGGTTCCCACATGTGTTAGGTGACTCACATGGGCTGCTAAGAGCTGATCATTGGAGTGTATATACCAATAGTACATACATCTAAAAGCTGTGTATTGTACGAGTACGAATACGGGTGCATACGAGTAGAATTGTTGATGAAACTGAACGAGGATGTAATTGTAAGCATTTTTGTTAAGTAGAAGTATTTTGATAAGTGTATTGAAGTCTTTCAAAAGTGTATAAATACATATTAAAACACTACATGTATATACATTTTAACTGAGTCGTTAATTCATCGTTAGTCGTTACATGTAAGTGTTGTTTTGAAACCTTTAGGTTAACGATCTTGTTAAATGTTGTTAACCCAATGTTTATAATATCAAATGAGATTTTAAATTATTATATTATCATGATATTATCATGTATGAATATCTCTTAATATGATATATATACATTAAATGTCTTTACAACGATAATCGTTACATATATGTCTCGTTTAAAAATCATTAAGTTAGTAGTCTTGTTTTTACATATGTAGTTCATTGTTAATATACTTTATGATATGTTTTCTTATCATAGTATCATGTTAACTATATATATATATATCCATATATATGTCATCATATAGTTTTTACAAGTTTTAACGTTCGTGAATCACCGATCAACTTGGGTGGTCAATTGTCTATATGAAACATATTTCAATTAATCAAGTCTTAACAAGTTTGATTGCTTAACATGTTGGAAACATTTAATCATGTAAATATCAATCTCAATTAATATATATAAACATGGAAAAGTTCGGGTCACTACAAAAGGATCCTTGGATGGCTTGAAAGTTCTTGAAGAAGAATCATGACACGAAAACAAGTTCAAGTAAGATTTCCACTCGAAATAAGATTGTTATAGTTATAGAAATTGAATCAAAGTTTGAATATGAGTATTACCTTGTATTAGAAAGATATCTTACTGTAAATAAGAAAGATTTCTTGAAGTTGGATGATCACTTTACAAGATTGGAAGTAAGCTAGCAAACTTGGAAGTATTCTTGATTTTATGAAACTAGAACTTATAGAATTTATAAAGAACACTTAGAACTTGAATATAGAACTTGAGAGAGATCACTTAGATGAATAAAATTGAAGAATGAAAGTGTTTGTAGGTGTTTTTGGTAGTTGGTATATGGATTACATATAAAGGATGTGTAATTTTGTTTTCATGTAAATAAGTCATGAATGATTACTCATATTTTTGTAATTTTATGAGATATTTCATGCTAGTTGCCAAACAATGGTTCCCACATGTGTTAGGTGATTCACATGGGCTGCTAAAAGCTGATCATTGGAGTGTATATACCAATAGAACATACATCTAAAAGCTGTGTATTGTACGAGTACGAATACGGGTGCATACGAGTAGAATTGTTGATGAAACTGAACGAGGATGTAATTGTAAGCATTTTTATTAAGTAGAAGTATTTTGATAAGTGTCTTGAAGTCTTTCAAAAGTGTATGAATACATATTAAAACACTACATGTATATTCATTTTAACTTAGTCGTTAAGTCATCGTTAGTCTTTACATGTAAATGTTGATTTGAAACCTTTAAGTTAACGATCATGTTAAATGTTGTTAACCCAATGTTTATTATATCTAATGAGATGTTAAATTATTATATTATCATGATATTATGATGTATGAATATCTTTTAATATGATATAGACATTAAAATATCGTTACAACGATAATCGTTACATATAAGTCTCGTTTCGTAATTCTTGAGTTAGTAGTCTTGTTTTTACATATGTAGTTCATTGTTAACATACTTAATGATATATTTAAATATCATTTTATCATGTTAAATATAGTATATCAATATCTTAATATGATACATATGTATTTAGTAGACGTTATCGTAACGATAATCGTTATATATATCATTTCGAGTTTCTTAACTTAGTAATCTCATTTCTTATGTATATCACACATTGTTAATATATTTAGTGAGATACTTACTCATCATAATCTTATGTCAACCATATATATATGTCTATATATACCACAATATGTAGTTTTTACAATTTTGTAACGTTCGTGAATCGCCGGTCAACTTGGGTGATCAATTGTCTATATGAAACTTATTTCATTTAATCAAGTCTTAAAAAGTTTGATTACTTAACACATTGGAAACATTTAGTCATGTAAATATCAATCTCAATTAATATATATAAACATGGAAAAGTTCGGGTCACTACAGTACCTACCCGTTAAATAAATTTCGTCCTGAAATTTTAAGCTGTTGAAGGTGTTGACGAATCTTCTGGAAATAGATGCGGGTATTTCTTCTTCATCTGATCTTCATGCTCCCAGGTGAACTCGGGTCCTCTACGAGCATTCCATCGAACCTTAACAATCGGTATCTTGTTTTGCTTAAGTCTCTTAACCTCACGATCCATTATTTTGACGGGTTCTTCAATGAATTGAAGTTTTTCATTGATTTGGATTTCGTCCAACGGAATAGTGAGATCTTCTTTAGCAAAACATTTCTTCAAATTCGAGACGTGAAAAGTGTTATGTACAGCCACGAGTTGTTGAGGTAGCTCCAGTTGGTAAGCTACTGGTCCGACACGATCTATAATCTTGAATGGTCCAATGTACCTTGGATTTAGTTTCCCCCGTTTACCAAATCGAACAACGCCTTTCCAAGGTGAAACCTTAAGCATGACCATTTCTCTAATTTCAAACTCTATATCTTTTCTTTTACTGTCCGCGTAGCTCTTTTGTCGACTCTGGGCGGTTTTCAATCGTTGTTGAATTTGGATGATTTTCTCGGTAGTTTCTTGTATTATCTCTGGACCCGTAATCTGTCTATCCCCCACTTCATTCCAACAAATCGAAGACCTGCACTTTCTATCATAAAGTGCCTCAAACGGCACCATCTCAATACTAGAATGATAACTATTGTTGTAGGAAAATTCTGCTAACGGTAGGTGTCGATCCTAACTGTTTCCGAAATCAATAACACATGCTCGTAGCATGTTTTCAAGCGTTTGTATCGTCCTTTAGCTCTGCCCATCAGTTTGTGGATGATAGGCAGTACTCATGTCTAGACGAGTCCCCAATGCTTGTTGCAACGTCTGCCAGAACCTTGAAACAAATCTACCATCCCTATCAGAGATAATAGAGATAGGTATTCCATGTCTGGAGACAACCTCCTTCAAATACAATCGCGCCAACTTCTCCATTTTGTCATCTTCTCTCATTGGCTGGAAGTGTGCTGACTTGGTGAGACGATCAACTATTACCCAAATAGTATCATAACCACTTGCAGTCCTTGGCAATTTAGTAATGAAATTCATGGTAATGTTTTCCCATTTCCATTTCGGGATTTCAGGTTGTTGTAGTAGACCTGATGGTTTCTGATGTTCAGCTTTGACCTTAGAACACGTCAAACATTCTCCTGCATATTTAGTAATATCGGCTTTCATACCCGGCCACCAAAAGTGTTTCTTGAGATCTTTATACATCTTCCCCGCTCCGGGATGTATTGAATATCTGGTTTTATGTGCTTCTTTAAGTACCATTTCTCTCACATCTCCAAACCTTGGTACCTAAATTCTATCAGCCCTATATCGGGTTCCGTCTTCCCGAATATTAATATGTTTCTCTGATCCTTTGGGTATCTCATTCTTCAACTTTCCTTCTTTTACAACCCCCTGTTGCGCCTCCTTTATTTGAGTAGTAAGGTTAGTACGAATAATTATATTCATAGCTTTTACCCGTATAGGTTCTCTGTCCTTTCTACTCAAAGCGTCGGCTACCACATTCGCCTTCCCCGGGTGGTATCGAATCTCAAAATCATAATCATCCAACAGTTCAATCCACCTGCGTTATCTCATATTCAGTTGCTTCTGATTAAATATATGTTGGAGACTTTTGTGGTCGGTATATATAATAAATTTGACTACATATAAATAATGCCTCCAAGTCTTTAATGCAAAAATAACAGCACCCAATTTCAAATCGTGAGTTGTATAATTTTGCTCATGAATCTTCAATTGTCTAGACGCATAAGCAATCACCTTCGTTCGTTGCATTAATACACAACCGAGACCTTGCTTTGATGCGTCACAATAAATCACAAAATCATCATTCCCTTCAGGCAATGACAATATAGGTGCCGTAGTTAGCTTTTTCTTCAATAACTGAAACGCCTTCTCTTGTTCATCCTTCCATTCAAATTTCTTCCCTTTATGCGTTAATGCAGTCAAGGGTTTTGCTATTTTGGAGAAATCTTGGATGAATCTTCTGTAGTAACCAGCCAATCCTAAAAATTGACATATATGCTTCAGAGTTTTTGGGGTTTCCCACTTTTCAAAGGTTTCGATCTTTGCCGGGTCCACCTGGATACCTTCTTTGTTCACTATATGATCGAGGAATTGAACTTCTTCTAACCAAAATGCACACTTTGAAAACTTAGCATACAGTTTTTCTTTCCTCAATACTTCTAGCACTTTTCTCAAATGTTCTTCGTGCTCTTGATCATTCTTTGAGTAAATAAGTATGTCATCGATGAAAACAATGACAAACTTGTCAAGATATGGCCCACACACTCGGTTCATAAGGTCCATGAACACAGCTGGTGCGTTAGTCAATCCAAACGGCATAACCATAAACTTGTAATGACCATAACGCGTCCTAAAAGCAGTTTTTGGAATATCATCCTCCTTTACTCGCATTTGATGATATCCATAACGTAAATTGATTTTCGAATAAACCGACGAGCCTTGTAGTTGATCAAATAAGTCATCAATTCTCGGCAGTGGATAACGGTTTTTGATGGTAAGTTTATTCAACTCTCTGTAGTCAATACACAACCTAAATGTACCATCCTTTTTCTTGACAAACAAAACAGGAGCTCCCCATGGTGATGTGCTTGGTCGAATGAAACCACGTTCTAATAGTTCTTGCAGTTGGCTTTGCAGTTCTTTCATCTCGTTGGGTGCGAGTCTGTAAGTAGCACGAGCTATTGGTGCAGCTCCTGGTACAAGATCTATTTGAAATTCAACGGATCGATGTGGGGGTAATCCCGGTAATTCTTTCGGAAATACATCGGGAAATTCTTTTGCGACAGGAACATCATTGATGCTCTTTTCTTCAGTTTGTACTTTCTCGACGTGTGCTAGAACAACATAGCAACCTTTTCTAATTAGTTTTTGTGCCTTCAAATTACTAATTAGATGTAGCTTCGTGTTGCCCTTTTCTCCGTACACCATTAAGGGTTCTCCTTCTTCTCGTACAATGTGAATTGCATTTTTGTAACATACAATCTCTGCTTTCATCTCCTTCAACCAGTCCATGCCAACTATTACATCAAAACTCCCTAACTCTACTGGTATCAAATCAATCTTAAATATTTTGCTACCCAGTTTAATTTCTCGATTCCGGCATATATAATCTGCTGAAATTAATTTACCGTTTGCTAATTCGAGTAAAAATTTACTATCTAACGGCGTCAATGGACAACTTAATTTAGCACAAAAATCTCTACTCATATAGCTTCTATCTGCACCCGAATCAAATAAAACGTAAGCAGATTTATTGTCAATAAGAAACGTACCCATAACAAGCTCCGGGTCTTCCTGTGCCTCTGCCGCATTAATATTGAAAACTCTTCCGCGGCCTTGTCCATTCGTGTTCTCCTGGTTCGGGCAATTTCTAATAATGTGGCCCGGTTTTTCACATTTATAACAAACTACATTGGCATAACTTGCTCCGACACTACTTGCTCCGCCATTACTAGTTCCGACACCATTTGTTCCTTTCGTTCTATTAACCCCTGGTCCGTAGACCTCACACTTCGCCGCGCTATGACCATTTCTTTTACACTTGTTGCAAAATTTGGCGTAGAACCCCGAGTGATACTTTTCACACCTTTGGCATAGCTGCTTCTGATTGTTGTTGTTGTTGCGGTTCTTATTGTTGTTGGGATGATTGTTGTAGTTGTTGTTGTTGTTGTTGTTGTTGTTGTTTTTGTTGTTGTTGTGCTGTTTGTTGTAGTTGCGGTTGATGTTGCGATTGTTGGGATAGTTGTTGTTGTTTTGGTGACTCTTATCACCGTTTTCCTCCCACTTTCTTTTGACTAACTTCACGTTGGCCTCTTCGGCCGCCTGTTCTTTAATTCTTCCCTCAATCTGGTTCACTTGTTTGTGAGCCATTCTACATGCATTTTGTATGGAGGCAGGCTCGTGTGAACTTATATCTTCTTGGATTCTCTCCGGTAACCCTTTCATAAACGCGTCGATCTTCTCTTCCTCATCTTCGAACGCTCTCGGACACAATAGGCACAATTCTGTGAATCGTCTTTCGTACGAAGTAATATCGAATCCCTGTGTTCGTAACCCTCTAAGTTCTGACTTGAGCTTATTGACCTCGGTTCTGGGACGGTACTTCTCGTTCATCAAGTGCTTTAATGTTGACCACGGTAGCGCGTAAGCAGCATCTTATCCCACTTGCTCTAGATAGGTATTCCACCATGTTAACGCAATACCTGTGAAGGTATGCGTAGCGTACTTCACTTTGTCTCCTTCAGCACACTTACTTATGGCAAACACCGATTCAAATTTCTCGGTCCACCGTTTCAATCCGATTGGTCCTTCAGTCCCATCAAATTCTGAAGGTTTGCAGGCGTTAGCTCTATTGCTAGATTCAGAGTTATTGTTGGTATGTAGCGTGGCCTGTACTGCGGCTATGTTTGAAGCAAGAAATCCACGAAATTCCTCTTCGCTCATATTCAAGGTGTGTCGAGTAGTCGGTGTCATTTCCTTCAAAATAGTCAAATGAAACAATTTAATCATACAGAATATTAAGAGTAGTCAATAGTATCTCGTAGCATAATATGAACTCATTTATAAAAGCTTTTTCTTCATATTAGCGTTTTATAAGTTTAAATTCGGGTACTACCTACCCGTTAAGTTCATACTTAGTAGCTAATATACAATTCAACTACTACAATTCCATATGAAAAACTGATTATAATAATATATCACATATAAATATTCTTCAAACTTACAACTTCGCTATATTACATATAACATGAAATATAGTACACTATGATACAGGACAGTTTTGAAGATAAATCTAGCTAATACGTAAGTTGTTCAGCAAAGGAAATAAAGACACGTAATTCATAAGTCCAGAAACAAGTCATACATTCTGGTTTTACTAAGACGACTTCCCATCCTTGGTCTTGTGGAAAATAACCGTTATGACCATTGGCTAGGCAGCATGTTGTAATGTCGTCAAAAGGATGAGGATTTCGTAATGTCCAACAACCCCGTAATAATCTAAAAACCTTGTTTCTCACCCCAACTACTGAATCCGTCACTTGTGGGAAAGTTTTATTTAAAAGCTGCAATCCGATGTTCTTTTTCTCACTTTGGTAAGAAGCAAACATCACTAACCCGTAAGCATAACATGCTTCTTTATGTTTCATGTTAGAAGCTCTTTCTAATTCATGAAATCCTATGTTGGGATATGTTGAGTCAAAATAGGTTCTTAACCCGTAGCATAAAATTGCATTTGGGTTCCCCGCATTTAACGCTTTAAAGAAAACACAGCGTAACTTACGGTCTCCCCAATGTGATATACCCCACCTATCAAAGGAAAGCCTTTTATAAACTAAGGCGTTTCTGGAAAGTCTTTCAAATGTTTGACAAGTTAATTTCGCCATAACTAAATGTGCTGATGAATTCTGACCGACTCTAGACAAGATTTCCTCAATCATATCCTCTGGTAGGTCTTCTAAAATATTCGGTTGTCTACCCTTAACGTCCATTTTGTTTTTATACTCTAAAATAGACAAGGATTAGATTCGTAAAAACAAACAATACAAGCAATTTTTACATAGAACATAAAAGTACAAGCACACTACAATACATATAATACACAACATGATCACACCCCTCTAATCTGAATCACTGGTTTCTTCTTCTTCGGACTTGGTTCTTTTTCCTAATCTTCTAGGGATATATGATGTTCCTCTAATACGAGTCGTCGTTTTCCACATTGGTTTAGAAAAACCTGGTAGTTTAGAGGTTCCCGGGTCATTGTTACATTTTAGGAAATACGGATGTTGTCGATACATATAAAGTTCATCGGGGTTGGAATCTGGTTTCTCTATTTTTATACCTTTTCCCTTATTATTTTCTTTCGCTTTATTAAATTGGGTCAAGGTAATTTCTATAACATTATCGGAATCCTCATCGGGATCCGATTCATCGAAAAATTGGTAATTTTCTCAATATTTTGCTTCCTTAGCGGAGACACCATTGACCATTATTAACTTTGGTCCGTTGGTTGAGGATTTTCTTTTATTTAATCGATTTACTATAGGTATCAATATTTCTTCCTCCGGAACCTCTTCTTCTTCTGGTTCCTCCTCTTCTGATTCATCCTCTTCTGGTTCCTCTTCTTCCGGTTCCTCCTCTTCCGGTTCTTCGGGAACTTGTGAATCTTGCTAATATATATTCGACTCTTCGTTATTATTAGGTGAGTCAATGGGATTTGTGCTAGAGGTAGACATCTATCACACAATATCAAACATGTTAAGAGATTAATATATCACATAATATTTACATGTTAATAATATATAGTTTCCAACAAAAATGTTAAGCAATCATTTTTAAAGAAAACACGGTCGAAGTCCAGACTCACTAATGCATCCTAACAAACTCAATAAGACACACTAATGCAAATTTTCTGGTTCTCTAAGACCAACGCTCGGATACCAACTGAAATGTCCCGTTCATATTGATTATAAACGTTCCATATTAATTGATTTCGTTGCGAGGTTTTGACCTCTATATGAGACTTTTTTCAAAGACTGCATTCATTTTTAAAACAACCATAACCTTTATTTTATCAATAAAGGTTTCAAAAGCATTACGTAGATTATCAGATAATGATAATCTAAAATATACTGTTTACACACGACCATTACATAATGGTTTACAATAGAAATATATTACATCGACATATGTTTCTTGAATGCAGTTTTTACACAATATCATACAAACATGGACTCCAAATCTTGTCCTTATTTTAGTATGCAACAGCGGAAGCTCTTAGTATTCACCTGAGAATAAACATGCTTTAAACGTCAACAAAAATGTTGGTGAGTTATAGGTTTAACCTATATATATCAAATCGTAACAATAGACCACAAGATTTCATATTTCAATATACATCCCATACATAGAGATAAAAATCATTCATATGGTGAACACCTGGTAACCGACATTAACAAGATGCATATATAAGAATATCCCCATCATTCCGGGACACCCTTCGGATATGATATAAATTTCGAAGTACTAAAGCATCCGGTACTTTGGATGGGGTTTGTTAGGCCCAATAGATCTATCTTTAGGATTCGCGTCAATTAGGGTGTCTGTTCCCTAATTCTTAGATTACCAGACTTAATAAAAAGGGGCATATTCGATTTCGATAATTCAACCATAGAATGTAGTTTCACGTACTTGTGTCTATTTTGTAAATCATTTATAAAACCTGCATGTATTCTCATCCCAAAAATATTAGATTTTAAAAGTGGGACTATAACTCACTTTCACAGATTTTTACTTCGTCGGGAAGTAAGACTTGGCCACTGGTCGATTCACAAACCTATACAAATATGTACATATATATCAAAGTATGATCAAAATATAATTACAACCATTTTTATTATGTTTTAAAGATTTGAGTGTATTAAGTCAGCTGTCCTCGTTAGTAACCTACAACTAGTTGTCCACAGTTAGATGTACAGAAATAAATCGATATATATTATCTTGAATCAATCCACGACCTAGTGTATACACGTCTCAGGCTAGATCACAACTCAAAGTATATATATTTTTGGAATCAACCTCAACCCTGTATAGCTAACTCCAACATTACTGCATATAGAGTGTCTATGGTTGTTCCAAATAATATATATACATGGGTCGATATGATATGTCAAAACATTTGCATACGTGTCTATGGTATCCCAAGATTACATAATATATTAGAATACATGTATAATACAATATAAGTTAGCTAGGATATGATTTGTGTAGATTTTTTAAACATTTCCCGTAGCTAAAAAGATCAAAAATATCCAATCTTGTTTTACCCATAACTTCTTCGTTTTAAATTCGTTTTGAGTGAATCCAATTGCTATGGTTTCATATTGAACTTAAGTTTATGAATCTATACAGAAAAAGTATAAGTTTATAGTCAGAATTACAGGTTACAAGTCGTTTTTGTAAAGGTAGTCATTTCAGTCGAAAGAACGACGTCTAGATGACCATTTTGGAAAACATACTTCCACTTTGAGTTTAACCATGATTTTTGGTGTAACAACCCAACCCGTATTAAAACCGGCCCATAAAATGTTTTTCCTTTTAATACGCTTTAAATAACACTTTAGGTCCCAATTGTGTTTCCATAAACATCTTTAATACAAAGGAAGGTTTAGTAAACCTTAAAACATTTAATACATTGATTAATTGTCCAATCGGACATACACGACCCGACTAGTTTAGTTTCCAACCAAAACCGAGCATGGTGATTTGGGACTACGCTACCCAAATCCTAATCGAATACAAAAGCAAGATCTTCTAAGCAACCTAGCCAAGATCTCTAATCCCCAAGCTTACCCGAGCCGCCAAGCATGCGAACCTATAAAAATATCAACAACGAGAGGGTAAGCTAACGCTTAGTGAATGATAATATACTACATACATATATATGTATAAAATGGACACGCCATACAAATATCAAATACCGCATACCAAAGCATCCATGTCTAAGGCAACTACCCTAAGCATACCGTACGATCTCTAAGCAACAAGCTAAAGATACATCAACAAAATATAAGTTCACCAACGACGATGTGAACAACGCCAATAAGCTACACCCGGAGGGTTAGCTACAACACAACATTACATCAATATATATAACAATATAAAACGAATAAGGTTAACCCCTTAACCCATTACTGAATACCAAACGCCACAATGAAGATTGGCCGAGCTACACGAGCCTTAGTAATCCGAACCCACACGAGATTACTATCTTCACAACATCGAGGTTGGCCGAACTACACGAGCCTTAGAAATCCGAAACCACACGAGATTACTACCTCAATAAGATGACCGAACTACACGAGTCACCATGAATCCAAACTACACGCGATTCATTTTAGATAAGATGACCGAAATACATGCATCATCGTGAATCCGAACTACACGCGATTCACTTCTCCAACTCAACCCACGGTCACGGGATTATAAAATCCACCACATCGGGGTTATCCACGTCACGCCAATATCAACCCTTCGCCATTTGGGGTTACAACATCCAAATCACAACCACGTGTGATAACGTACACACAAACGTGTACCTCACCAAAGGTGGTCACCAAAACGCACAATCGTGCCAATTGGACTCATACAAAAGTCCATCAAATCCACCTATATGTGAAGTGAGCTCTATAGCCGAGAATCACTTCACCCGACCCGCACCCATCCTACACATACATATGTACATAGGATATTAACACTCACCTTGAAGTCTTGAAGAAACGCTTCCAAATAATCCGCAACTCGTCAATGGAAAGCACCTATTCCATAATCATAAATACCACAACACAATTAGATTGGATTTACAAACCAACCCAATTTGACACTTAGTGCAAATTCGACCCAAATGCACCTCTAAGTACAAACCGCGCCCAAACTAACCAATAATCACTAACATAAGTGATAATGGCCCTAATATGCCAATTAAACCCGAACACAAGTGTTAAACACTTATCGTTCTCAAAATCGCCCATAAACCCTAATTTTGACCCATAAGGTCAAAATCTCACCGTTTACAAGTCTTGACACCAAAACACATTTAACTCGATTTTATACTTCAACTTAATCCATTTTAAGTTTACAACCCTCATTGAATCGACATTCAGGTTATAATCATCACCAAACCCTAATTTTGACTCTAGTCAAAGCTAGTCAACCACGAGAACCCTAAAAGTCTCCAAAACACCAATAATCACTAATGCTAGTGATTATACACCATTTACAAGTCTTAAACATGGTTAAATCATTAACCAACCCAAAACCCGACATTAACAACAATAAACCCGAATCTTGGTGTTAACCTTCAATTAACAACTAAATGGGTTTCACCTATGAATCATACAATCAAAAGCCCCAAAATTGAATGATGAACACGAAACGAAATTCGGAGTTAGAGCTTACCACTAGTATCACCGTGTAGCTAAGAACGAGGAGAACAAACTAGTCAACTACGCCGAAGATCAAAACTCGCTTCTTCCTTTCCAAAAATCCCTTTGAATTCAATTGGGTGTTTGAGTTTTGAGAGAAAAATGAAAAGAAAAGGAAAATGAAATTAGGAAAATGAATGAGTGGATGAGGTTAAAGCCTCAAATCTGGCTCAAACGTGAAATAACCAATTTGCCCCTGAACCTTATATAAAATTACAAGAATCCGGCACCAGTTTGCCCAGTATGCCGCGCCGCGGCCTTAATCGTCGCGCTGCGACGATTGCCTTGAACTGGGATCATTTTAAACGAACTTCTGGTCTGGATTTCTTCGAAACGCCGCGCTGCGGCCCTCTTTGTCGCGCTGCGACACCATGCCCATTCTGATTCATTTTTATCGCGTACAACTTCAACACACGAACCTTTCATCCACTAGTCGTACGTACACTTTACACCTATAAATCATGTACGGGGAAAAACGGGGTGTTACAACTCTCCCCCACTTAGAATCGATCACGTCCTCGTGATCCTCGTCACTTAACCGAACGGACGACACTCCACGGTCCTCAAACATAAGTCCCAAACCGACTTTCCTAGGCAACTCTTCCCAATGAATCGCCTTAACAACTAAATTCGCCACCCTCGATTTATCAAATTCACAATTCGAGCACTAAAACCTTACTCATTCCCTCACATCGGGAAAACTTAACAAATCTCTTATCGATATATCAATCTCTTAGCATACCCTTACCGAGTATAATGCTAAAAGCAACCAAGTCTCAAACTAAGGTCAACAACCCGAAACGATGAAGACCGAACCAAACGAATCCTTACGGATGACACCAATCACTAAACATTCCTCGTAGTGCGCGATACGATCAATACGCAACTACCGTAACATCATAATCAACGGTTAAAACCGATAGCACCCAAAACGATCATGGCAATGCTAGATCCCAAAGTGTACAAAATCAACTATCGTCACACCTGTAACAACACGTGAGCGAAACACGGCTATCGCATCACTAATCATACCACATGGTCCTCGCGACCCCACCATCGGCGTATAAAAACAACTGATAGATCACAACACACGGTCCTTACGACCCCACCATCGGTGCATAAAACAACCGACAGATTAACAACATGGTCCTCACGACCCCACCATCGGTGTATAAAACAACCGACAGATCCTCAACACGAAGGCTGGCCGAAAACACACGCGCCTTAGTGAATCCGAACTACACGCGACTCACTACCTTCACCACAACAACAATCGGGATTGGCCGAACTACACGCCCCATAGTGAATCCGAACTACACGAGAGTCACTATCCCTGAGGGATGACCGAACTACACGAGTCATTTGTGAATCCGAACTACACGAGACTCACTCCTCAATACAATGACCGAAACTACACGAGTCATTTGTGAATCCGAACTACACGAGATTCACTTCCACAACAAGATGACCGAACTACACGCGTCATCGTGAATCTGAAAACACACGCGATCCACAATCTCACACAGGAATAGTACTCGCATTTCCCACCGGTACTCGCATTTCCCGATAATTTTACACCATACCGACATAACACTACTCCCTTGATGAAGTCAGCGGACCCCGAAGGTCATGCTCCACCAATCAATAATCCCATGATGAAGTCAGCGGACCCCGAAGGTCATGCTTCACCAATCAACGCCCTTTTGGCCTCGAACGACGAATAGCGTAACATCGCGCTCTGCTACGCCATAGTGAATCCTAACGGATACCACTAACCATTCACACACTCGAGTAAGAACCACCTATATCAAACATAGGCACAAAACAATAATTCTCTAGAAGAGAATCCGACACACACCTCCCTTAACCGAAGGATTTCACCTTGCTCGCCAAACACGTCCATTATCTCTAAACGAGACTTACCACATTACCACCTCGGTGATAATTCAAATCCAAACCATAAGTACAATTTATCCGAAATTGTAATCTACCACAAATCGACCAAAACTAGGTCCCGACACAAATTTCCGGATCTACCAAAAACATCATCCGAAATCTCATACTAAAACTTCCTCGTGCGGGAGTGTAACTCCCCCACTTGGAACTACGTTCCAATATCACAACTCGTACAACCGTACAATGCTACCAAAAGTAGACTTTACCAACAATTGGGCTCACGCGACCCATCACCATATCCTGCTCCAATCTTGAGCACACGATGGATTTCAAACCATCCTTAAACACTTCGAATGAAAAGTGTACCACGATCTCGCAAACCATACCTTCGCAATCATCCAATTGCTTTAGTTTGTCAAATTCCACCTAATCACTCATGTACCTAAGGATTTCACTTCGGTATCCTAAGTACAACGTAACCGCAACACAATCAGAGTCGAACACCATGCTGGTAGTTATAAAAGAGGCACCTAATGTCGCGTCATGTAGGCTCCATTACCAACATACATCGAGTTCCAAAATACTCGATCTCAAGGGTTCCAACCACCCGACGAACCTCACGGTTCATCAACTTTAACACGAGAGCGAACACACTCTAACATCCGAACACCAAAGCCCATTCCCAAGGCTTGGTAGAACATTTCTCAACACTAAGGAATGCTTGGTTGCACCAAGTCTTACGCCCTTCGCCCGACAATCAAACGTCACCATAGAGTACTTCCATTAGGAACGTCACCCATAACAACAATATGCACGACACAAGGCATTTAACCAACTCAATTTCAAACGGCACTTAATAAATAATCAAAGGACATATTCATTAAAACGAAATGTACCTTAACGTCTCCTTGCCGCATTCGTCCCCGCTAACTCGGGACATTCCGACTTACGATGTCCTTCTTCTTGGCAATGGAAGCACACAATGCCATCACCCTTTGGTACCGAACATTCCCAAGACTTGTGACCCCTCATGCCACAATTGTAACACCTAGACGCACTAGCATCCGATATACCCGTCGGTGTACCACCCGTGCTCACACTTAGACCCTTAGTCCTCTTACTCGGAGCACCATCCGAAACAAACCTTCTCTCACTTGAAGGTTCACCAATCTTTGATCGTGTATACGACTCGAAACCTCTAGCCACGGCGAATAATTCCGTAAACAATTTCGCGTAACCCCGGCTAATCTCATTCTTCAAGTCATCATTCAAAGTCCGATAGAAATCCTCCATCAACAAAC
This sequence comes from Rutidosis leptorrhynchoides, assembly GCF_046630445.1. Lineage (NCBI taxonomy): Eukaryota > Viridiplantae > Streptophyta > Magnoliopsida > Asterales > Asteraceae > Rutidosis > Rutidosis leptorrhynchoides. The sequence continues at coordinate 46,650,670 of NC_092334.1, read as the reverse complement.
GATCATTCCCCAAATACTCCGGGCAAAAACGAGCCTTCGCCATAAAGGTCGTCTTGAGAGTATTTAAATCCATAGAACCCTGTTGCAAATTTCGCAACTCATTACGCATTTCCGATAAATCGGCTGAAGTCCAGAACTCCTCGAAGAATTCCTTCTTAAACTCGTCCCATGATAATGCCATAAATGGCTCACCACCGGCAAGATCAATCTTACCATCCAACCAATCCTTTGCCCTACCCCGCAACAAATTAGTAGCGAGTCTTGTCCTCTTCTCAGGAGGGAATTCAATAGTACGAAAACACCTTTCGACATCCGAGATCCAAGTTGTGCTTATCAAAGGATCCGGTTTTCTGTCGTACATCGGGGGTTTAGTCCTCATGAAGCTCTTAAGCCAACGCGCCATTTCATCACTACATTGAAGTTCGGAATAATTCCTATCCATTTCTTCTCTAAACGCACCCATTTGCTCCGCAACGACGGCCGCAACTCTAGCGTTAAACTCCAAATCGTCCGTCTCGATCCCGTTTCCCGTCGCCATTCTAAGGAATGCAAAAGTGATTAGATCACGAACGTATAAAGCACACACACAATACTGCCCCCATCTTGCTAAACACTCATCGTACATCACTAGTTAGACATGATTTGCACCTGTAATAAGGTTTGTAAGTCCTTATTACGCACACACGTCGTATCAACTCGTTAGTACAACGACCGCCTCGCTCGATGATATAAACAAACACAAACAAAATTCTACGCGATATAAACACACGCGAGAATTATTATCACAACACAATAATATATTAATAATATTCGCATTACTAATATAACGCTAGTCCACCTACAAAGAAGGCACTAACTATAACCTATTTCGACCCGTACTCCTACAAGTCCCGCAACAAATTTAGCACACACAAAAGTCTAAGTCTAGGCACCTATCTCAAATCACCTAAATCCCTTAGACCATGCTCTGATACCACTTGTATCAACACACGAATAAGTCTCGAACCTTTCATCCACTAGTCGTACGTACACTTTACACATATAAATCATGTACGGGGAAAAACGGGGTGTTACATTTGGATATAGTTTCATGTTCATAAGAAAAATCATTTTCCCAGAAGAACAACTTTTGAATCAAAATTTATCATAGTTTTTAATTAACTAACCCAAAACAGCCTGCGGTGTTACTACAACGGCGTATATCCGGTTTTACGGTGTTTTCGTGTTTTTCGGTTTTAAATCATTAAGTTAGCATATCATATAGATATAAAACATGTGTTTAGTTAATTTTAAAAGTCAAGTTAGAAGGATTAACTTTTGTTTGCGATCAAGTTTAGAATTAACTAAACTATGTTCTAGTGATTTCAAGTTTAAACTTTCGAATAAGATAGCTTTATATGTATGAATCGAATGATGTTATGAACATCATTACTACCTCAAGTTTTCTGGATAAAACTACTAGAAATGAGAAAAATGGATATAGCTTCAAAGGATCCTTGGATGGCTTGAAAGTTCTTGAAGGAGAATCATGACACGAAAATAAGTTCAAGTAAGATTTCCACTCGAAATAAGATTGTTATAGTTATAGAAATTGAATCAAAGTTTGAATATGAGTATTACCTTGTATTAGAAAGATATCTTACTGTAAATAAGAAAGATTTCTTGAAGTTGGATGATCACTTTACAAGATTGGAAGTAAGCTAGCAAACTTGGAAGTATTCTTGATTTTATGAAACTAGAACTTATAGAATTTATGAAGAACACTTAGAACTTGAAGATAGAACTTGAGAGAGATCACTTAGATGAAGAAAATTGAAGAATGAAAGTGTTTATAGGTGTTTTTGGTCGTTGGTATATGGATTAGATATAAAGGATGTGTAATTTTGTTTTCATGTAAATAAGTCATGAATGATTACTCATATTTTTGTAATTTTATGAGATATTTCATGCTAGTTGCCAAATGATGGTTCCTACATGTGTTAGGTGACTCACATGGGCTGCTAAGAGCTAATCATTGGAGTGTATATACCAATAGTACATACATCTAAAAGCTGTGTATTGTACGAGTACGAATACGGGTGCATACGAGTAGAATTGTTGATGAAACTGAACGAGGATGTAATTGTAAGCATTTTTGTTAAGTAGAAGTATTTTGATAAGTGTCTTGAAGTCTTTCAAAAGTGTATGAATATATATTAAAACACTACATGTATATACATTTTAACTGAGTCGTTAAGTCATCGTTAGTCGTTACATGTAAATGTTGATTTGAAACCTTTAAGTTAACGATCATGTTAAATGTTGTTAACCCAATGTTTATTATATCTAATGAGATGTTAAATTATTATATTATCATGATATTATGATGTATGAATATCTTTTAAAATGATATATACATTAAAATATCGTTACAACGATAATCGTTACATATAAGTCTCGTTTCGTAATTCTTGAGTTTGTAGTCTTGTTTTATATATGTAGTTCATTGTTAACATACTTAATGATATATTTAAATATCATTTTATCATGTTAAATATAGTGTATCAATATCTTAATATGATACATATGTATTTAGTAGACGTTATCATAACGATAATCGTTATATATATCATTTCGAGTTTCTTAACTTAGTAATCTCATTTATTATGTATATCACACATTGTTAATATATTTAGTGAGATACTTAATCATCATAATCTTATGTCAACCATATATATATGTCTATATATACCACAATATGAAGTTTTTACAATTTTGTAACGTTCGTGAATCGCCGGTCAACTTGGGTGATCAATTGTCTATATGAAACTTATTTCATTTAATCAAGTCTTAACAAGTTTGATTGCTTAACACATTGGAAACATTTAGTCATGTAAATATCAATCTCAATTAATATATATAAACATGGAAAAGTTCGGGTCACTACAGTTAGCTCCTCTGTTTATTGGTCCTTTTAAAATTCTAGCTCGTGTGGGTGAAGTTGCGTATCGTTTGGAATTACCCGAAGAGCTTGCGGGGATCCATAATACATTTCATGTTTCCCATCTTTGTAAGTGTCTTGCAGATGATTCATCATGGGTGCCGTTAGACGAGATTGAGCTAAACAATAAGTTAGAATATATTGAGGAGCCGATTGCCATACTCGATGAGAAGGTCAAAAGGTTGAGAAATAAAGAAGTGAGGACTTTTAAAGTTCAATGGCGTCGTAGTAAGGGTTCCGAGTTTACTTGGAAGCCCGAAGAATTCGTGTTGGTTTATCTTCCCTCTTGTCATGCGGCTTGGATCGCGAGGACGCGCTCCGATTCAAGTGGGGGATATTTGTAACATCCCATTTTTCCCGTAAACTTTTAAAGGTACAAACTTAATTTTTAGTACGCTTATAACTTGTGCATTTATATGATTAAAAGACCTAAGTGTTAGAAATTGTGTAATTATATATATATATATATATATATATATATATATATATATATATATTCGTATATATATATATATATATATATATATATATATATATATATATATATATACGAATATGTATGTATATATATGTGTTTAGAATATATGCATGTATAGTTATATGCATGAGTCTTTGTTCATGTTAAGGCTTGTGAGACTAAAGATGAGGTTTAGACGTGTATAGGAAGCGTGAACGAAGTGTACAAGTTGGATAAATTGTTAAGTTGTGTAAAGCTGTCGAATGGCTCAGTTGAAGGCCATTACCACGCCGCGGAAGCCTTTGTCGCGCCGCGACATTGAACTCAAACCAGAGTCAGGAGGCATGTTAAGAAGGGTCGAGTTTCCCTTTATATGTCGTGCCGCGGAGAAGAGGGTCGCGCCGCGACAAATAACTAGAATCTGAGTCAGGAAAGATTTAAGAAAGCTCGTAAAATACGTTAAACGTCGCGCCGCGACAATTGGGGCAGCGCCGCGACCCACTGGGTGAACTGGTCCCGGATTTTGTTTTTAAAATAAGTGGGTCAAGGGCAAAATCGTCATTTCGCGTATGGATCTGATTGGAGCTTTAACCTCAACCACTTATCTCATTTAATTCATTTTCCTTTTTCCTTTTCTTTCCATTTTCTCTTCCAAAACATAAAACCCATTTGGATTAAAAGTGAGATTCGAAGGTGAAGACTTGTGATTCGATCTTTGGAGCAAATAGGAAATTTGTTCTCCTCGTTCTTAGCTACGACTTGATAGTATTGGTAAGTCTTAACTCCATGTTTTGAGTTTTAGTTAAACTATGACTAGGGTTTGGTCATTTGAGCCTTGTGAGACCCATTTGGGAGTTAAATGGGTGAATTTGGGTAATATGGATGAAAGGAAACCCTAATAGTTATAACCTAGGGTTTGGTCTTATGAATTGAGTTTGTAAGTGTCAAATGGTGTTGTTAGTCACTAACACACTTGTTTAATGTTGAAAGACTTGTAAATGGGTTAAGTGTGACATAAATTATGAGTCTAAGTGCTAAAATGGGTCAAATTGGTAATGATTGACCTAATTGGGTGACATGGGTATGAAATACTCTAAGTTGTGTTAGTTAAGGTTAGTAGACTTTAAATCACTTGCTTTAGTGATTTAAGATGAGTCTTAGCCATTAATGGGCGATTTTGGTGTAGTTGAGCCATTTAATGCAAATTGGGTCATTAAATGCTCAAGAGTGAGTATTGTGGTTAATTCCACTAGTTGTGTATTGAATGTGTACTTATTGTATTAGGTACTTCACTTTGAAGCTTGTGGAGGTTTAAATCATCACCAAATCGTTAAGGTGAGTGGAATGATTATATGCATATGTATGTAATGTATTTATTTGTATGCTATGGTATGAACCAAAGAGCCGGTAGTGCCATAGTATGTGCGAGCGTGCTATGATGTGAACCAAAGAGCCGGTAACGTCATAGTACGTGTGTTATAGTGTGAACCAAAGAGCCGGTAGCGCTATAGCACGATTGTTAGGGTGTGAACCAAAGAGTCGGTAGCACCTTAGCATTGTTAGAGTGTGAACCAAAGAGCCGGTAGCACTCTAGCGTGAGTATGACTCGAGTTGTGATGTGAACCAAAGAGCCGGCAGCATCATGACAAATGCGTATGGTGTGAACCAAAGAACCGGTAGCACCATGATGCGAGAATGGTTAACCATGGATATATATTGTTTTGTAGCATATTATATTATGTCGATTATATGTTATTGATTACGTTAGTAGCGGGTTGTTGGAGATTATTAGCTTTGTACTTGTGATGGTATGCTAATTGTTTTGCTAGCGTTTATGCGGTATAGGTGTAAGTGATTGCAAGTAAGTATATTATATATATATATATATATATATATATATATATATATATATATATATATATATATATATATATATATATATATATATATATATATATATATATATATATATGTATATATATATATATATGGGTATAATTATTGCATTCACTAAGCTTTAGCTTACCTTCTCGTTGTTTATCTTTTTATAGGCTCCGGCGTGGACAAGGGTAAGGGCATTCGGTTGGATTAGAGATCCCGCTTTATTTGTTAGGGGACGCTTTTGGATTTGTAGCTTTTGGAAGTTGGCCTAACGTTTTGGATAGTTTAGTCCCAAACCATGCTCGAAGTGTCGTTTGGATTATAAACTATCATTTGTAGTGGGTCGAACTTGTATTAAACTTAATTAATGGCCTTCGTGCCTTGTAAACATTTAAATTGTGGTACGTTTTAAATGGAACTTGTGGAATGGTCTACATATCTAATTGGCGCGTAATGTGTATTAAATAAAAAAAAATTATCGTATGGAATACGGGTTGGGTTGTTTCATTATCGACTGCGTGTAATCTAAGGTTTTACTACTTTGTTAACAATTACACCAATTACCCTTGAATGTAATCTACCCCTGTTTTAATGAGTCCATTAACTATTAATCCATCCTCGTGTCCGGTAAAATGAACAATAATTTGTATTTATAAATATCCCGCCCACCGTACCCGATTAAGCGTATGTGGTTATTTATAGATACGTCAAATTGTAACCTTTATATTAAATTAACGAGGTATCGTTTAGTTAATATAAAGCCCATTAATAGCTCATAGTCTAATTTTCACAAGTGTCGTTCTTTTGTCCAAACCCCAATTATGGTCCAAAACCCAATTACCCAATCTTAATATTTAGCCCAACATCACGATTACTTCGATTTAAATAAGCATAATAATAATTTAGCTACGAGACATTAATTTAAAAAGGTTGAACATAACTTACAATGATTAATAATAGCGTAGTGTTACACGGACAGAGTTTTGACTTACAAACTTAAAACATTCGCTAACATAACCTTATTATTATTAAACTTTAATATTAAAATTATAATTAAAATATAAATATAAATATAAATATATATTTGAGAGATAGAGAGTAGATGGATATGATGTTTTAAACTCGTCCGAAATCGTGGTATTTATAGAACCTGGCCAGCTACAGTGAGCCATGCGATCGCATGGGTTTAAGGCTACCAGGCTATGCGATCGCATGGCAGCCATCTCCTGGTCACATTGCATTTTAAACGTGGGCTGCTCGTATTTATTTAATATATAATATAATATATATAATTTTATATAATTATATATATTATATTATATTCTTGTGCATCATTGACTTGTAATTTTAGGTCCGTGGCGTCGCGCGTTGATAGTTGGTTCATGTCCCGGTTCCGAATTTTCGAACGTCCTTGCGTACTATTTAATATCTTGTACTTTGCGTTCCGCGGCTCGTACTCTTGTAACTTTTAGACGTTTCTCATCAATAATTTGAACCTCTTGGATTGTACTTTGTGCTTTTTAGCGTTTTGGTCATTTGCGTCTTCAATTCGTCGAATCTGTCTTTTGTCTTCACCTTTTAATATTTAAACGAATATCACTTGTAAATAGAACAATTGCAACTAAAAGCTTGTATTTCTTGAGGGATAATGCTATGAAATATGTGTTCGTTTTTAGCATTATCACTATGCACCATGCAACTTAATATATCAACTAGTATATATATCAGTGTTGTAAAAAACGGAAAAAACGGGGGTGTAGACGGGGGTGTAGACGGATTTTGGAGTGCCCCGTCCCGTTTATACATAAAACGTTTGAAAAAATGGAAATCGGCCAAAAACGGTCAAAGGACGGTCAAACACGGTCCGAGACGGAAAAAAACGGGTTTTTCTGATTTTTTTCAAGTTTTTTTTTTTTTTATATTTTTTTTAATATTAAACGTTGTGCTATTACTTAGGGTTTCTTTTTTTTATGTTTGAAATGTTGAAGTATTTAAACATGTGTGAAATGCTTATGTTTGGAATAATGTAATGTACAATATATATATAATATATAACATTTTTATTTAAAAGTCAACGTTAGTCAACATCCGTCTAGACCTCCGTCTCGACCCCGTCTCGACCGTCTCGACCCTTTTAGGACCCGACCGTCTCGACCCCGTCTCGCGTCTTTTGCAACCTTGATATATATAGCAACTTCTACAACCATATATGCATGTAAAAGGAATGGTTGTAGCAAATAAAATAACTAAGTTGCATTTTAGAAATCTACAACTTTTCTTTTTTAGGAAGAAAAAAAGTTGTTCATCTCTAATAATAAGAACAAGTTCTTATTGTATATAACATAAGTTTCTTAACACATGCAAAAGCGGCTCTTGTACCACTGAAGGGGTTTGTATGAAATTTCATTAAACTATTTAGCAGCGGAAGCATGTACAACAATTTTTAAACCTTTCAAAAACTCCCCACCAAGGATCCAATTGCATGTTGTTAAGAAAACTAAATAATAAATAGTGAGTTTAAAGACTACAACCTTTGAAGACTTTGAACTTGAGAAGTTATGGATGCTAAGAATTTAGGAACCAAAGTAGCCTCCCTCTATCGGTAATCCACACTTGAGCAAAGTTCCAATACCAAATGGATGCTAGTCCTTCTCAACCGCTAATAAGAAAAAGGATGAAGAACAATCTACTATCCTTTTACTTTTAATTATCTTACTTGAACTACTAACACTTTAGTAACTTAAAAGAGTTATATGAAAGTAATTTGTATGTAAGAAGTATGAAAGAAAATGCTTGCTCTATTTCATTTTAAGTGCACGTATATGTATATTGAATATGTAAGTTGATTAGCCTTTTAATAAGTGCCACTACACTTAAAATACATAAAGCAAAAGCTAACAACAAATGCTAGACAAAATGATATCATAAAGTTTATTCTTCCATCAACTCCATATGCAAAGATGGTGTGTAAAGGTGTTTATGACATGGCCACCTCTTTAACTTAATCCATTCATTTGTCCCATATATTTGTCAAACAAATATAACATACACTCTTAAATGTTACATGGAACATTACTAAACTATGTGCATATATTGATACTTCACTACACATAATTATTTTATCCAAATAATAATGTTATCATACAAATTATGGTTGATCATATATATAAATCACATTTGAATATATACTTGGTAGATAATTGCTCTTTGTGTGTGACCCTATAGGTTCATATGTTATTAGTAGTGTAGACATAAGTTGTGTCTTGGACATTAATAACCAACACAAAGTAGTATTGAAGTATCAAAATCAACCTAATAACATGACAGTTTAATATATCGACCTATATGTTACAAAACGGTAATAAAAATAGATGGTGTGAGATCTACAAACATCAATCCAATCCATAGGGGTATGCTTTTAGTCCATTGGCTATCAACAAAACCCCTATTTTTTTGAATAAAAACTCTGACCTAAACCAATCTAATCTGCAAGACAAATGTCCTTTACCCAATATGCCCAAACCGGCCTATTATGTATCCCAATTTGTTGTAATTGTGTTAGTTTTGGCAACCTTACATGCCAACTCACATTTTAGGCGTTAGTATTGTTTGGGTGCCGCCTCGTTATTTACGGTCTTATAGCAAGACATCTCGTGCTGAGACCTACAGAACAACAAACCAACTCACATTTTAAACGTTAGCATTGTTGGGGTGCCGCCCCGTTAATGACGATCTTATGGCAAGACATCTTGTGTTGAAACCTACAGAACAACAAACGTCAAATATTTCTTAATATTTCATTTTCCCATAATACGGCTAATGATGTATTTCAATAACACTAAGACAATTTCGACGACGAATTTCACTCCCAGCTATTAACGATACAACAACTGATAATGCAAGGTTTATTAAGAGCGCTCCCAACGGAACCACCCTCACTACCGCCCAGCCCATCGCCCAGGTGGGCGCAATGGCACGGCACCGCCCAGGGTTATGTGTTTTTTTTCCTTACATTTAAACACTCTATATAAATCACAATACATTCACTCATTTTACACTACAAAAACTACACTTCATTCCAATGTACTTCATTCTTCTCTACATTTTTTTACAATCTTTTTTTTCACAAACAATGAGTTCAAAAAAAAACCCAAACAAAGGCAAATCGAAACAACGCCCTCAAGTTCAAGACCCGAATTCGGTCGGTCGCGACATGATGCAAAATTTGATTGATCAATCGCAACAAAGTATCGGGTTTTCTCGCTTTGCAAATGCTAATTCATCTAATGCATTTGCGGGTCTGTTTCCAAACATACACACACAACAAACTCAACATCAACAATACTTCACCAACCAAAATTATCAACAACATATTCCCTATAATATCAACCAACAATCTCAACCATTTCCCATTTACACGAACCAACAATCTCAACAACAATCCCAACAAACACTATATTATCCAAGACTTCGTGACGAATCCGATGATGAAGAAGTTCCGAAACTCCGCGCCATGTTGATGTCGAACCCGAAGAGGAACCGGTGGCCGATGTTTGAGGGAAAAAAGTGAGGTGTCAGAAAGTTCCTTGGGCCGACTTGGAAATAAAAATTCTAGCCGAGCGTTATGTGTATGTTTCGGAAGATCCTGATGCGAGAAACAACCAAACTTATAATTCCTTTTGGGGTGAAGTCCGAAGACAATATAATTCGTTAGTTAAAGAGCAAAGGCGTGCGGATCAAATAAGTGGGAAAAGGGCTAAAATTCAAAGAGATGTGAAGATTTTTATTGGTATTTATTCGAAGCTTGAGAAAATGTGGCAAGTTTTGAGGGATTGCCCAAAGTTTATGGAAAGTGAAGGTATATCCGCTACCAACAAAAGAAAACAAGCCGATGAATTACCAATTCCAACCGAGGCTAGTTCGAACCCGAAAATTAGCACGAACCCCAACCCAACCCAACCCAATTCGAAAATTTATTTAAATATCACGACCCGATCCGACGTCCTCCGAGTCGAGCTAAAAGTCAAAGGGATTCGTACTCATCCGATGCCTTGAGTCATATGTCATCCGACGAAGTTCGGATAAAGATAGCTCAATCCGCTGAAGCATCTCAACTAGCGGTGACTAAAACCATGGAAAAGCTTTGTGAAGAAAGCGAGACGAGGACAATGTTGAAAAGTTTGAAGCTTCTTTCCAAACCGGTATCACGAGACTTGCCTCCCGACGAATACGAAATGATGATGAATTATCGAGCGAGACTTAAGAAAAAATATGCTAAGGAATTGGCACGTCCGGACGACGACGACAAGTAGTTGATTTGTAGTATTTTTATTTTTATTTATTTTTATTGTAACCTTTTTTTTTAATTATTATAACTTTATTTTTATTTTTAATGAAATTTTAGTTTTATATTAATATTAATGATTTTTTATGTTTAATTTTAATTATTTAACTATTTAGAAAAAATAAAAAAGTAATAAAAAAAATATGAAAGAAAAGTGTAGCTGTTATAAGTGTTTAGTCATGGGTTTAGTCCTGAGAAGGAAGTACTGATGTGGCGCTGAGGTGGCGTCTAGTCCTGAAGGACTAAGGCAAAACCATTGAGAGTGCTCAGTAACTTGGAAATATACAATTAAAGTGCTTATTTTATTATTTGTAATCAAACATTGAGGACTCATTGTAAACATACCTTTCTCGAAAATTCAAGACCTTTGTTTCAGATGTATTTAGCAAAACCTTTGTGAAAGCCAGTCAATGCTAATGGTGAGTTCTTCCATATGTTTAATTAGAATAAATGTTATGGGTTCAACATACCTTAGTATTTTGTTTTGGCAGATTGAAGTAGCAGAATGACACACATAGTGTCCTCTTTTAGGGACATACATTCACGAAATTTAAGTGCCAATGCACCAAATAGTGTGGAAGTAACTATCACACCACTAATAGTAGTATACAAAGCATCAAGTTAGTGAGTACAAATAATGAAAAAATTTCATTCCTCGTCTCTGAACTTTATATCAAATTTGACTCCTCGTTCTTTTTTTTATTTGTGCATCCCTCGTTCCTAATGTATCACAGTTATACATCCCTCGTCCCCCCATCTAGTTTCTGTCAATTTTGACCGTTAACTTATGTCACATGACAAGCACATGAAGGTAATTTAATCATTTCGTTGTTCTCTTCCCAGTTTAATTTTATCTTCTATAGACACAAAATGTACTACTAGTGCTAGTACAAGTACTCTATTATTAAAAAAATCAAATAGGTGTTTATCATTCATCTGCAACATCTAAAACCTACAAATTAGGTGTTTACTACGATTTTGAACCCTAACCTCAATCGCAAAACAAATACGGAGTATAATTATTGTTTGTGACTTGGGTTTATATGTAACAACCCAACCCGTAATCCATACGATAAATTTTTTTTTTATACAACACAATTACACGCCAAATAAATATGTAACCCATTTTACGAGTTCCATTTAAAACGCACAACAATTAATTGTTTACAAAAGGCACGAGGGCCACGAATAAAGTTTAGTTCAAGTTTGACCCATTACAAATGATAGTTTACAATCCAAACGACACTTCGAGAATGGTTTGAGACTAAACTACCCAAAACGTTAGGCCAACATCGAAACTCCAACAAAGCATCATCACGGGACACCTAATGTCCGATAACCCCCTTGCCCTTAACTGCGCCTGCATCTAAAAAGATAAACAACGAGAGGGTAAGCTAACGCTTAGTGAATGCAATAATTATACACATACATATATAACCTACTTACATGCAATCACATACACAATTACCTCATACACGCTAGCAATTTAAAAGACATACCAACGCAAGGCATAACGCTAAATCTCCAAGACCACAAGCTAGCACAACGATAGCATATATATCTCGAATAATGTGAAAACACCACACAACAAACACATAGCCATGGTTAACCAATAGTACAAGGAATGGTACTTCGAATTTCCCATTGGTGTTCCCAACAACCGTTAGTGCACAACAAATTATAACACTAACCCTGAGTGGTATCGATCGCCCGAACTTTAAACCCACCCGTCACGTGTAATGTGGTATCGAACGCCCGAACTTTAAACCCACACTACATGCCCACACACATATATGACATAGCATCGAACGCCGGAACTTAAACCCATATCATATATTGACCCGATGTGGTATCGACCGCCCGAACTTAAACCCACATCGAATCTCGTACAAGTAAATACATTATATACACATATGCATAATCATTCCACTCACCTCAAGACTCTTGTGGAAGCTAACCGAGCTTGCAAACCTTCAATGTAACGTACCTATTACATTATGCATTTATTAACATACAATCTAGTTGAATTAAATGCCAACTATAACTCTTGAACATTTAAGGACCCGTTTGCATTAAATGACTCAACTACACCAAAACCGCCCATTAATGGTCATGCCTCGTCATAAATCACTAAAAGCTATTGATTAGGGTTTAATAACATCAACCAACATAAACTTAGTGTATTTCATAACCATTTCACCCGATTAGGTCAACTAGTGCTCTTTTGACTCTTTGACTCACAAATCAAGTCAAACTCACACAATAACAACTCTTTCATCCTTTTAAAAGTGTATTAATGACTAACCACAACATTTAGCACTTACAACCTCAAATCACAAGACCAAACCCTAGATAATAGCTATTTAGGGTTTCCTTTCAACAATCCAGCCCAAAACCCACCCATTTAACCCCCAAATGGGTCACACTAGTTCCATATGAACCAAACCCTAGCTTAAACTAGTTAAAACTCAAGACTTAGAGTTAGAACTTACCAAGACTATGAACGTGTAGCTAGAGATGCGATGAACAACTTTAATTCTAGCTTCTAGGATTGATTCACAAAACTTCACCTTCAAATCTTGAGTTTAATCTAATTGGGTTTTAGGATTTGAGAGGAAAATGTGAAAGAAATTGGAAAAGAAATAAGAAAAATAGGATAAGTGGTTGATATTAAAGGCTCCAACCAGATCTACACGCGAAAAGACCAAATTGCCCCTAAACCCTATTTAATTTGAATAGAATTCGGAGTCAGAATTGCAGAGGTGCCATGGCGCAGCTCCTTTGTCGCGGCGCGACATAAAGAAGGAAAAATGACCCTTCTTAACTCAAGTTCTGATCTGGATTTGCTTTGATTGTCGCGTCGCGGCCCCGTTCCTCTCGGCGCGGCATTGGCCTGTTCCTGGTCACTTCGACAACAAATCATAAAACGAAGGTTCATACAACTAGCACACCTCATTCACCCTTCCTATGCACGTCTAAACTTCAACCTTAAATCTCACATGACTCAATGCCATCACGACACATTCGTATACGCGTACACGCACGCATTCGAATATACCCATATATATATACACACATATACATATATGCACTTACACTTAAACTAACACTTGGCTCACTTAATCACACAAACGAACAAGTTATAAGCGTGCTAATAATTAAGGTTGTACCTTTAAACGCGCACGGGAAAACGGGGTGTTACAACTCTCCCCCACTTAAATCGGAGCGCGTCCTCGCGATCCAAGCCGCATGACACGAGGGAAGGTAAACCAACACGAATTCTTCGGGCTCTCAAGTAAACTCGGAACCTTTACTACGACGCCATTGAACCTTAAAGGTCCTCACCTCTTTGTTACGCAACATTTTTACCTTCTCATCGAGTATAGTAATCGGCTCTTCAACGTATTCTAACTTGTTGTTTAGCTCAATTTTGTCTAAAGGCATCCATGAAGAATCATCCGCAAGACACTTACGGAGGTGGGAAACATGACATGTGTTATGGATCCCTGCAAGTTCTTCGGGTAATTCCAAACGATACGCGACTTCACCAACACGAGCTAAAACCTTAAACTGCCCAATAAACCGAGGAGCTAACTTTCCTCGTTTCCGAAACCGAATAATACCCTTCCATGTCGAAACCTTGAGCATCACCATATCACCTTCTTGGAATTCGATCAAACGTCTACGCTTATCGGCGTAAGATTTTTGCCTATCTTGCGCCTTTTTCAAATGTTCCCCAATCATAACGATTTTATCATTTGTCTCCAATACCAAGTCGGTGCTCCCGACTTCCCCTTGACCCACTTCACCCCAACAAATCAGGGTTCGACACCTCCTACCGTATAACATCTCATATGGTGGCATTCCAATACTAGAGTGGAAACTATTATTGTACGAGAATTCCACCAATGGCAAATGTTCGTCCCAACTACCGCCAAAATCAATAATACACGCACGTAATATATCCTCCAATGTTTGATTCGTACGTTCGGTTTGACCATCCATTTGAGGATTATACGCCGTACTCATATTCACCCTCGTACCCATGTCTTCATGAAACTTCTTCCAAAATCGAGAAGTAAAACGCGTGTCCCGATCCAAAACAATAGACGCGGGAACGCCATGTCTCGATATCACCTCTTTAATGAACATCTTCGCGAGTGCCTCCGACGATATTGCTTCTTTAATAGGAAGAAACAACGCACTCTTCGTCAATCTATCGACAATCACCCAAATAGTGTCAAATTGGGTTCTTGCCGTTTTCGGAAACTTGGTAATAAAATCCATGGTAATATGCTCCCACTTTCACATCGGAATTTCTAGCGGTTGCAACTTACCATACGGCTTTTGGTGTTCGGCTTTAACTTGCAAACACGTGACGCATTGCTCAACATACTTAACAACGTCGCGTTTCATGCCCGGCCACCAATAATCTTTCTTCAAATCGAGGTACATCTTTGTCGCACCCGGATGAATAGAATATTTAGACTTATGCGCCTCATCAAGAAGTACCTTTCGGAAATCGCCCATCTTAGGCACCCATACTATTTCTTGAAAAGACAATAAACCACGCGAACCCATCGTAATGAATTCCGATTGCCCTACAATTCGTTCCGCATGCTTGTTGTGAACGTAAGCCTCTATTTGAATCATACTAAGTTTTTCAAGAAAATCGTTAGTAATAATCATACGTAACAATCCCAATCGTACCGCCGGGTGGTGACTCTTTCGGCTTAACGCATCCGCGACCACATTCGCTTTGCCCGGATGATAAAGTATTTCACAATCATAATCCTTCACCACATCCATCCATCTACGTTGACGATAATTCAAATCTCGTTGATCAAAAAGATGTTTCAAACTCTTGTGATCCGAATAAATCGTACATTTGACACCATACAAGTAATGGCGCCAAATTTTCAAAGCATGGACCACCGCCGCTAATTCGAGATCATGAGTCGGGTATCTCTTTTCATGTTCCTTTAATTGGCGAGAGGCGTAAGCGATGACTTTACCTCGTTGCATCAGAACACACCCGAGCCCATTCAAAGAAGCATCACAATAGACCGTCATATCATCTACACCTTCCGGCAATACTAAGACCGGAGCTTTACACAATTTCTCTTTCAACAACTGAAAAGTGATTTCTTGCTCGTTCTCCCAATTGAATCTCGTATTCTTCCTTGTCAACTTAGTTAATGGCGAAGCAATCTTGGAAAAGTCTTGAATAAACCGACGATAATAACCGGCCAATCCGAGAAAACTTCGGATTTCCATAGGCGTAGTCGGTTGTCCCCAACTCTTCACCGTTTCTATCTTCCCCGGATCTACTTGAATACCATCCTTGTTCACAATATGGCCAAGGAATTGAACCTCCCTTAGCCAAAATTCACATTTTGAGAATTTAGCATACAACTTCTCTTTTCTCAACGTCTTCAATACTTCACGCAAGTGGTGTTCATGTTCCGTCATGCTCTTAAAATAGACAAGAATATCGTTAATGAACACAATTACAGACTTGTCCAACATAGGTTGGCACACTCGGTTCATAAGATCCATGAATGCTGTCGGTGCATTCGTAAGATCAAAAGGCATAACTACAAATTCAAAATTCCCATAACGAGTACGAAAAGCCGTTTTCTCGATATCTACCTCACGGACCCGCATTTGATGATAGCCGGACCGTAGGTCAATTTTAGAGAAGTACGTAGCGCCTTGAAGTTGGTCGAATAAATCGTCAATCCTAGGCAACGGATAACGATTTTTGATCGTCACTTTATTTAACTCTCGATAGTCGATGCACATACGCATACTGCCATCTTTCTTCTTCACGAACAAGACTGGAGCACCCCATGGCGAAGCACTCGGTCGAATAAAACCCTTCTCAAGTAACTCTTGAATTTGATTCAACAATTCTTGCATTTCCGTCGGTGCTAAACGATAAGGAGTTTTAGCAATGGGAGTAGCTCCCGGAACCAACTCAATGCGAAATTCAACTTGTCTTTCCACCGGAACACCTGGTAACTCATCCAGAAAAACATCTTCAAACTCACTTACCACCGGAATTTCACGAATGGATGGTGGCTCATCACGAGTATCAACAACATGGGCAAGAAAAGTCATGCCACCGGTAACAATGAGACGATGTGCCCGTGCAAAAGTGCATATCGGCACCGGTCTCCTTCGTTTATCACCATGAATAATTAACTCTCTCCCACTTGGGGTCTTCACACGAATGGATTTTTCATGGCACGCAATATCGGCTCTATTATGATCGAGCCAATCCATACCCACCACGATATCAAAATCACCCAACGTCATCGGAATGAGATCAATATTAAAGTTCTCGGAACCAAACACAACATTACAATCCTTACACACATCAACCACTAGCACCGTCTTGCCATCCGCTATTTCGACTTCTACCTGACGACTTAACTTAGCTAACGGTTTATTAAGTTTAGGCACAAATTTTGGAGACACAAACGATAAATTTGCACCGCTATCAAATAGAATCCTTGCCGGATTAGAGTTAACCATGAAAGTACCTTAAACGACTTCATTGGATTGCTTGGCTTCGTCATTGGTCATCAAATAATTACGTCCCCTAGCCGACCCCGCCGCCTTCTCCATTCTCTTAACTTGATCATTTCGGAGTTCGGGGCACTCTGACTTTCGGTGCCCTTCTTGTTGACAATTGAAACATGTGATCACATTAGTACGCGGTTTTGGGCAATCACGAGAGTAGTGACCTTTTTGCCCGCAATTGAAACATGTGACTATGTGACAACTAGAAGCACCCTTCTTCACGCTACCCACACATTCGGAAGCTCCTTTACTCTTCTTGTTCGAAAAATTAGAAGCTTCAAACTTTCGTTTACTTGGCGCATAACTAACCGGACTCGGAGCTTGCGCTTCAAACCCCTTCGCCACCGCCAAAAGCTTAGCAAAAGTCTCAACATGACCAATATTAATTTTACCCTTCAAATCATCTCTAAGGGTCGCATGAAAGTCTTCCATTAACAATTGATCATTCCCCACACACTCGGGGCAAAAACGCGCCTTAGCGAGAAAGTTGGTTTTAAGAGTGTTTAGGTCCAAAGACCCTTGATGCATGTTCCTTAACTCGTTGAGCAATTTGGAAAGATCCGCTTGCGTACGATATTCAAGGAAAAACTCCTTCTTGAAATTCGCCCAAGATAACCCTACAAAAACCGCATCACCCACCATATCAATCTTGCCATCGAGCCAATCTTTAGCATGGCCCCTTAACAAACTAGTAGCAAGCATTGTTTTCTTTTCAGGAGGGCACTCGGTCGTGCGAAAACAACCTTCAACATCGGAAATCTAAGCCGCACTCTTCATGGGGTCGGGATCCCCGTGAAAGTGAGGAGGCTTAGTCGCCAAGAAGTTCTTATAGCTAAACTTCAACTCGCCCACATTTTGAGGTCTAGGAAACCTCCTTTCAACTTCTTCTTTAACGGCATTAGTCATCCGTTCTTGAATCATATCGACAATTTGTTCCGAAACCGACTCTTTGAATATTTGTTTAACCCTTCGTGAGAAAACCGAAACATAGTTTTCTAAAGCGGTCTCAATCTTGGTAGTCATCTCATCTTCCTCCACATGAGAGGGACCACCATTTCCATTCGTATTCGTTCCGTTTCTCGTCTTCATTCTAAATATTAAAAATGGATTAGACATCACCAACAATTTAATACACATATATACCTATGCATATGACCGCACACACACCACATCTAGCTCGATACTTGTCGCACATCCTTGCTTGACTTGACTTGCAACCGTAATAGTGGTCGCGACTCACTATTACGCTCACATGCCGTGCCATGCTCAAACGTATCACAACCATCTTGTTCCATGTTCAAAACAATAACACACGATTAGTAACATCATAATATAGCATAGTTAGTCCACCTATGTATCAAAGAACTAATCAAACCCTGCACCGACCCGTAGTCCTACAAGTCCCGCATATAACTCTACAACACAAAAGTCTAAGTTTAGGCGCCTATCTCAAGTCACCTAAATCCCTTAGACCATGCTCTGATACCACTTGTAACAACCCAACCCGTAATCCATACGATAATTTTTTTTTTTATACAACACAATTACACGCCAAATAAATATGTAACCCATTTTACGAGTTCCATTTAAAACGCACAACAATTAATTGTTTACAAAAGGCACGAGGGCCACGAATAAAGTTTAGTTCAAATTTGACCCATTACAAATGATAGTTTACAATCCAAACGACACTTCGAGAATGGTTTGGGACTAAACTACCCAAAACGTTAGGCCAACATCGAAACTCCAACAAAGCATCATCACGGGACACCTAATGTCCGATAACCCCCTTGCCCTTAACTGCGTCTGCATCTAAAAAGATAAACAACAAGAGGGTAAGCTAACGCTTAGTGAATGCAATAATTATACACATACATATATAACCTACTTACATGCAATCACATACACAATTACCTCATACACGCTAGCAATTTAAAAGACATACCAACGCAAGGCATAACGCTAAATCTCCAAGACCACAAGCTAGCACAACGATAACATATATATCTCGAATAATGTGAAAACACCACACAACAAACACATAGCCATGGTTAACCAATAGTACAAGGAATGGTACTTCGAATTTCCCATTGGTGTTCCCAACAACCGTTAGTGCACAACAAATTATAACACTAATCCTGAGTGGTATCGATCGCCCGAACTTTAAACCCACCCGTCACGTGTAATGTGGTATCGAACGCCCGAACTTTAAACCCACACTACATGCCCACACACATATATGACATGGCATCGAACGCCCGAACTTAAACCCATATCATATATTGACCCGATGTGGTATCAACCTCCCGAACTTAATGTGACGACCCGGGAATTTCTGACTAAATTTAAACTTAATCTTGGTATGATTTCGATACGATAAGCAAAGTATGTAATGTTGAGTCTAGAAAATTTTGAAACAATGTTCATATATTCAATTGACTTTCGACTGTTTCTGATGATTCACGAACCATTGCTTGTAAATATGTGTATATATATAAATATGTGTATATATAAATATATGTATAATATATATAATAACATGAATATTAATAAACTATTATATACATTTATTGTTATAAATAAATATGTACAATAAAATACATTGTAATAAAAACTATTATTTTATATGTATATATATTTTAATCATTTAATATATATTTATGTGAATAGTAAATTTTGTTATTTAAAACTGTTTATATATATACATAGTGTATATTAAATATATTTAATTTTGAGCTTAAATGGTAAATGTCTGTAACTTTCGGTTGACGTTTAATTATTTTAAAATAGATCTAATATATATATAAGAAGTTCTAAAATAAATGTTGTTTCAAAATTTGATTAAAAAGACAATAGTTTTGATAAATATTTTTTTTACCATTTCAATCTAAGTTTTTGTACTCCGTACATATAAATTGGAACAGAAAATAAATATTTTTCGAACCTTTTTGATCAGGTTTCAAACAGGTAATGAGTGAAATAATTAAATATGTTTAATCAAAAAAATTGAGATTTTTATAAACACTTTTATATGTTAACTGTTTAGCAATGGACACAATATAATACTCCGTGAATTAGATATTATTATTAAAGAAACCATTATTTTTTTTATCATTAATAATATTATTATCATTTTTTATGATTTTTGTATCATTATTACTTATTATTATTATGGATATAATGATGATGATTATTATTATTATTATTATTATTATTATTATTATTATTATTATTATTATTATTATTATTATTATTATTAATATATTTATTAATTATTAATATTAATCTAAAAAAAAAGTCAAGAACTAGTACCATTCCGTTACCCATTTCAATCCAACTTTTTCAAATTTTGTTTTCTGTCTGTAATCTGTTAGATGTCCATTTCACAACTCAATTAGGATCAATGCAATCACTCTATAAAAGAATTATTCTGCAATTCATTAAGTAAAACATAAAAAATCACAAAATAAGCTCGACACTCTGTACATTCATTTTTTTCACCATATTTTGATTTCGAATGAATTTTCAAAATGTAATAATGCAGTCTTGTTAGGAATCGTCTATCTAAACTATCTGTAAGTTTTCAATCTTCAATTCTTTCTATCAATTTCTAATTTGAGAGTCAAAGTTTTGGTTTTCAAAGTCAACTAAGTGTTCTTGAATCAAATTCGAGTTTGTTTTGATATCTCCAGTTAATTTGATGATCCATAAAGTTTATAGGAATGATTTGCAACACAATTCATGTTGTAATCATAACCTATAACACTCTTAATCTAAAAATCAATTTTTGAGTTCTTGAGTTCTTCACAGTAATATACACTAACGTAAATTCGAAACAAATTTCAAAAACTAAAAATTCAGAGTTGTTAGGAATCATTTACTTAAACTTCCTGCAAAATCTCAAGTTCCAATTCTTAATAACGAATTCGAATTTGTGAGTCAAAGTTAAATTGTCAAAAGTCAACTGTTTTGTTCTTGGAGAAATTAGAGCTTGTTTTGATGTTTTAAGTTCAATTGACGATTTCAATAGTTTTTAGGAATGATTTGAAACATGTTTCATGTTGTAAAGATTGTCCAAAACGAACTCAAAATTGAAAACAAATTTTTTTTTTCTAGCTACTAGCAAGCAGTAGGATTTTTTTTTGTTTTTTTTCTCATTTTTTTTATATCATGAACACATTTTTATTTTTTGTTTCATGTTTGTTTAGAAGTCCTAAAACCATTTTGATGATTGACTATTAAGATTGAAGTTGTTTGATTGTTTAGATTTTGGTGAAGAAGATGAAGTGGGTTGAAACATATAATAGATAAGTATTTGGGTTTGTATTATAAATCAGAAAAACTGAAATGGAGAAATGGTTAAGGGTGTTGATGAGTGAGCGAGAGGTCTCGGGTTCGAGCCCGGCTTGGTGCAATCTTTTTAAAACTGACTCCTAAGGTAGTTTTATACTTTTAAAAATTATTATTATTATTATTAATATTATTATTATTATCCTTAGTCAGGTATTTCTACAATTATTAATTTTGCAAAACAAAAGATATATATGTAAATATATTATTACATAAAATATACTAATATTATATAAAATTATGTTTCAACTAATATTATTGATATAACATTAATTAAATATCAAATAAGTATCATAATATATTATAAGAATAATTAATACATAACAAATATATAAACTTAATTGATTTATACTATAATGTGTTAATACTTGATATAGGTTCGTGAATCCGAGGCCAACCATGCATTGTTCAATGTCGTCATATGTATTTTTACTACAAAATACAGTATTGTGAGTTTCATTTACCTTTTTACCCTTTATATTTTTGGGCTGAGAATACATGCGCAACTTTTATAACTGTTTTACGAAATAGACACAAGTAATCGAAATTACGTTCTATGGTTGAATGATCGAAACTGAATATGCCCCTTTTTATTAAGTCTGGTAATCTAAGAATTAGGGAACAGACACCCTAATTGACGCGAACTCTAAAGATAGATCTATCGGGCCCAACAAGCCCCATCCAAAGTACCGGATGCTTTAGTACTTCGAAATTTATATCATGTCCGAAGGAGGATCCCGGAATGATGGGGATATTCTAATATGTATATTGTGAATGTCGGTTACCAGGTGTTCAATCCATATGAATGATATTTTTGTCTCTATGCATGGGACGTATGTTTATGAGAAATGGAAATATGAAATCTTGTGGTCTATTAAAATTATGGAATGATTATTTATGTTAAACTAATGAACTCACCAACCTTTTGGTTGACACTTTAAAGCATGTTTATTCTCAGGTACGAAAGAAATCTTCCGCTGTGTATTTGCTCATTTTATAGATATTACTTGGAGTCATTCATGGCATATTTCAAAAGATGTTGCATTCGAGTCGTCGAGTTCATCAAGATTATTATCAAGTCAATTATAGTTGGATATATTATGAAATGGTATGCAAGCCTGTCAACTTTCGATGAAATGAAAGTTTGTCTTTTCAAAAACGAATGCAATGTTTGTAAAATGTATCATATAGAGGTCAAGTACCTCGCGATGTAATCAACTGTTGTGAATCGTTTATAATCGATATGGACTTCGTCCGGATGGATTAGGACGGGGCATTAAAGTTGGTATCAGAGCGGTGGTCTTAGCGAACCAGGTCTGCATTAGTGTGTCTAACTGATAAGTCGTTAGGATGCATTAGTGAGTCTGGACTTTGACCGTGTCTGCATGTCAAAAATTTTGCTTATCATTTAGTGTCGAAAATTATTTGCTTATCATCCTTAAAGTCTAGACAAGTCTTACTGCCTCTATTGCATAGACAGTGTATAGATAAGTTCATATCTTAGCGTATATGTTATTGTTACCTTTGCCTGACAGCTTCCGTAGATTCCTCCATAATTTATGGGATTTTAGTATTATATATGCATATGTAAATTATGTATTGCAGGGTACTAATCTACATCCTATAATCTATTTCTTATCGAAAATCCTTCATCTGATCGTACGAGATGAATTCCTCAAGCAGTTCAAATTCCTCGGATTCCGAATGCTATTCCGATATGGAGTTTCACCTATCAGCGTCACCGGAATGAATCAATCAATCAGTCATCCCCAATTCATCTGATGGGTTCGTAGTCGACTTAATCAATGGAGACGCGAAGAAGGCGATCCCTTCCATCAAACGAATTCACCTATTGACCATGAACCTGAAGCGTTTACCGGCGAACCTGTTCGAGACACCATTTTCTCTCTCACTTCCAGAGTGTCTGGTCACGATTATATACTATCTCAGATTCTAAACCTCATTCATCTGCTCGTTCGAACCGACAATCATCTTAGTATAATAGAAGAAGTTAACGAGCTTCACGCCCGAGTTGTAGCCTTGGAAAAGATAGTGCAAAATTTACCAGCTTCAGCAACATCACCGGCATCAACAGTACCATCAATAACAGTACCAGTACCATCAACAATCCATGCCTCAACATCTCACTCTGTACCTCAAGTATAATCATCGTTCTACGTATCGTTCTACATCATTTATCTTCGTTCGACATGGCGATTATGTAATCTCTATTGTTTTAGAGATTATATATTCTTGTTCCAACGGTAAATCAAATGAGTTTAATATCATATTGACTCATTAAATCCATGATTACATCTGAAGAAAATATATATGTATATATATTTTCATAAAGATTGTAATTAAAAATTCTTGTGTACAAACTGTTAATGGTGAAAATATTTTAACGGGTAGGTAATACCCGAGGAGTATTTAGATTTCACATTAATAAGTTACACTGTACATTCTTCGAATATAATTCAATAGTCGTTTACTATCCTACTTACGTCCACCGATATACAAATCCGTTCACCACAGAATAACCATATACATCCAATTTCATATTTGGATTTTGATTTATCAAAAATCAAGTGGCATAATGAAGGAAACATTTGACAAAATAAAATTTGTTAGAAACAAACAAATTAACTATGAGAAATTTTGTTAAGAATCCACGCTAACTGTTCCTAACTAATTGTTCCCAGCTAACTGATTACACTTTATTTATCGCAATTTAATTATCGCAATTTACATTCTCGCAATTTTATTTATCGTCATTTAATTTCTGTTATTTACTTTACGCACTTTATTTATCGTCATTTAATTTCTGTTATTTATTTTTACGCACTTTAAATATCGGGACACGTATACAAGGTTTTGACATATCATATCGACCCATCTATATATATTATTTGGAATAACCATAGACACTCTATATGCAGTAATGCGGGAGTTAGCTATACAGGGTTGAGGTTGATTCTATAATAATATATATACTTTGAGTTGTGATCGAGTCTGAGACGTATACGGGTCACGACACGTATTAATTAATTCGAATATTATATAGTAAACTATATATGAATTATTATTTGTACACTGCTAACTATGGACTATCAACATTGGACAATTAAAATGAATTAAAATATTGATTATAACATATGAAACTAAACATTTCTTCAAGTTTTCCACTTAGTCTCATCTTAAACCTCATTTGTATCTTGACAATTACAGTCTGCGTTCAAACCTTTCATGATTCTTGAAAACACCTCAATCGAGAGGATGAACCAACCACACTTCATCTACGGAAGAAAAAATTTATGCATATAGTTATGCACCTAAGAAACTCTCGGCAATTGAGTAAAAGTTTAACACGTAGCCGCGTCAGATCCTTTGGCATTTATTAGCAAAAATAACTTTGCGATCCCTTTTCAAAGTAGCCAATTTTGTCACAGCTCCAGCAGGTCAACTTCGACTTTTCATTCGAAGTAACCTTACTATAAATCCTGATATATACAATTACCCTTTTGATACCGGAGAATTCTTTTATATTCCACCATATTACCAGCAGACGTACCAGCAACCTTGTTGCTTCTTGGCTTAAATCTCTCTGACAAATCATTATATTTATTCATTGAAACCCAATCATATACTCATCCGCATCTTGTAACGAGAACTGCCATACCAATTACCGGGAATCAGCCATCAGTGCTTTGAAAACTCACAGCATATCTACATCAACAGTTATATGTATGACATTTATCTCTTAGAATTATGATCTCTCATTCTGAAATTCTGAAAAGCACTCGGTCACAAATCAATACTCTGAATGTTGAAAAAAAGCTGAATGAAGCAGCAGAAACCATAGACAACCATAAACGCCCTTAATCATCAGAAGTTTGATGATAAAGAATAGTATGTTGGAAAAGCTCAGAAAAGTTAGAACTGGAAAACTGATTGAGCAAACTACGTAGGAGTCTTTGAACAAATCACAAGAACTAAGCTTGTACATTAAGAATCCTGATGATTCTGTTTCTGATGAAATCTTTAGCGAATACCTTGCTTCTGACTCCAAACTCATGCGGATAAATTTTCTTTACCACCCTTCGATATTAGAAATTCCAAGATATCATCGTATCTTTCATTATAAATATCCTCTATATTTCTGAAGATATTTTCATAACTATTCTAATCTGAAATCATTAATCTCTTCGTGCTATCAGTGTTACATCATATAGAAACTGTTAGTTTCTATATTCTGTAAACTTTTGAGCTTAAAATATGAATGTTATTGAAGTAATGTTCGGAACCGAAGCATGAGTTAGTATAATATAATGACACTTGATCAACGTGATTATATTACAATAAGTCATGCTGAGTTTCTAAATGGAACATGATGATTCACAGATCATAACGTCATCATGTGCCATGTTACACGACTCTTACGTTCTGTCTAATCTATAAACATATTAAGAACATATTTTTCTTGATAGTCCTATCTTTTCTTGAATTCTGGTAATTTAACAAATCAAATTGTGCTATTACCGTTTCTTTCTTAGGACACTAACAATGTTCATTCTGAAACTTATATCTGCGAATTCTGGACCATTACCAGAGATGCACAATCGCAAGAAGAAGAAGAAACGAAGGGACAAAGCTCCGAAATATAAATTGGAGTATAAATCGCAACAAATAAGGGGGGAAGTATTAACTGTGGATGACAGTTATTATAGGAGACAGGAATAGGGACATTGAAATATAAGGAAGAATATAAAGCCCAACAACAACACCGAAATTACAAACTGTGGATATCAGTGCGTATAGCAATATAAAGACACGGGAGGATTATAAATACAATAATCCCTAGAGCATAGTAGAAATAAACAGATTCATTCTGTGGAAGTTGGAAAAGGAGAATGATTGTTACGACAGTCAGGATAAGGACAAGGATTAGAATTAGATTAAGCATTTTCACAATCTTCTGGATTTGGGAATTGAGTATAGAAGTGGTGAAAACTAATGGAACGGAAAAGGTAAATTTATAATGGAAATATCAGATGTAGTAATCGAGACAAATCGTCGCATTTAATTATAGAGATCTTAATTTCCTTATTCGCCAAATAATCAAATCTTTTAGATTTCGAAGATTTTCTTTATATCCCTTGAATTCCGGAATTTAATCAAGACGACGTCAAAAGTTAAGACAAACTTTATTTTCTAAATTCAACCCTGACTCTGTCAAAAGTTAAGATGAATCTTTACTTTCCTATTTCACTCTTTGGTGATAGCTTCATTCGTGCTCTTCGAATAATCGAATTATTTTATCTGTATTATGCAATAATGATAAAACTCTATTTATCAGCTCATATTCGTCAGGAAAACATATTTATCGTTAGCCATGACGACCTCACTCAAATTTCGGGACGAAATTTCTTTAACGGGTAGGTACTGTGACGACCCGGGAATTTGCGACTAAATTTAAACTTAATCTTGATATGATTTCGATACGATAAGCAAAGTATGTAATGTTGAGTCTAGAAAATTTTGAAACAATGTTCATATATTCAATTGACTTTCGACTGTTTCCGATGATTCACGAACCATTGCTTGTAAATATGTGGATATATATAAATATGTGTATATATAAATATATGTATAATATATATAATAACATGAATATTAATAAACTTTTATATACATTTATTGTTATAAATAAATATGTACAATAAAATACATTGTAATAAAAACTATTATTTTATATGTATATATATTTTAATCATTTAATATATATTTATGTGAATAGTAAATTTTGTTATTTAAAACTGTTTATATATATACATAGTGTATATTAAATATATTTAATTTTGAGCTTAAATGGTAAATGTCTGTAACTTTCGGTTGACGTTTAATTATTTTAAAATAGATCTAATATATATATAAGAAGTTCTAAAATAAATGTTGTTTCAAAATTTGATTAAAAAGACAATAGTTTTGATAAATATTTTTTTTACCATTTCAATCTAAGTTTTTGTACTTCGTACATATAAATTGGAACAGAAAATAAATATTTTTCGAACCTTTTTGATCAGGTTTCAAACAGGTAATGAGTGAAATAATTAAATATGTTTAATCAAAAAAATTGAGATTTTTATGAATACTTTTATATGTTAACTGTTTAGCAATGGACACAATATAATACTCCGTGAATTAGATATTATTATTAAAGAAACCATTATTTTTTTTATCATTAATAATATTATTATCATTTTTTATGATTTTTGTATCATTATTACTTATTATTATTATGGATATAATGATGATGATGATGATGATTATTATTATTATTATTATTATTATTATTATTATTATTATTATTATTATTATTATTATTATTATTATTATTAATATATTTATTAATTATTAATATTAATCTAAAAAAAAAGTCAAGAACTAGTACCATTCCGTTACCCATTTCAATCCAACTTTTTCAAATTTTGTTTTCTGTCTGTAATCTGTTAGATGTCCATTTCACAACTCAATTAAGATCAATGCAATCACTCTATAAAAGAATTATTCTGCAATTCATTAAGTAAAACATAAAAAATCACAAAATAAGCTCGACACTCTGTACATTCATTTTTTTCACCATATTTAGATTTCGAATGAATTTTCAAAATGTAATAATGCAGTCTTGTTAGGAATCGTCTATCTAAACTATCTGTAAGTTTTCAATCTTCAATTCTTTCTATCAATTTCTAATTTGAGAGTCAAAGTTTTGGTTTTCAAAGTCAACTAAGTGTTCTTGAATCAAATTCGAGTTTGTTTTGATATCTCCAGTTAATTTGATGATCCATAAAGTTTATAGGAATGATTTGCAACACAATTCATGTTGTAATCATAACCTATAACACTCTTAATCTAAAAATCAATTTTTGAGTTCTTGAGTTCTTCACAGTAATATACACTAACGTAAATTCGAAACAAATTTCAAAAACTAAAAATTCAGAGTTGTTAGGAATCATTTACTTAAACTTCCTGCAAAATCTCAAGTTCCAATTCTTAATAACGAATTCGAATTTGCGAGTCAAAGTTAAATTGTCAAAAGTCAACTGTTTTGTTCTTGGAGAAATTAGAGCTTGTTTTGATGTTTTAAGTTCAATTGACGATTTCAATAGTTTTTAGGAATGATTTGAAACATGTTTCATGTTGTAAAGATTGTCCAAAACGAACTCAAAATTGAAAACAAATTTTTTTTTTCTAGCTACTAGCAAGCAGTAGGATTTTTTTTTGTTTTTTTTTCTCATTTTTTTTATATCATGAACACATTTTTATTTTTTGTTTCATGTTTGTTTAGAAGTCCTAAAACCATTTTGATGATTGACTATTAAGAATGAAGTTGTTTGATTGTTTAGATTTTGGTGAAGAAGATGAAGTGGGTTGAAACATATAATAGATAAGTATTTGGGTTTGTATTATAAATCAGAAAAACTGAAATGGAGAAATGGTTAAGGGTGTTGATGAGTGAGCGAGAGGTCTCGGGTTCGAGCCCGGCTTGGTGCAATCTTTTTAAAACTGACTCCTAAGGTAGTTTTATACTTTTAAAAATTATTATTATTATTATTAATATTATTATTATTATCCTTAGTCAGGTATTTCTACAATTATTAATTTTGCAAAACAAAAGATATATATGTAAATATATTATTACATAAAATATACTAATATTATATAAAATTATGTTTCAACTAATATTATTGATATAACATTAATTAAATATCAAATAAGTATCATAATATATTATAAGAATAATTAATACATAACAAATATATAAACTTAATTGATTTATACTATAATGTGTTAATACTTGATATAGGTTCGTGAATCCGAGGCCAACCATGCATTGTTCAATGTCGTCATATGTATTTTTACTACAAAATACAGTATTGTGAGTTTCATTTACCTTTTTATCCTTTATATTTTTGGGCTGAGAATACATGCGCAACTTTTATAACTGTTTTACGAAATAGACACAAGTAATCGAAATTACGTTCTATGGTTGAATGATCGAAACTGAATATGCCCCTTTTTATTAAGTCTGGTAATCTAAGAATTAGGGAACAGACACCCTAATTGACGCGAACTCTAAAGATAGATCTATCGAGCCCAACAAGCCCCATCCAAAGTACCGGATGCTTTAGTACTTCGAAATTTATATCATGTTCGAAGGAGGATCCCGGAATGATGGGGATATTCTAATATGTATATTGTGAATGTCGGTTACCAGGTGTTCAATCCATATGAATGATATTTTTGTCTCTATGCATGGGACGTATGTTTATGAGAAATGGAAATATGAAATCTTGTGGTCTATTAAAATTATGGAATGATTATTTATGTTAAACTAATGAACTCACCAACCTTTTGGTTGACACTTTAAAGCATGTTTATTCTCAGGTACGAAAGAAATCTTTCGCTGTGTATTTGCTCATTTTATAGATATTACTTGGAGTCATTCATGGCATATTTCAAAAGATGTTGCATTCGAGTCGTCGAGTTCATCAAGATTATTATCAAGTCAATTATAGTTGGATATATTATGAAATGGTATGCAAGCCTGTCAACTTTCGATGAAATGAAAGTTTGTCTTTTCAAAAACGAATGCAATGTTTGTAAAATGTATCATATAGAGGTCAAGTACCTCGCGATGTAATCAACTGTTGTGAATCGTTTATAATCGATATGGACTTCGTCCGGATGGATTAGGACGGGGCGTTAAACTTAAACCCACATCGAATCTCGTATAAGTAAATACATTATATACACATATGCATAATCATTCCACTCACCTCAAGACTCTTGTGGAAGCTAACCGAGCTTGCAAACCTTCAATGTAACGTACCTATTACATTATGCATTTATTAACATACAATCTAGTTGAATTAAATGCCAACCACATCTCTTGAACATTTAAGGACCTGTTTGCGTTAAATGACTCAACTACACCAAAACCGCCCATTAATGGCCATGCCTCGTCATAAATCACTAAAAGCTGGTGATTAGGGTTTAATAACATCAACCAACATAAACTTGGTGTATTTCATAACCATTTCACCCGATTAGGTCAACTAGTGCTCTTTTGACTCTTTGACTCACAAATCAAGTCAAACTCACACAATAACAACTCTTTCATCCTTTTAAAAGTGTATTAATGACTAACCACAACATTTAGCACTTACAACCTCAAATCACAAGACCAAACCCTAGATAATAGCTATTTAGGGTTTCCTTTCAACAATCCAACCCAAAACCCACCCATTTAACCCCCAAATGGGTCACACTAGTTCCATATGAACCAAACCCTAGCTTAAACTAGTTAAAACTCAAGACTTAGAGTTAGAACTTACCAAGACTATGAACGTGTAGCTAGAGATGCGATGAACAACTTTAATTCTAGCTTCTAGGATTGATTCACAAAACTTCACCTTCAAATCTTGAGTTTAATCTAATTGGGTTTTAGGATTTGAGAGGAAAATGTGAAAGAAATTGGAAAAGAAATAAGAAAAATAGGATAAGTGGTTGATATTAAAGGCTCCAACCAGATCTACACGCGAAAAGACCAAATTGCCCCTAAACCCTATTTAATTTGAATAGAATTCGGAGTCAGAATTGCAGAGGTGCCGCGGCGCGGCTCCTTTGTCGCGGCGCGACATAAAGAAGGAAAAACGACCCTTCTTAACTCAAGTTCTGATCTGGATTTGCTTTGTTTGTCGCGTCGCGGCCCCGTTCCTCGCGGCGCGGCATTGGCCTGTTCCTGGTCACTTCGACAACAAATCATAAAACGAAGGTTCATACAACTAGCACACCTCATTCACCCTTCCTATGCACGTCTAAACTTCAACCTTAAATCTCACATGACTCAATGCCATCACGACACATTCGTATACGCGTACACGTACGCATTCGAATATACCCATATATATATACACACATATACATATATGCACTTACACTTAAACTAACACTTGGCTCACTTAATCACACAAACGAACAAGTTATAAGCGTGCTAATAATTAAGGTTGTACCTTTAAACGCGCACGGGAAAACGGGGTGTTACATTATAATTGTTTGTTATTATGGTTTACGCAGGAGATGCAAAATGAAAAAGGGATCCGAATGAAAAATGGATCGTGTGAAGAATTGGGGGAGAAAACCCTAAATTGATCTGAGTTCAATTGTGAAGAATTGAGCGTTTATATCATAGAATAAGACAAAACAATGACAAAAATACCCCTACATGATATGCACGTGATAAGAGGTAACGGCTGATTTTGACAGAAAGTAGACGGGAGGACGAGGGATGTAGATTTTTGATACATTAGGGCGAGGAATGTACAAAAAAAAAAAAAGACATGGAGTCAAATTTGATGTAAAGTTCAGGGACGAGGAATGAAATTTTGTCTATAAATAATAGCAAACTAATATCATTTAAATACGATATACTCTAAATCAATCGGATTGACTTATATATTCCGATTTTAGCTCTTCAAATCTCCCATAATGCTTGAGTGGACCAAAATCATTAACCCTACCAATGGCGTCGTTTAAAAAAATAAATAAACATCAATTAGAATGTGAGTAAATAGTGTTATCCATCAAATAATTAATACGGAGTAGAATAGTTTGATGATTCCTAACCAATAGTAACTAGAAAAAATCCGACCGCGCGTTGCTGCGGTTGTATTCGACGCGCGGTTCAATTTGGATATACGATGTCCGTTTCGCGTATAGTTAGTCGTTTTGTATATGTATATATATGTATGTAATATAACCCGAAATATTTATTTTTTTTAACGATGTCCGTTTCGCGTATAGTTAGTCGCGTTGTGTTCGTAAAATTATTTCGAGTTGAACGGTGGTCTCGGAAAAATTTAACTCGCACCGAGCGTGAATATAGGGCCCGTTATTTAGTGTTTTTTTAACGATGTCCGTTTTGCATATAGTTAGTCCCGTTGGGTTCGTGAGATTTTTTCGAGTTGAACGGTGACCTCGGAAAAATTTAACTCGCACCGAGCGAGAAGATAGGACCCGTTATAAATTCGGGTGGAGTAAGGTTTTTTTATTTTAATTAAATTATAAATTTACGTTTTTTACCCCTAAAAAAGTGTAAAGTTGAAGGGTTGTTGTGTAATTTGTGCGAAAGTTGGAGGACCATTTGTAGTGTGAACGCAAACTCAAAACGACAACTCGGTAAAACTGAAACGACCAAATTTGGGGGAGGTTTAGTATATAAGATTAATAATTAATAATAATAATTAATAATTAATAATAATAATTAATTAATAATTAATAATTAATAATTAATAATTAATTAATAATAATAATAAAATAATAATTAATAATTAATAATTAATAATACCACCTACCAACGATTTGTTTTTTAAACCGTTGAAAGGAACCAAACTACAACCATTCAGGCCAGTCCTGTTTTTATATATATATATATATATATATATATATATATATATATATATATATATATATATATATATATATATATATATATATATATATAAATCAATGGGTAAGTAACCAATCGGGGGGAAGCGGGGGGAAGAAAAAAAAAATTCGTTTTTTTGAATTTTTTTTTCTGGCATCAAGATCACACGAAAATATAAACATTTAGAAGAGACACCTCGTGATGAATGTTATTATTTAGGCAGGAAAACGATCGACAAAAATAACATTCAATATAATATTGTTCGTGAAGAATATGAACGTTTTTTTTTCCATGTTTTGTGAAGTAAAATTTAGCCCGATTTAGAGTTTAGGGTTTAGGGTTTAGGGTTTGGAGTTTTGGGTTTATTCCATAAACCCAAAACACTAAACCCTAAACCCTAAACTCTAAACCGTTCGTGTTAAAAACTCAATCTAAATCTTAAATCTAAACCCTAAATCTAAACCCTAAACCCTAAATTTCTAAACCCTAATATCTAAACCCTAATATCTAAACCCTAATATCTAAACCCCAATAGCTAAAACCTCAAAATACGCTCGAAAAACACGATAATTGTTATATATTACTTCTTCGAGCGTTTTCCCGCCAAAATAAAAACATTTATCAAAAAGTGTCTCTACTAAATGTTCATATTTGCATCTCATCTATAATGTTCGTGAACAAAGTTTTTTCAAAAAACGAAAAAAAAAAAAAAAATTTGCTTCCCCCGAATGGTTACTTCCCTCTTGATCCTACCAATATATATATATATATATATATATATATATATATATATATATATATATATATATATATATATATATATATATATATATATATATATAACTATATCATCTTATTTGTAATTATTTATTTTTTAAATATTTATGTTTAAAATATTTATATTTAATATATTTATATTTTAAATTTAACGTTGGTAAATGTCCAACTAGACCTTTTAAGGTCCCGATCGTCTCGTCAACGTCTTGCGCCTATTTCCACCTTTTCTTCAAGTAAGATGATTTATGAGACTAATACAACATAAAAAGACATTAGGCGAGATGTATTAAGAATGACTTCACCAAATGCATTCCTATTTTGAGAGTTGGACCCTTTTTGTCCCGTTTTCGATAGAGTGCTCAACCCAGGAGTAAAAACCCCCGAACATGGATATTTTCCTCTAGAAGATTCCGTGATTAGCGATGGTTGTCCCAATATTCTGTCCACATAGCTCCAAACCACCCTAGCACCTTCTATGCATCACAAATAACACAAACCAAACACAAATTGGTTCGAAGACTTAGACTTCTGATAGTAAGTTTGAAATATACCAGCAACTTACTCAGAAGAATACTAAAATGTAATAACAGGGTGGGAATGAACTGTAAAAAGCATTTATTTATGAATTGTTTAAGACGGTACCAAGATATTGACTATATGAGAATGAACATTATACCTTGTTGTGTAGATGTCTGCAGCAAGAGCTGTTACACCCCCAACAGCTACAACCATCTTGTTTTGATCAGTTAATATTTGCACGTAATCCACCTAAAAAACAGATCATTTACCCGCTTCATTAAAATATTAATCGTTTTAACACGGATAGTATATTATTCCATCTATCAAAGGCTACAAGAAAGGCATGTTGGGTAACAGTCGAAACAGATTTCAGTGAAAAGGGTTTTTTTAGCAACACTCAAAAAAGGGGATCGAGTTGGATCGACTACCAAATACTTTTTGACCATTTTATAAATATATCCTATATAATAATTAGACAAAATTGCACGGGGGTCCCTGTGGTTTGTTCAAAACAGCAAACGTAGTCCAAAAGTATTATTTCAACTTGGGGGGTCACTGTGCTTTGTAATAGTTGCATGGGGGGTCCAATCGACTAACTTCTGTCAACAACTAACGTTTTAAACCCTCACATGCCTGGCACATGAGGGTATTTTCGTCTAAAGCATTTATGTACACCCTTTTAATAGGTAGCTGGAACCATTTTATTTCATTGAATGCAAAATTGTAGTTTGGTGGCGACGATTCAATCTCTGAAACCCTAATTGCATGTAAAAATGGTTAATCCTTTGTATCACAGGCGTACGGAGGAGTTGGATTATGATTTACCCCTAATATACGGTATTAATTTCTACATTCACCACTTCTTTTACAGTATCTACTATTTCTGTGTTTTAGGGCAAAATTATTTGTTTTGCAGGTCGTGAACCTACTTTATTTAGTATAAAGTTACACCATGGTGGGTCGTTTACTCCATTTCCAAGAAGAGAGTATGTGAATGGTCATGTGACATATTTTGATCTCATTGATACAGATAAGTTTTCAGTTAATGAATTGAATGATATGGTGGAAGATTTAGGTTATGATGGGCATAAGGTCATGTTTTATCACTTTCTTAGACCAACAACTAATTTGGATTATGGATTAGAAGCTCTGGGTAGTGATATTGATGTAATTAACATGATTCAGTATGTTAAAGAGGATAGGGAAATAAGTGTGTACATTGAACATGATAACACCACCTTAACAACTTATCAGAGTCCTAGACAGAAAGGACTTGTACTGCAAGAGATTGAAGAGGAGGTTGTTCCTATAGTTAGAAGCAGAAAAAAGCCAAAGTTGCAAAAAAGATTAATGTTGGAATGGCATGAAGGTGAAAGCAGTCAACCTAGTGAATCAATTATGTTTAATAACACCCAAACTACTGAGCCTGAAGTTTACAAACCAAGTGTCACCCAAGAGTCAGTGTATGACAACATTCAACCTACTGCAGATACATTTGATGATTTAGATACATTTGACCCATTTGATGGTTTAGATACATGTGATTTAGATACAATGGCTCAAATGGAGAAAAAGAATGGGATGGGTGATCCAAATGTTGAGAATGATACTGTTGTTGATGAAGAGAATGTTATACAGGAAGAAATTGTTGATATGGGTGAATTCAGTTACAAAGGTACTAAAGAGAAATCCAATGATAAGCAAGAAAGTAGACAAAAAGTAAGATGTGTACAACTTGATGATTTAGACAATGATGATTTTGAAAGTGATTTTGAGAATGAGGATAACATTGAAGGATAAAGGAGAAGAAGAATTAGGGAGTTACAGAAAGAAGAAATGGAAAGGAGGGGTATGGAGACAAGTTTCTTTACACTAGGCCAAGAGTTTATTAGTCAGAAGAGCTGAAGAATGCTATTAAAGTACATGCCATTGAAACTAGGAGGAATATTGTCTTTTTAAAAATGACAAAAGAAGGGTAAGGGCTGCATGTGAAGGTCTTGTTATTGATATAGTGGGATCTAAGGTGGGATCCAATGTGGGTCAATGTTCAAATAGTGATCATGTGGGAACCAATGAGGTACAAGTGGGGTTGGTCAAATATTCAATGAAAAAAGGACAAAAAAGGTGAAAGCAAAGAAACAAGTTGCTGATAAAGGGGTATTGAAAGAGAAAAGGAAAAAGAGGAAGCACAATATTAAATGTACATGGGTCCTCCATGCCTCACCAGATCTCAAAACAAATCGATGGTCCATAAAAAGATTAGATGATAAACATGTGTGCCAGTTTACTAGGATTATTAAACATTGCACCTCTGATTACCTTGCTACTAAATTGGCTGCTCAACTACCTTCTAACCCTACTATACCAACAAATGCAGTTAAAGTACAACTTGAGGCACAAACAGAATTAAAATTTTCTAAGTTTAAAGCTTATAGAGCTTTGAAGAAGGCTTTGGATGCAATGAAAGGTGATTATAAAGACCAATATGGAGATCTTAGATGTTATGGACAGGAATTGATAAGATGCAACCCTGGTACAACTGTTAAGATTCAAACACAACTATGTGAATCTTCAGACACAGAAAATCTATTTCAGAGAATTTATATATGTTTGGGGCCACTGAAACAAGGATTCAAAGCTTGTGGTAGGGATTTACTAGGAGTGGATGGGGCTTTCATGAAACAACCTGCCACTGGACATTTATTGACTGCAGTTGGCTTGGACTCAAACAATGGAATCCTGCCAGTGGCATATGCAGTTGTTGAGCAAGAAAATTACAACTCTTGGAGCTGGTTCTTGGATTGTTTAGGCAGAGATTTGGATCTGGATACAAATTCCAACTTTACCTTCATCAGTGATAGACAAAAGGTAAGTTACATACATTACTTGATTTGTTTAGAAGACATATGTATACTTTTAATTTAGGTAATAACAATTGTAACTTGTTTTTGTCCAGGGTTTATCACAAGCTATTTTGAGAATCTTTCCTTGTGCTGAACACAGATATTGTGTGAGGCACATTCATGAAAACATGAAAACAAGAGGGTACAATGGACTTGTATTTAAAAATCACTTATGGAAATGTGCTACTGCTACTACTGTTCCTCACTTTCAAAAGTCAATGCTTGAATTGAAGGAATTCAGCAAGGAATGCCACATCTATTTATCCAAGATCCCACCATGTCAATGGTCAAGAAGCCACTTTACAGGTAATTGCTTAAGTTACATACTTTGTAACAGTTCTTAAATATTAAATGAATTGTTAAGTTCTTTAATATTTTGTCAATGTTTAATTAACTTCAAACAGGTAGGGCTAAATCTGATGTGCTGTTAAATAATGTGTGTGAGGTTTTAAATCGTTGGTTGGTAGATGCTAGAGATAAACCCATTATTACTTGCTTAGAATATGTTAGAGAATACTTGATGAGGAGGATTGTTACAACTAGGAAAAAGATTGCTAAGTGTAATGGGCCATTTACACCAAGTGGACAAAAGATGTTTGATTTAATCACAAAGGAAGCCCATAAGTTGCAAGTTCTTTGGAGTGGAAGTGAACTATATCAAGCGAAAGGGGTCAGTGGTGAACAATATGTTGTTGACTTACAGAGGAAAATATGTACTTGCAGAAGATGGGAAATTACTGGTATGCCCTGCAAACATGGAGTAGCAAGTATTTGGAACATGGCAGACAATTCAGGTGATGTTGGTATACCTGAGAAGTGGGTGAACCCTATTTACTTCTTGGATACTTGGAAAAGGACATATGCTTTTACAATTAACCCAATTAATGGTAGGAGTATGTGGAAAGAACCAACTGCAAACAAACTACTTCCACCAATCATTGTACCTCAAGCTGGTAGACCAAAGAAGAATAGGAGAAAAGGAATTGATGAGAATGAAAGTATGAACAATAATGGAAAGTTGTCAAGGAGGGGAAAGAGTGCAACATGTGGAAATTGTGGTGTTTATGGTCATAACAAGAGGGGATGCCCCAATGGAAGCCAGAATGTGGATCAAAGCAACAATGGAAGCAAGAATGTGGGTCAAAAGAGGAAGAAACAAGCAGATTCAAGTGGCACCAAGAAAAAATGAAACAAGTTGCTTTTGATGATGTAATGTGTTAAAACATTTGCTTTTGATTAGCTATTTTGTAATGGTTTAGATTTTGTACCAAGGGCAGTTTCTTTTGGTTTGGTATTTTGTAATGGTTTGAATTTAGACATGGTTTAGATTGGTACTATTTTGATGTTTATTTTGGTAGCATTTCATGTAATGTAATGGCAAAACATATCTGTAATGGTTAAGTTTATTTTTTGGCTTATGTATGTCGTGTGTTTCCAGTTTGACAACAACATATTACATGGTTTATTTTTTGGTTTATGTACAACAATTAAAACATCAAAATGGTGCTACTTTTTTCATTCAACAACAAATCCAACAAAAAACAACATTACAGCACCTTCACTACATTACATCAACCATTACTACATTACTACACTAACATTCCAAAAAACAACATTACA
The DNA here is from genome assembly GCF_046630445.1 of Rutidosis leptorrhynchoides. NCBI lineage: Eukaryota > Viridiplantae > Streptophyta > Magnoliopsida > Asterales > Asteraceae > Rutidosis > Rutidosis leptorrhynchoides. The sequence continues at coordinate 46,611,760 of NC_092334.1, read as the reverse complement.
GCACCATCACTACCTTACATCACCCATTACTACACTACTACACTAACATACACCAACAAAAGTATCCAAGTACAGATTACAATGATCTTCATCCTTCTTAATTCCATTAGCAGTTCATTACAACGATCACAAACAGGTGGGTCAATCCAGTCAAAGAAGCTGCATTCAGAAAACTAATAAAACCCTAAATTAATTCAACAATAAAAAGAAAGAACAAAACCAATTAATTAGGGTTAATGTGTTCAGTACCGTTTTTGAACAGCCGTAAAAACGTCTCCCAGGGTTTCGATGTGTGCGGGACAAATAAATCACTGCACGCCTTCCACAATAACAATTGACCATCGTTTGATTGTTGGAGCAAGAGAGGGAATTGTTGGAGCAAGAGAGAGAGTAGAGATGAAGTGTTGAAGCAGAAAAAAATTAAATTGATTGAATGAGAGAGAAGGGGGAGTACAGGTGGTATAAAAGGGTGTACATAAATGCTTTAGACGAAAATACCCTCATGTGCCAGGCATGTGAGGGTTTAAAACGTTAGTTGTTGACAGAAGTTAGTCGATTGGACCCCCCATGCAACTATTACAAAGCACAGTGACCCCCCAAGTTGAAATAATACTTTTGGACTACGTTTGCTGTTTTGAACAAACCACGGGGACCCCCCGTGCAATTTTGTCTAATAATTAATAATCCCGTATAATAGTAATAGTATTAATAAAAGAATAGTCTAAAATTATTAAGGAAACAATTTATGAGGTTGTATGCCCAAGTTAGACGTTGGACAACCCCCCACCCATAAGAATGTCTCATTTGCCCATTTCCTTATAGCGAACTTTTATCATGTAACCCGAACACGGACAAAATCGCTCCTTTCACAAATAAATGTGTCAAAATATGTATATGTATTATCTATGCTGAAGGTAGCTTTTAACACAAATTGTTCAATGAAACCTCGTTATTATACATAAACTCAAGGCATCATTATAAGTGATTTTGATAAGAATATCTACCACCAATATGTTCGAAAGTGGTGTTAATTGCAGAAACCCATTTTTCTGTCTCAGCATTCGCAAGTTCTAATAGAATCCTCTTATTAACGTCTTCAGCCAAGTTAGCTTCGTGGGCCCTTCCTTCTGCTTCAGCCATAGCCTTAACCTTAATTGTTAGTAACACAATAGCGTTGTTATTTACTCTAATCATTAGTTGATGATTTAACAATAATTGATGAGCATTGCTGTATTGATACAGATACAGTTCTTTAACCTTAAAATCAAAGAAACTTCCCTGATACATTTGTGTATAATGAGAAATCAAATAGAGTAAACATACATGATGCACTTTATATAAACCGTCATCAATTAGATAAAAAAAAACTCTGAAGCGTCAAAAAAGAAACGTTGTGGTGTTACATCACAGGCTGAATTGCAGAAGGATTAAATATTTTTGATGTGCGGATTGTAAAGGAGGTTTTGAAACCCTAGAAAACGAATTAATTTCGACGAAAAAACGATGAATCATCCATGCTAATTGTATCTGGTGAACCCTAATTATGAATTCGCAAGATCCCAAAAAACTGTAATCGACAATCTGCGTTTGAAATCCGTCGGTCTATAGGGCCACGTGTAATTTTATCAAATTAATTAGAATTAATCTTGATTGTTTAGTATATTGACACGTCAGCAAGATGAACAACAATTCCCAAGATTTATAATAGGGTATAGATTTATCTCTTAATGACACCCCTAACTCCCTAAGGGCTATCACTAAAAAACTTCTTTTTTTATTAATGTGAAACTTTTAGACACCCACATTTAGAATTGTAAATTGCATATACAAAATATAGCGTCTGTGAAGGGTGAAACTGGGTTTAGCAAAAACAAATGAGTTGAGCTTCAATTCGATCCAATTTTCGTCAACTCCAAGTTCTTTTCTTTATATATAAATATAAGATCGACTACATTCATGCATGGCACAATAATCTTAGTTTATCATTATTGCATGATCAGTCAAAGATGAGTTCAATAGCTAATCTTGAAAAAGTTTCTGATAACGAAGATCTAGCAAAACAAATCGCAATCAAATTACCGATAAAATCCCTTGTCCGTTTAAATGAGTATCCAATAGTGGGAATCTCTTGCTTCTAGTCATCACTTTGCTGACCTTTTCTAGTCGAACCCAGTTTGGAAACCGTAACCTTGGCTCCCCTTCTAATTTATTTATTCGTACTAATACGAGTAAACCGACTTATGTGTTTCGTCTTTCTTTTATATTGGGAAGCCTCTGGCTCCTTTCAAATCATTATATCTTGAAAAGTTCGATAGAGGGTTAAATCTAGATACGATGGGTATAATGAATGAGGTGCAATCATTGAATGGTTTATTGTTATGTAGCACAAAGTGGACACTAGATTATTATGTGTACAATCTAAACCTTAATGAATGCAAATGTCATTCCAATATATGATTGGATGATCTCTATCAGTTTAACAAAAACCATTGCGCCATGAGTTTGGTTTTTGATCTACTCGAATCTCCTTATTACAAAGTCGTTTATTTTCGCATGTACTTAGGGACTAGTTCTGGACATAGGAAGATTTATGATTCTGAAAATAAGAATTGGGTGTCATTTCGAAGTAAAGTTGCAGTGAATGTTCTAACTGGACGTCTAACATGCCCAGTTTTGACACAACCATTCAGACAAGCACTACAACCTTACTTTGAAAAAACGTGCAACTCTTATTTTCGGATCGTAAATCTCTTCAAAACTATTCCTTGAGTGCATGTGAAAACAAACAACTTTGAAATGATGATATTCTAGTGGGTCAAAAACCAAACGCATAGTGCAAGAGCTTTTTGTCAAACCAATAGAGATTATCCAAATCATATCTTGGAATGGCATTACATTCATTAACGGTTAGATTGTACAAATAATAATCCAGTGTCTACAGTGTGCTACATAACAACAAACCATTCAATAAAGGCACCACCTTCATTATACATGTCGTATATTGATTTAACCTCATATCAATCTTTTCAAGATCTAAGGATTTCAAAGGAGCCCGAGGCTTCCCAACATCAAAAGAAAAAAAACGCATAAGCACGTTTACTCATATTGGTACAAACGAGTAAACCAAAAGGAGAGCCAAGATTATGGTTAAGTCCTCCAAAAGGAGGGTTATGGTTTCGGTTCAGGTAAAGTGACGACCAGATTCAAGAAATTACACCCATATGGATACACATTTAAAAAGGAAAAGGGATCCAACCGATAATTTGATTGCAATTGTTTCACTAGATCTTCATTATACGAAACTTTTTCGGCGACAGATATTGAACTAATCTTAATCGATCATGCAATGATGAAAAGCTATTAAGATGATTATGGCATGCATAAAAGTAGTCAATCTTGTTTATATATAAAGAAAAGAACTTAGGTTGACAAAATTTTGGACTGAATTGAAGTTCATCCATTTGTTTTTGCTAAACCCAGTTTCACCTTTCATGCACGCTTTATTTTATACCAACATATATGCAATCTAAGTGTAGGTGTGAGAAAGTTTCACATTAATTAAAAAAGAAGTTTTCTAATGATAACCCTTAGGGCTATCATTAAAACATAAGTTAGATGCATATAATAGTGGTATAATTTGCTAGTACAAAATAAAGCGTATTGTTGTGCCAATAACATCACCCACATTATCATCCAACATCCCACTATCCCGCTGTTACAAAATAAAGTGTATTTTTGTGCAAGTAACACCACCCAAATTATCATCCAAAATTCATGCTGGTAGCTCCAAAATGGGCCTCCCAATAGGCACCCTAACCTTAAACATAAACAAGATTTATGCAATTAGTAACTTCACCTTATAAACAGTAGAATTATGAATGTCATTACTGAACCACTAGATTATCACATGCACATAATCATACACAAGAAAACCTGATCATTAAGCATAGCGTAAGGTGTCCCCTTCGAATCCAATAGGATTAAAACAGCTAGCTGGTCCTCGTGAAAAAACGATACCTATAACCTAATAAAAGGCACGCAATTTAAAGCATAAATAAAATCAAAATCAACATATTGTTGAATACAAATGAAGTTTATAAAGCAATAGAACTCGTCCCATTTAACCCCCATAAAACTCACCTCAACGTTTATACAACAATAGAACTCATCCCACGTACTAAGTACTAAGCACCTAACAATCAATATAAACAATGTTTTAAGACGTTTTATGACTCTGGAACATATCAACCACCTATCTAAAAAAGTTGGACTTTTAAAAGTCAAACTGAAATCCCTAACCGATCACTTTCATCACTTCAATTTACTTTAATCATATAAACAATAAATTTCCTTTCTTTTATTATCAAAACCATAATACTTATCAATCAATACCATTAACACTTAAACACACTGTAAAACTCCAGATTTGTTCATCATTGAGTTTTGTAGCTGTCTGACTTTTACAAAGTCAGACTACAATATCTAGCAGCTTAGTTTCACTAATCTCACTTGCATTTGTCACCCTCACTTTCTCAATAATAACATTAATAAAGTAAACTCATGACTAATTGTGTTAGTTTACCCTAATAATTAATACAATTAACAATCAAAATTCCCAATTTCGCATAATTATTATTATTAGATAGGGTTCTTCAAGTTCAAGAACAATTATATACCCTTCTTACATCTCAATTAACCTCAATTACTCATATCCCACACAACTTAGGGTTTATCTAAATTAACCCTAGACATCAAATTAATGAGTTAGGCATACCATGTTCATACCTTAGAACTTGAATTCGGTTCTAGAGGTTCGGTTTAATGGAATTAGGAATAAATTTCAGTTTTCCCTCAGTGTTCTTTCTTTCGTCGCACAAGAAAACTCCAGGAGGTTCTCCAGTATTTATGCACGTTAATTTTGTGAGGGTAGGGTTGTTATGTGGTTTCACTAATAGTTCCTAGAATATACGTATTTTTTTGAAATAGTTCCTAGAATATTTTTTTTAATTTATGCGCCGAATGATTCATAATTTAAATGATTCAAAGGTTCTGAATGAATTTAATTCTTAATTACAGTTTGATAATCGTTTTAAATGAGCAATGTTTATGATGTAAACTTACCTTATTAACTTTTATATTAATGATAACTGGAATATATTTGTTTTATAAGTGTTATCGATATAATTTAAAGATAATATTACATAAACTTTATGTGCTTAATAGTTAAGAGACCATCTCAACTCTGAATGGTTTAGCAATGAATATCTGAACCATTGAGCACCATCAGTCATTCAGATGTAACAAACAAACACACCCTTAGTCCTTGTGGTTTTAGGGTGTGTTTGGCGTGTAGCTTATTGGAGCTTATGGAAGCTTATGGGAGCTTGAGCTTATGATTTTAATAAGCTCCAAGTCATAAGCTTCGTTTGGTAGTCAAAAAAAGTAGAGCTTATGAAAATCATAAGCTCTGAAAAAATAAGCTACTTGTAGTAGCTTATGAAAAAAAGTAGAGCTTATGAACTGAAAAATAAGTTCCAGCTAGTTTACCAAACATTTATAAAAAATAATAAGCTCCAGCTACTAGTTTCAAAAACAAGCTCCAGCTCCAGCTACTTTCGTCCAAACATACCCTTAGTGTTTTGATATATTTAGACCTTGTGGATTTTATAATATTGTTGAGATAATCTTTGTATTATTGAGATAATCCCTTTGGTTCTATCAAAATTCATCTTCACCCTTCATCTTTATCTACAAAAATATGAAATCAATTACAAAAAGATGAATTTATCCTCACATGTAATGCACATGTCAACATTTAACGAAAATTAGACGGACGAACCCCACACAACATTTGTAAAATGAAGGGATTACCGTAACTAAAAAAAAAAAAGTCAAGACACCGCCTGCAATTTGATGTATAAACGAGGGTATTTAGTCCAAAGTGGTTTACTAGACACTTGATGTATAAAGAGGGTATTTAGTCCAAAGTGGTTTACTAGAAACTTAATGTACTCATTAGAAAGGATGTCATACAAATTAAGCATTAATTGTGTATTTTTATACGAGACATTTTTATAAAGAAAAGGAGAAGATTGTATATTGCATTACAGCTTTATATTTTTCATAAACATATTTGCCTTTCAGGCTTTCACTTTATGTCATTCATATTTGCCCGTCACTTGAAGAAAGCAATGCCATATACTACAAAACTAACTGTGCAGTATTACACAACCTTCCACATACAAAAATAAATAAAAAAAATATTCATAATTCAAGCTGATGATCTTTTGATCAGAAACGAGTAACCTCGCTAGCTTTTATTTACCAAATAATTTTAAAAAAAAAAAAACATGTAAAACCTCCAAATTAATTAATCTTTGGAGGCATCTTGCGAATCAGAAGGATCAACACATCTCCAAAAGAAACCTAAGCTACTACCCATTATGTTCATTATCACAGCCGAAACTGCTGGCGGCAAAGCAACCATCGGTGAGCTGAAATGTGATGCCGCTAGCACCACACCCAATGATGAATTCTGCATTCCAACCTGCACCATAATTCAATATTTACAAACTCTTGGTACAAAAAGATACTGTACTATAAAAAATTTAATTTACTAGTTCCAAGTAGATGTGCAAACAAGCAGACTGGATGATGGGTCAAAAATAAGTAATAAGGTACATCTTTTTGGAATGTGTCAAAATGGGTTGTGAATCACCTTGACCTATTGAAACCTAAAAGTAATACCTCAATGGATACGGCTCGGCGTTGTGGCTCTTTAAATCTAGCTAAACTTGCAACAATGTACCTGCAGGTACACACTTATATCATATAAACTATATGGTATACACCTTGGTTTCATGTTAGGTAACATATTTGAATTTCACACATTTGACCAGTCAAGGCGAATAAAAACTCCAATCAACTGGTTTACCAAAAATGGGTCAAATGTGTCAAAACGGGTCACCTCTAGCGAAAATTATAGAAATCTTACCCAACAAAGAAACCTGCAAAATGAAGTAACAGTACCGAAAGCAAAACCATGCCCATTTCACTTGACAAAAGGGCTCGAGTGTAGAGCAAAGGAGACGAATCAGATGATAAGGATGTGAGAACCATTGACGACTTCAGACGACCAACGTTTTCAGAGAATACACTGAGAAACCAAATAGTAGATAAACATTTTTACGAAGTCACTACACTAATAATACATATATACATAAATGTGCGTGTATATTTACAATACCTGCATGCCAGTAGGGATGAGGTTAAAACGGCAAATAGTGGTGCAAAAGGCATTGCAGTTTTCACAACCCGAGGAAAAGTGCTCTGCAAATAAGAACCTAGCATAACAGGTGCGACAACCACCTAGTAAACAATGGAGATTATTCAAAAAAATATTTCATCATATTCAAATAATGCCATTTTGTCAGAAACTTATTACCGTTTCTTATTGTCTTATCTGAATGTGCATTATGAAACTGATTATCTGATTTTTGTGAGTCAAAATGAACTGATTCTCATTATAAATATCCTTAAGTGATTATATAAAGGTTAGAAAATCAGTTCCATACTGACTGCAAAAAAATATGGATTTTGGAGTATTAATATTTTTTTATCCTGTAAGGTTGTTGTATATTTGAGACTATTCACCCAATTTTCTCACAGTTTATAATTCTACGTGAAAGTTTAGCAACAACTGTAAAACATTACATTAAGTAAACCTGCAAGGTGCTGATGGAAAGTTTAATGGCGTCGACACGAATATAAGTACCAGCCAAAACCATTGTTAAAAGAGGAGTAAGAATAACTGCTGCAAGAGTACTACATACTGTCATTACAATTGACAGTGGTACGTCTCCTTGAGCAATCAAGGTCACCTGTAACAACAATACACATCAATATAAACGAGGGTGTTTGAAAACAAGTATTATGAATAACGAAAAAACAAGTCTTAGTTGAGCATGATGTTGAGAAAATATACTTACGACATTAGAAGCGGTACCTCCGGGACAACAAGAAAGTAACATTAAACCAACAGAAAGAGACGGTGGGAGCCGCAACAATCTGCTTATGATAAATCCAAAAGCTGGCATAATCGTGTACTGGCAAGCACATCCAAAGATTATCTAGAAACAAAATGTGGTCGGTCATCTTTAGTACAAGTTTTTGGATACAAAAATATCACTTCAGCTTAAATTTTGCATATTCGGAGAGTAAAAAAAATGTAGTCAGTCACAGAAATACAAATCTACTAAAAAAATTACGAGATTTTATCCCACACCAGTTTCTTATTATTTTATATATAAGTTCAAATGTGCACAAATATATATTACAAATTTTAGGATGTCGAAGAGTCATTGTCAAACAAAACCTTGATATAGTATTACAATAAAGGACTTCAAGATTATGAGATATCATAACAGTTGTCACAACCCCCAATTTTGTATTGTAATAATCTAGGCAGGTTGAATCTTGCTGCATGTTTTCTCAACTCTATACTCAAAAGGAACCAAGGAAGAATCAAACCAAAATCTAAGTAGTTCAACTTCAAACCAATATCTGAAGTTGTATATTTATCACACTGGTAATCAATCAACTAGTATTTATATTTTAAATCATTTTTTGTAATCCTACAAGAGGAAAATTTAATATCCTAAAACTCAAAGACATACCCAAATACATAAATTGCATAATGGTCCCTGCATAAAGGGATGAACTTTGACTATTTAAGGTCATCCTTCAGTTAATAGATATACATAAATTCAATTCAACATTGTTATCAACTTTACTTCAATATTCGCACAGCTCCACCTTTTTAGTATTTCATACATGGTTCTACATTACCTTGATACCTACTACCCGAATTAAACCTGAAACTATAGATAAATTTAGTTACGCAAAAAACATACAGAAAAAGGTCTTTGCAAGAACAAGTTGACCAAATCTTTGAACTCCAAAGTGAGACCCATAGATAACATAATAAACCCAAGTGAAAGACTGTAAGAACCAGGTGCTTTTTCTACAAACCAAGAAAAAGTTGAAGGCTTTAAACAAGCAACAAGACCTCCCACTGTTACATACACAGGATACAAGCTTGCTAAAGTAGACAAGACAGCTTCCCATTTGGGTTTTGCTTGAATTACAGTCACAGGCTCACCAGGGTTGTTTTGGTTAATTGATTGGATTATTAAAGAGGGTTTGGGTTTGATTGTAAGTTGGTGTTTTGGGGGGTGTGACGATATGGGAATTGAGGGTTTGATTGTTCTGAGAAAAGGGGTTTTGATTGTTGATTGATGATGAACATGTTGCTTGGTTCGGAGAGTAAAGGGAGAGTGGGAAATAGAGATTGACATTATTATGATCTATGAGTTGAATGAGTACTAGTGCGACTGACCACCTCAACACCTAAAGTACCAAAAACGGTGAGATGGTTTTTGTTACTTTTTGGGTTTCTATGTCACGCATATCCCAGAGTTTTCGTTTTTTCCCCAAAGAGAATATCCTAAAATTCTTTTGGTTATGAAGTTTTTTTTTTTTTTTTTTTTTTGAAGAAAATAAAAAGATCGAATATGGACCTTGAAAATGATAAAAATGGAGGTCGTTTAGTGTGCGTTTCAGTATTCATTTCAATATCGAATATGACGTTGACCAATACAAAAACAGAAAAATTAAAAAAGAAACAAAAAAAAAAAAAAAACTTAAAACCATTGTCGCTAGGGGGACGATGGGAGGGGGACAGTGGAATCGACGATGGGGTTGGGTTCCTCATGTGGTGGCCGATGGGTATAAGTCTGAATAATGCATCTCCTGCGTGTGGATGACTTATACAGGAGGAACTTTCGGTTACACCTCGGTCCGATCAACCGATGGTTGCAGGCTAGGCCAAGCCGCCAGAGTATCTTTGATGGCACTAGTGGTTTTGCGTGCTTATTTGCATGACATGTTTAGTGTAATTGCTTATTATATGTTACTGATCGTAGTTAGGTCATTTACTTAGTTTTATGCTAACTCCCCTCTGTCTTTCCCCATTGCAGGTACTTAGCTTATATGTTTTGGGAAGACGATGGTTTATTGTGTTATGTTGGGTCGTGACAGACTCTGATGTATTAGCTTTTGTTTAGATAATTTAATATGTAATTCGGTAAACGTATTTAAGTGAAACTCTGTTTGGAATAACATAATATTATACTGTTTTAATTTATGTTTGATTTCAGTTTTGTATATTTTTTTATTGCAAATAAATATAGATAAACAACTCTAAAAATATATTTGTGAATCAACATCTTTTGCACATAGACGCTTGCAAACAAATGTAATCGAGAGAGGTTGAAGATATTTTTTGCAAAATACGTGCATGATTATCCCACGTCTGCTCATAATAACAAAACTTGACATATCCACCTTCATCATCTTCTTGTTAAAAATAAAACAAATATTGTTTTAGTGTATAGTTTAGTATTATTTTAATAAAATAATAATAACGTACAAACAAACCTGTATCAAATTCATATCATACGCTTTGAAGAACTTCTTTGTAAACAATGTTAGTTGTAGTATTGGTAACATTCATATCATTGTCACATATAAGTATCTTCAATCCGTTTTTATTATTTACTATAGAAATAGCAACGTATAACTGTTCATGAGTAAAGACTGGTCGGGGTAAAAATAAGCCAACTCATGATAACGATTGACCTTGACTTTTGTTAATGATCATTGCAAAACACATAGATACTGGAAACTGCTTTCAAGTGATCTTAAAGAGTAATGTTTTATCAGAAGGACTCAATTTCATGAGCGGAATCAGGGTTTCAAAGCCAATATTTGTACCAGTTATAATTCTGGTTGTTATTAAGAATTTCGCAAGCTGAATAATTAGTCTTGTACCATTACACAAACCATGGGGTTGGTCGATGTTTCTTAGTAACATGATCGGAACACCAACTTTTAGAACCAACTTGTGATTAGGAATACCTGAAAACTTAAGGGTGTTTAGGAATTTTGGAGATTGCATCCCCCAATCACCTGTCATATAGTGTCAGAAGCATCGACACCATCACAACTCAAGTAAGTAAATTCTTCACCCGAGACAAGTTGTAACAAACGATCATTAATCTTATCTAAATGTTCATGAGTAGGAGCAATAATAGCTCTCTCTTAAAAATATGTATTGTCATATAGATTATTAATCAGATCCGGGTAAGTCGACTCTAGATACGGGTAAGTCGACTCTACAATAGAGTTAATTAGATCTTCTGACTGTTTGATTAGAAACTCATATGGTATGGTTATTTCAACATCACCATCATTTGGTCTTTCAGCGGTTCCGTTGCGCACATCTTAAATCCAGTTTGGAAACGCTTTAATGTCTTCCATTTCATCCGGTTTGTAGCCTCATGTTCACAGTTAGCTTCAATACTTTAATGAAATACTAGAGATAGGATGAGTTCAACAAAGAATTCACAAAGTCTTGTCGGCTACCTTTAGGAACAATCGGAAGTATTTGTCTAAAGTCGCCACCAAAAACAACCACTTTCCCTCCAAAAACTTTATCCTCATTCTCATGTAACGTTTTCCACATTATATGAGACACCGCCAATTTTTTTAAACGTTGCAGAAGCATATTATTAGTTAAACCATTTTCAATAAGACAAACTCGATAATTACAAACCCAATGTAATTTGCAACTAATGTTAAATCATTACAACCGGTGCCACATGACACTACAACAAATTACAGTTTTAACAGGAAAAGATGTATCCAGATTAACATTTACAAAAGGACACAGTTCAAGTTAATCCTTAATTATTACATTACAACATTACGCAAGACAGTGTTTTATAACATCGGTAACTGACTCTGGTCACAACCATGTTTAAAACGAAGTTAGAAAACATCATAGTGAGTATTGTCAAACATAACATCTTCACGCCCGTCTTCTCCCCAAAAAGCAATATCTACAAAAACAACAACCTGTAGGGAGAGGATTGAGGGGAATTAACACGAAGCTAAGTGAGTGCAACTAACTACATGCAATAGTACATTACATCAGTTACACTAATACTGTCTAACACATACATCACCCAAGTGCAGTCTACAGAGACATCGACGGTCTGACCGAACCCTCAAACACCAGTTGATCGGACGGGGGTTTACCGAATGTTCCTCGCACATCCATGAATGTATAAATCATCCACATGCGACGAACACATCATTCAAACATATACAAACATGGATGATGGCCACCTCAAGAGGAACTCAACTCGCAAGTTGATCTCTCCTACCTATGCCACCACACGATAGGGACGCACTGGGCTCCAACACACATGGCATCACATAACAAGTAGTCATCACATAGTCGTAACTAACTAGCAATAAAAGCATGGTAATCTAAACAACATAGGCAATCATATAATAAGAGGCTATTCAATACTATCAATCTCCAATTAGTCCCACTCACCGATTACCAGCAATAGAAGAATTTCAGAGGTCTAATCTTTCTGAGCCCTCTCTCTTTCTTTGTCACCTCTTTCTTTGTCATCTGAGTAAAGATAATACAAGTCAGTAACTTCATTCCAAGAATAGTATCAATAATACCGAATCATTAACAAAAGGTCTACATCTAACGACCCCTTACAAAGCCACATACTTCTTCAATGGCAGGGTTTTAATTACAAGCCCACACATAAGACATACATAACACAAACATACTAAAAGCACAATCCTAACAGTTAAAATGTACACAATAAAATTAGGCACACGTGCAGCATAACAGCTAGAAAACAACCATTAAACAACATGTCATGTACTGAAGTTATAGATACACCACAATGGAAGAAGCAAATCAAGAACGGTCAAGTATAACAAAGTTGCATTTGCAAGAGAAGTAGAATAACTGAATAAGGTTACTGAACCTTCATGGTTAATAAGATTAGAATTTTTGTTTTATTTGAGAACCACCAAACTTCTAAAGCTTCCACATCTTCTACATTTGTTTTCATAAGTAACAAAGTTTTTTTATTTATTTTTTTCCTTTTTTTTCAAAAACACGACATTGTAATACAGACATACATTACCTTTAAAGGGCCTGACCTAGGTACCACTCTTCTTGTTATATCATCATCATCATCATCGATCTATTATCAGTATCAAATGTGATGTGATAATGTTACGTTCATTTTAGTACTCCTAAAATCCATATCAATTAGGGTAACAAATTACACCATCATTCTAACTTTACATCCTCGAGTTTCAACTGAAAAAACAATTAACGAAAAATTCAAAAGCAATAAGAAATAATCAAATTGAAACCCTAACCCCTTTTTTCTGCTCACGCCACTTTTTCTATTACTATCTTCAATTTCTTCATCAGTTTATGCTTCTTCAAGTTCTGCTTAAATTTTCGCTTCAAGTTCTTGTTTTTCTACCTCTTGTTGTTGTTGATTTCGAGACACAGATCTACCTTTTCGTGGAAACGGTTCATGTGTAACCTTAGTCGATTTCTTGGAAAGAGTTCGAGAGGGATTTCTTTGAATTTGGAAGAAGCAGGAGATAGCAGATAAGATGGGAGAATGGGTATGACAAAGAAAGAGTATGGAAAGAGTGAGAGAGAGATGGTAAAGAGTAATTCTCTCACCATATGTTTTGATTTCTTCATTCACGCTACCCTTATTAAAAATACCGATTTTTGTTACTAATTTAAAAAAAAAAAAAAAAAACTGAATACTAAATTTATGTGAGAGGGGGAGGACACGTTGACCAATGGGAGGGAGATTTTTTAGTTTTGGCGATAGAAGGTATGTAATGTTGTGTATTGCTTATGCTTATATGGGTTTTTAAAGTGAAAATGAAGTACCAGGCAAAGTGTGCTGCACTTTATAGTGTTTTTGCTACTGACTTTGAAGGGGTCCATCTTTGCTTTAAAATGCGCTGCATATGAGTTTTTGGTGCGCTGCATTTATGTTTTCTAATATGGGTTTAAGGGCGTTATAATTAATATTAATGGGAATCACAAATCTGGAATGAGATGTTCTACCACCACTTAGCAAAACTGATGCAATTCCATTTGAAGCAACGTTTAAGACTATTTTCCCATTTGATCTAATGGTCGTCGACAGTGTTTTTCATAAAAATGTTTTGCCTGTACCGCCATACCCATACACAAAAAACACACCCCCAACACTTTTATGAACAACGGAAATAATTTCATCATATACACCTTTTTGCGCTGGAGTCAAGCTACTAAACAAACTGTCATGCTCGGATTTCAAGGCTACACGATCATATCGTTGCAAAGGATATGATAATTTAAATTTTGCAAAATCGTTGCAAAGGTTGAGTAATTGTAGTATCTTAGCTATAATTACAAAATTCCTATAATTAGATAATGATAAGTTCGAAATCCAATTTTTTTTTTCCTAGTTGTCAATGATGTTTTTAAATTGTCGATAATGTTTTCAAATTTATGCTAATTAAAACATAATATCGCTGCGACATATTTGTTGGTATTATTGTGTCTTATTCAAATACACGTTATATAGTGTACCTCTGGAAGGTTTATAAAATTGAATCACTTAGAATGAAAATAACAATTTCCACCTAACAATATGCAATTATACCATGAATACCATATGACTATATTAATTCTTATAAGATAAAATATCAAATATAGACATAGTCAGTACATGATTATTCATACCAAAAAAGATACAGTATTAAATTAAAGTTATGACATGATCATCATGTAAGAAATCATGCAGAAAGAGAAAGATTCAAAATAGATGTTCATCAACTAACAAAACAAAAACATTCAAAGATTCTTAACATAAACTTCCAACTTAAAACAAAGATTCATACAATACTAAAAAAAAAATGAAAGATTAAAATTTTTCAATCTTCAACTAAACCAACATATTCTTAATCTTCAGAATTATGTATGCATGAGGGAAATCACGTTTCTCAAAAGCAATAGTGTAAACAACTGTAACGAAAGTGTATAATAAGTACAATAATATAATATATATATATATATATATATATATATATATATATATATATATATATATATATATATATATATATATATATATATATATATATATATATATATATAAAAGTAACAAAATTTGTAAATATTTATGTACTTAATTAATATTAAAAGAGGAATTGAAAATACCTGCTTCAACCTCGCCAAAATCATGATTATTTTTGAATTCTTCTATCATACTATATACCTTCATTTTAATTAGTCGCAATATGATTTCACGTTTGTCATCGATTTTCGGATTCTTGTTGTTTAACAAACATACAATAACAAAACACTTTGGATTGCAAGTGACAGTTAGGAAGAATTTTGGATATCAAAAATGTCTAACTATCGCCATTGCTTCTAAATAGTCTTGCATCATATTCCTAGAACCTTCAATGTATGATAAATTTCATCATCAAACAACACACAAAATGTAGTGACCCGAACTTTTCCATGTTTATATATATTTAATGAATTTGATATTTACATGATTAAGTGTTTCCAACATGTTAAGCAATCAAACTTGTAAATACTTGATTAATTGAAATAGGTTTTATATAGACAATTGACCACCCAAGTTGACCGGTGATTCACGAACGTTAAAACTTGTAAAAACTATATGATGACGTATATATGGTTATATATATAGTTAACATGATATTATGATAAGTAAGTATCTCATTAGGTATTTTAACAATGAGTTATATACATAAAAATGAGACTACTGAATTAAGAAACTCGAAAATGATATATATAACGATTATCGTTATAACAACGTCTTACTAAATACATATGAATCATATTAAGATATTGATACACTATGTTAAATCATGATAAATGATAAGTAAACATGCCATTAAATGTATTGACAATGAACTGCATATGTAAAAACAAGAATACTAACTTAATGTTTTCGAAAGGAGACATATATGTAACGATTATCGTTGTAACAATATTTAACTGTATATATATCATTTTAAGATATATTAATACATCATATTATCATGATAATATAATAATTTAACATCTCATTTGATATAATAAACAATGGGTTAACAACATTTAACAAGATCGTTAACCTAAAGGTTTCAAAACAACACTTACATGTAACGACTAACGATGACTTAACGACTCAGTTAAAATGTATATACATGTAGTGTTTTAATATGTATTCATACACTTTTGAAAGACTTCAAGACACTTATAAAAGTACTTCTACTTAACAAAAATTCTTACAATTACATCCTCGTTCATTTTCATCAACAATTCTACTCGTATGCACCCGTATTCGTACTCGTACAATACCCAGCTTCTAAATATATTTACTATTGGTATATACACTTCAATGATCAGCTCTTAGCAGCCCATGTGAGTCACCTAACCATTTGGGAACCATCATTTAACATCTAGCATGAAATATCTCACAAAATTACAAACTAATGGAGCCTATATGGCGATCCCATTTCACGTGAATTAGAAGCACTCCAAACACATTTTCATTTCAATTTTATTGAATCAAATTACTCTCTCTTAAGTATTCTTCCTTTGTTCTAAGTGTTCTTCATCATCTTCAACAAAATCTAGCTCAATCTAGTTCATAAATCCATACATAAACCAAGTTATAAAACAACTACTCAAGACCACACCAACAACACTTCCAAGTTTGCTAGCTTACTTTCAATCTTGCAAATCCACTTTGAGTGATCATCCAACCTCAAGAAATCTTTCTTATTTATAGTAAGATATCTTTCTAATATAAGGTAATACTCATATTCAAACTTTGATTCAATTTCTATAACTTTAACAATCTTATTTCGAGTAGAAATCTTACTTGAACTTGTTTTCGTGTCATGATTCTACATCAAGAACTTTCAAGCCATCCAAGGATCCTTTGAAGCTAGATCTATTTTTTCTCATTTTCAGTAGATTTATCCACAAAACCTGAGTTAGTAATGATGTTCATAACATCATTCGATTCATATATATAAAGCTACCTTATTCGAAGGTTTAAACTTGTAATCACTAGAACATAGTTTAGTTAATTCTAAACTTGTTCGCAAACAAAAGTTAATCCTTCTAACTTGACTTTTAAAATCAACTAAACACATGTTCTATATCTATATGATATGCTAACTTAATTATTTAAAACCTGAAAACACGAAAAACATCGTAAAACCGGATATACGCCGTCGTAGTAACACCGCGGGCTGTTTTGGGTTAGTTAATAAAAAAATATGATAAACTTTGATTTAAAAGTTGTTCTTCTGGGAAAATAATTTTTATTATGAACATGAAACTATATCCAAAAATCATGGTTAAACTCAAAGTGGAAGTATGTTTTCCAAAATGGTCATCTAGACGTCGTTCTTTCGACTGAAATGACTACCTTTACAAAAATGACTTGTAACCTGAATTTCTGACTATAAACTTATACTTTTTCTGTTTAGATTTGTAAACTTAAGTTCAATATGAAACCATAGCAACTTGAATCACTCAAAACGGATTTAAAACGAAGAAGTTATGGGTAAAACAAGATTGGATAATTTTTCTTATTGTAGCTACGTGAAAATTGGTAACAAATCTATATTAATCATATCCTAGCTAACTCATATTGTATTATACATGTATTCTAATATATTATGTAATCTTGGGATACCATAGACACGAATACAATGTTTTGACATATCATATCGACCCATCTATATATATATTTTGGAACAACCATAGACACTCTATATGCAGTAATGTTGGAGTTAGCTATACAGGGTTGAGGTTAATTCCAAAATATTATATATACTTTGAGTTGTGATCTAGCCTGAGGATTGTATACACGAGGTCGTGGATTGATTCGAGATAAAATATATTACTTTATTTTTCTGTACATTTAACTGTGGACAACTAATTGTAGGTTACTAACGAGGACTGCTGACTTAACACACTCAATCATTAAAACATAATAAAAATGTTGTAATTATATTTTGTTCATACTTTGATATATATGTACATATTTATTATAGGTTCGTGAATCGACCAGTGGCCAAGTCTTACTTCCCGACGAAGTAAAAATCTGTGAAAGTGAATTATAGTCTGTAACAATCCGAGTTTTTCCGTTAAAACTTCCGTTAAATACTTGACGATCGTTAGTTAAATCATACAATTTTCATACGCCAATTTTTTTTCCAGAATAGTTAACAGTGGCTACGTGAAACTTTTTCGTATTTAAAGTAATTAAATGCGTACTTAATCCTTAGTGAATTACTTAAATTAATATGTTATATTAATTAGTGAACTTAATTCGGTTGACGAATTAAACTAGAAACGATACGATTAAAGTTAATCGCCTAGAAAACTTTTCAGTCAACGGAACTCAGAAAACGATAGAATAATTATTCTTAATAATTATTGAACTTATGAAAGAAATTTAATTTATTATTTACTTAATGAATTAAACACGGTGATTTTGTTTCAACGACTAGTTAACGTTCCGGAGATTCGGTACGGTTAATGGCATTCGAAACGAACCACGCGCGAACGAGCTTTTACACAAAAGGAGTCTGAGACCCGAGCCAGAGGTCACATGGCCATGACCTCATACCTCATCATCCTTGGTCCCATGAGTAGCCAATGCATGTTGACTATTAGTTTAGGCCCATGTTTGTTGACTTTTGGTTATTTATGACACTAACTATATTCTCTTAATTTCTAAGTAATAAGAGAACATGTCCCATTCTTTTTCCTATCATTCTTGCTCCATGATTGCAGCCCCATACACACCAAATAATCCCATACCTTCATCCCTACAATTCTCCATCAAGTTTTGATCTCTTGTTTTTGCTTCTTTGATCAATATTGTTGCTTGCATCGTTCTCTACGCGTTTGTATAAACGATTTTGTGATCAAAGGTATAAACACATAAACTCTAATCTCTAAAATCAGATTGTTATTAAGGTTTCATGGATTAGGTTATCTATTGCTCAAGTCTTGATGTTTGATGAATACTAGATGCGATAAATTGCTCGTCTTGATTGTTTTATGCGAAAACCGAATTTGTATTTGATGTGTACAGTAATTTTAATTTTTCAATTGTATGATATTATATTATAATTAGATTCCTTGCGAAAAACTATTGATTTTAGGCTTTGGATTCGCTTGATTTCATTTCCGGATGATCAAGTTATGGCCAATTGAAATTAACATTGTGTTTTTGTGATTGATCAGAAATCTGGGTTTGATAGACCACGAATTGGATTGTAAAATTTATACCATTGGATAGGTAATTTAAAAACACTCAGTTTACACTAGGATATCATATCGTTTGCTTATGTAAAACCCGAGATATGCTTGAATTAGTGTAAAAGTAGTTTTATACAGTACTTGCATGAAAACGACCTTGTATGATAAAATGTGTTAGCTTCTGTGATTAAAGCTTTGCATATTAGAAATCTACACAAAAAGTACTTCATCTTTCATGTAGATATCATAGGGTAATTGTATCTAGAGCTTCGGCTAATCGCGTGCGAATGTGACTAGCGAAACTAGAATCGAATCTGTAATTTGCTCTCTGTTTTATACTCTGTGGATTGTGTTTATTGAATGAACATGTAAGCTTCTGGAATATGAATTTTAACATGATATGTGACTTATTGTTAGTTTATGTCAATCTCTGAAACCTTATGCATTGGGCACAATAGGGCCATACTTTATGTAAATTCTGATTTGAGCTGAAAAACTGAATGTTCAATTTGCATGAATAAACTGTACAAATTGGCTAAACCAAAATTGCTCGATTTTTTATATGTGTTAGTTTAACTTGTTTTTGAACTATGGACACTGGTCTTGTATGGATTTCATGTTCCTAACTCCGGTTATAGCTAAAACCAAATCAGTGCGCGGTCAGAAACTGACTTGGTGAACCCCAAATGTACCCCTTCTGATTTGTGACTTTTAATTATTGTATGAGACCCTGGCCAGACTTTTTGGAATCGATTTTGAGTATACTTATGATCTGGAGTTTTCCATGTTTACTTGAATTTTGTACTATGAGATAATATGCTAAGTTTGCTACATGTACATGAACTTTGTGCACAACGATAAACTGAAATTGTGAAATTGACCAATTATGATCTAAAACGTGTTGTTTGACTTAGGTTTGATATGTTGACCAACATTTGACATGAACCTACTGATGTTAACTTTAGTTGACAACTTTGACCAAGTTTGACTTTCGGTTTGACTTCGATTGACTTTGTTTGACTTGCATGAATTAGTTGACTGTATGTTGACTTCTACTTTGAAACGCGTCGATTCGAGCAATAAGACAACTTATACTATGAAACCACACTTGTTTAAGATATATTTATTGACCAACCTAAATACATATACTTAGGTTGCATTACTCGGCTATAAACCGTACAAGTAAATTGTCCACTTTTCAATTCGAGCTTTATTCAAAGGTGAGTCTACAGTCCCGCTTTTTACATGTTTTCAGGGATGAGAATACACGCTGTTACTTACATTTTTACAAATGCTTTTTGTATTGACACGAGTACTATATCTGCATATTGAGTTTGTACACAAAGCCTCTAGCTTGAATACTTTAAATACCATAGGTGTAGGCACAATTTAGATGGACGGATCCGTTAGGTTAACAACCTCACCCTACAATATTAACTGTGGTGCATTTACTTTGAACATAATACATTCGTACAAGTGTATAACATTTTTATGAGGTAAAGGCAGGTATAGTGAATTCTATACTTGGGTCATTGCTAGTATTCAGGTGCTCATAGATTATGCAAACGTTTCGCAACTTGGAGTTGTACTTGTAAAATCTCGTGATCAAGGAAACTAAACTATATTTCTGATAACCGTTTTTCAGATATTATTTAAAACTGTGGTTTACGAACAAATGAGATAAAACTTGACATGGTATTGTCTACGAATATTTGAAACTTGACATGGTATTGTCTACAAATGATTGAAACTTGACATGGTAGTGTCAACAAACTTTTAAAATGGGACACGGAGTTGCCTAACTTTTAACATTGAACCTTGGTGGTCTTTCACTAATAACCGTTTTCGAAATGTATTTCTTAAACATACTGTATTATTTACCTAAAACCTGTAGATTCACTCAACATTGTTGTTGATCTTTTTTGCGTGTTTTATTCTCAGGTATTAATTGCTTCCGCTGTAGAATATTGCTGTTACGTAGAAGTCAAGCCAAGCACTGGACCAGAATTAACATTTCGTTAAAGGGATTTTTGACGGGGTGTTCAATAGTCCCACTTTTAAAATCTAATATTTTGGGATGAGAATACATGCAGTTTTGAAAATGATTTACAAAATAGACACAAGTATTGAAACTACATTCTATGTTGAATCGTTATACCGGATATCGCCCTTGTTGAACTTGGTAACCTAAGAATTGGTGTTTATTATAATTGCCACCAATTGACGCGAATCCTAAAGATAGATCTATGGGCTATTGACAAGCCCCAGTCAGAGAATTTGAACTGTTTTAGTACTTCGATATTTATATATGGGGATATTCTAGATGCATTTGTTAATGTCGATTACTAGGTGTTCAACCATACGAATGATTTTTATGCATATTGCATGTTATTGAAAGATGAAATCTTGTGGTCTATTATTACAATTTGATATATAGGTTAAACCTATAACTCACCAACATTTTTGTTGACGTTTATAGGCTGTTTATTCTCAGGTGATTATTAAGAGCTTCCGCTGTTGCATGCTAATATATGGACAAGACTTGGTGTCAGCATGCTTGTATAATATTGTTTAAAACTGCATTCGAGATTTATTTTGTTGTAACATATTAATATTGTAAACCAATATGTATTGGTAGTGTGTAAGTGTGATATTTTTAGATTATCATTTTTGATAATCTAGGTGGTGTCCTTATAACCTTGTCGATAAAATAAAGGTTATGGTTTGTTTTAAAAACGAATGCAGTCTTTGAAAAACGTCTCATATAGAGGTCAAAACCTCACAACGAAATCAATTAATATGGAACATTTATAATCAATATGAACAGGACATTTTAGTTGGTATCCGAGCGTTGGTCTTAGAGAACCAGAAAATTGCATTAGTGTGTCTTACCGAGTTTGTTAGGATGCATTAGTGAGTCTGGACTTCGACCGTGTTTTCTTTAAAAACGATTGCTTAACACTTTTTGTTGAAAACTATATATTATTAACATGTAAATATTATGTGATATATTAATCTCTTAACATGTTTGATATTGTGTGATAGATGTCTACCTCTAGTACAAATCCCATCGACTCACCTAATAATAATGAAAAGTCGAATATATATTGGGAAGATTCACAAATTTCCGAAGAGGAACCGGAAGAGGAGGAACGGGAAGAGGAGGAACCGGAAGAGGAGGAACCAGAAGAAGAGGAACCGGAAGAAGAAGAAGAAGAGGTTCCAGAGAAAGAAATATTGATACCTACAGTAAATCGATTAAATAAAAGAAAATCTTCAATCAACGAACCAAAGTTAAAAATGGTCAATGGTGTTTCCACCGAGGAAGCAAAATATTGGGAAGATTACCAATTTTTCGATGAATCGGATCCCGATGAGGATTCCGATGATGTTATAGAAATTACCTCGACCCAATTTAATAAAGCAAAATAAAATAATAAGGGAAAAAGGTATAAAAATAGAGAAACCTGTTTCCAACCCCGATGAACTTTATATGTATCGGAAAAATCCGTATTTCCTAAATTGTAACAATAACCCGGGAACCTCTAAACCACCAGGTTTTTGTAAACCATTGTGGAAAACGACGGCTCGTATTAGAGGAACACCATATATCCCTAAGAAATTAGGAAAACGAACCAAGTCTGGAGAAGAAGAAACCAGTTATTCAGATTAGATGGTTGTAATCATGTTGTGTATTATATGTATTGTAGTGTGCTTGTACTTTTATGTTCTATGTAAAAACTGCTTGTATTGTTTGTTAATTATCTTTTATGAATCTAATCCTTGTCTATTTTACAGTATAAAAACAAAATGGACGTTAAGGGTAGACAACCGAATATTTTAGAAGACCTACAAGAGGATATGATTGAGGAATCTTGTCTAGAGTCGGTCAGAATTCATCAGCACATTTAGTTATGACGAAATTAACTTGTCAAACATTTGAAAGACTTTCCAGAAATGCCTTAGTTTATAAAAGGCTTTCCTTTGATAGGTGGGGCATATCACATTGGGGAGACTTTAAGTTACGCCAAGTTTTCTTTAAGGCATTTAGTGCGGGAAACCCAGATGCAATTTTACGCTACGGGTTACGAACCTATTTTGACTCAACATATCCCAACATAGGACTCCATTCTTTAGAAAGAGCTTCTAACATACAACATAAAGAAGCATGTTATGCTTACGGGTTAATAATGTTCACTTCTCATCAAATTGAGAAAAAGAACATTGGGTTGCAACTTTTAAATAAAACATTCCCACAAGTGACGGACTCGGTAGTTGAGGTGAGAAACAAGGTTTTTAGATTATTACGGGGCTGTTGGGCATTACGAAAATCTCGTCCTTTTGACGACGTTACAACATGCTGCCTAGCTAACGGTCATAATGGTTATCTGCTACATAACCAAGGATGAGAAATAATATTAGTACAACCAGAATGCATGACTTGTTTCAGGACTCATGAATTATGTGTCTTTATTTCTTTTGCTGAACGGCTTACGTATTAACTAGAATTGCCTTTATAGCCGCCGGGTAACAAGTTATTATGTGCTATATTTCATCCTATATGTATAATAGTGGTATTGTATGTTTGTAAATATTGTATAAAATTTGAACGCGAAATATTATTATAATCAGTTTTTTCATATGGAATTATAGTAGTTGAATTGTATATTAGCTGCTAAGTATGAACTTAACGGGTAGGTACTACCCGAATTAAAACTATAAAACGCTAATATGAAGAAAAAGCTTTTATAAATGAGTTCATACTATGCTACGAAATACTATTAACTACTCTTAAAATTCTATATGATTAACTTAATTCTTTTGGGCTATTTTTGAAGGAAATGGCACCAGCAACTCGTCAGAATTTGAACATGAGTGAGGAAGACTTCCGTGTTTTCCTTACAGCAAACATAGCCGCAGTACAGGCTGCGATCCAAAATAACAATAACTCTGGATCTAGCAGTGGAACTAATTTCACAAGAAATCGTGTAGGATGCTCCTACAAAGAATTCACTGCCTGCAGACCTTTGGAATTTGATGGAACCGAAGGACCAATTGGATTGAAACGGTGGACTGAGAAGGTCGAATCGGTGTTTGCCATAAGTAAGTGTACTGAAGAGGACAAAGTTAAATATGCTACGCATACCTTCACATGTACTGCATTAACGTGGTGGAACACCTATCTTGAACAGGTAGGACAAAATGCTGCTTACGCACTACCATGGTCGGCATTCAAGCAATTGATGAACGAGCAGTACCGTCCTAGAAACGAAGTCAATAAGCTCAAGGTAGAGCTTAGAGAGTTACGAACACAAGGGTTCGACATTACCACATATGAACGACGATTCACAGAGTTGTGCCTATTATGTCCAGGAACGTTCGAAGATGAAGAGGAGAAGATCGATGCGTTTATAAAAGGGTTACCAGTAAGGATTCAAGAAGATGTGAGTTCAAACGAGCCCGCTTCCATACAAAAGGCAATTCGAATGGCTCATAAACTCATAAATCAGATTGAGGGAAGAATTAAAGAACAGGCGGCCGAAGAAGCCAACACGAAACAACTCAAGAGGAAGTGGGAGGAAAACGGTGACAAGAATCACCAGTACAATAACAATAACAATATCAACAACTATCCCAACAACCGCAACAACAATCACAATAATAACCGCAATCCTAACAATAACTACAACAAACGTTCCAACAACAACAACAACTACAACAACCGTTTCAACAACAATAATAATCCCAACAACAACCAAATCAATAACAACAATGGCAACAACAACAACCAGAACAATAAATGTCTAAGGTGTGGAGGGTTTCATCCAGATAAGTTCTGTGAAGTAGTGTGTACCAAGTGTAATAGAACCGGACATAGTGTAACGAAGTGTGATGTCTATGGACCAAAGGCATATAAAAATAACAGAACAAATAATTCCATTATTTGTTACAGATGCGGAAAGCTGGGCCATTTCAGCAAAGCATGCCCTAATCAAGGGAATAATAATGGGCAAGGCCGTGGACGAGTCTTCAACATTAATTCAGCAGAAGCGCAGGAAGACCCGGAGCTTGTTACGGGTACGTTTCTTATTAACGATAAATCTGCTTATGTTTTATTTGATTCGGGTGCGGATAGAAGCTATATGAGTAGATATTTTTGTGCTAAATTAAGTTACCCATTGATGCCTTTGGATAGTAAATTTATACTCGAATTAGCAAACGGTAAACTAATTACAGCAGATAAAGTATGTCGGGATAGAGAAATTAAACTGGTTGACGAAATATTTAAAATTGATTTAATACCAGTCGAGTTAGGGAGTTTTGATGTAATAATTGGCATGGACTGGTTGAAAAAGGTGAGAGCAGAAGTCGTTTGTTACAAAAATGCGATTCGTATTGTGCGTAAAAAAGGAAAATCTTTAATGGTGTACGGAGAAAAGAATAACGCGAAATTAAATCTTATTAGTAGTATGAAGGCGCAAAAACTAATAAGAAAAGGTTGTTATGTTATTCTAGCACACATCGAGGAAGTTAAACCTGAAGAAAAGAACATCAGTGATGTTCCTGTCGCAAAAGAATTTCCCGATGTATTTCCAAAAGAATTACTGGGATTACCCCCACATCGATCCGTTGAATTTCAAATAGACCTTATACCAGGAGCTGCACCAATAGCTCGTGCTCCATACAGACTCGCACCCAGTGAAATGAAGGAACTCCAAAACCAACTACAAGAACTTTTAGAACGTGATTTTATACGACCAAGTACATCACCATGGGGAGCTCCTATTTTGTTTGTCAAAAAGAAGGATGGTACATTCAGGTTGTGTATCGACTACCGAGAGTTGAACAAACTTACCATCAAGAACCGTTATCCACTACCGAGAATCGACGACTTATTTGATCAACTACAAGGCTCGTCAGTTTATTCGAAGATTGATTTACGTTCTGGGTATCATCAAATGCGGGTGAAGGATGATGATATTCCGAAGACTGCTTTCAGAACGCGTTACGATCATTATGAGTTTATGGTTATGCCGTTTGGGTTGACCAACACACCAGCTGTGTTCATGGACCTCATGAACCGAGTGTGTGGACCATACCTTGACAAGTTTGTCATTGTTTTCATCGATGACATATTTATTTACTCAAAGAATGATCAATAGCACGAAGAACATTTGAGAAAAGTGTTAGAGTTGTTGAGGAAAGAAAAACTGTACGCTAAATTTTCAAAGTGTGCATTTTGGTTGGAAGAAGTTCAATTCCTCGGTCACATAGTGAACAAAGAAGGTATTCAGGTGGATCCGGCAAAGATTGAAACCGTTGAAAAGTGGAAAACCCCAAAAACTCCGAAGAATATACGTCAATTTTTAGGATTGGCTGGTTACTACAGAAGATTCATCCAAGATTATTCTAAAATTGCAAAACCCTTGACTGCATTAACGCATAAAGGGAAGAAATTTGAATGGAAGGATGAGCAGGAGAAAGCGTTTCAATTGTTGAAGAAAAAGTTAACTACGACACCTATATTGTCATTACCTGAAGGGAATGATGATTTTGTGATATATTGTGACGCCTCAAAACAAGGCCTCGGTTGTGTATTAATGCAACGAACGAAAGTAATTGCTTATGCGTCTAGACAATTGAAGATTCACGAGCAGAATTATACGACGCATGATTTGGAATTAGGCGAAGTTGTTTTTTGCATTAAAGACTTGGAGGCACTACTTATATGGGGTCAAAAGTATTATATATACCGACCACAAAAGTCTTCAACACATATTTAATCAGAAACAACTGAACATGAGGCAGCGCAGGTGGATTGAATTGTTGAATGATTACGACTTTGAGATTCGTTACCACTCGGGGAAGGCAAATGTGGTAGCCGACGCCTTGAGCAGAAAGGACAGAGAACTCATTCGAGTAAAAGCTATGAATATAATGATTCACAATAACCTTACTACTCAAATAAAGGAGGCGCAACAAGGAGTTTTAAAAGAGGGAAATTTAAAGAATGAAATACCCAAAGGATCGGAGAAGCATCTTAATATTCGGGAAGACGGAACCCGGTATAGGGCTGAAAGAATTTGGGTACCAAAATTTGAAGATATGAGAGAAATGGTAATTAGAGAAGCTCATAAAACCAGATACTCAATACATCATGGAACGGGGAAGATGTACAAGGATCTCAAGAAACATTTTTGGTGGCCAGGTATGAAAGTCGATGTTGCTAAATACATAGGAGAATGTTTGACGCGTTCTAAGGTCAAAGTGGAGCATCAGAAACCATCAGGTCTACTTCAATAACTCTAAATTCCGGAATGGAAATGGGAAAACATTACCATGGATTTCATCACTAAATTGCCAAGGACTGCAAGTGGTTTTGATACTATTTGGGTAATAGTTGATCGTCTCACCAAATGAGCACACTTCCTGCCAATAAGAGAAGATGACTAGATGGAGAAGTTAGCACGACTGTATTTGAAGGAAGTCTTCTCCAGACATGGAATACCAATCTCTATTATCTCTGATAGGGATGACAGATTTATTTCAAGATTCTGGCAGACATTACAGCAAGCATTAGGAACTCGTCTAGACATGAGTACTGCCTATCATCCACAAGCTGATGGGCAGAGCGAAAGGACGATACAAACGCTTGAAGACATGCTACGAGCATGTGTTATTGATTTCGGAAACAGTTGGGATCGACATCTACCGTTAGCAGAATTTTCCTACAACAACAGCTACCATTCAAGCATTGAGATGGCGCCGTTTGAAGCACTTTATGGTAGAAAGTGCAGGTCTCTGATTTTTTGGAATGAAGTGGGGGATAGACAGATTACGGGCCCGAAGATAATACAAGAAACTACCGAGAAGATCATCCAAATTCAACAACGGTTGAAAACCGCCCAAAGTCGACAAAAGAGCTACGCTGACATTAAAAGAAAAGATATAGAATTTGAAATTGGAGAGATGGTCATTCTTAAAGTTGCACCTTGGAAAGGCGTGGTTCGATTTGGTAAACGAGGGAAATTAAATCCAAGGTATATTGGACCATTCAAGATTATTGATCGTGTCAGACCAGTAGCTTACCGACTTGAATTACCTCAACAACTCGCGGTTATACAAAACACTTTTCACGTCTCGAATTTGAAGAAATATTTTGCTAAATAAGATCTCACTATTCCGTTAGACGAAATCCAAATCAACGAAAAACTTCAATTCATCGAAGAACCCGTCGAAATAATGGATCGTGAGGTTAAAAGACTTAAGTAAAACAAGATACCAATTCTTAAGGTTCGATGAAATGCTTGTAGAGGACCTGAGTTCACCTAGAAACGAGAAGATCAGATGAAGAAGAAATACCCGCAATTATTTCCAGAAGATACGTCAACACCTCCAACTGCTTAAAATTTCGGGACGAAATTTATTTAACGGGTAGGTACTGTAGTGACCCGAACTTTTCCATGTTTATATATATTTAATGAATTTGATATTTACATGATTAAGTGTTTCCAACATGTTAAGCAATCAAACTTGTTAAGACTTGATTAATTGAAATAGGTTTTATATAGACAATTGACCACCCAAGTTGACCAGTGATTCACGAACATTAAAACTTGTAAAAACTATATGATGATATATATATGGTTATATATATAGTTAATATGATATTATGATAAGTAAGTATCTCATTAGGTATTTTAACAATGAGTTATATACATAAAAATGAGACTATTGAATTAAGAAACTCGAAAACGATATATATAACGATTATCGTTATAACAACGTCTTACTAAATACATATGAATCATATTAAGATATTGATACACTATGTTAAATCATGATAAATGATAAGTAAACATGTCATTAAGTGTATTAACAATGAACTACATATGTAAAAACAAGACTACTAACTTAATGTTTTCGAAACGAGACATATATGTAACGATTATCGTTGTAACAATATTTAACTGTATATATATCATTTTAAGATATATTAATACATCATATTATCAAGATAATATAATAATTTAACATCTCTTTTGATATAATAAACAATGGGTTAACAACATTTAATAAGATCGTTAACCTAAAGGTATCAAAACAACACTTACATGTAACGACTAACGAAAAACACCATAAAACCGGATATACGCCGTCGTAGTAACACCGCGGGCTGTTTTGGGTTAGTTAATTAAAAACTATGATAAACTTTGATTTAAAAGTTGTTCGTCTGGGAAAATGATTTTTCTTATGAACATGAAACTATATCCAAAAATCATGGTTAAACTCAAAGTGGAAGTATGTTTTCCAAAATAGTCATCTAGACGTCGTTCTTTTGACTGAAATGACTACCTATACAAAAACGACTTGTAACCTGAATTTTTGGCTATAAAATTATACTTTTTATGTTTAGATTCATAAACTTAAGTTCAATATGAAACCATAGCATCTTGAATCACTCAAAACGGATTTAAAACGAAGAAGTTATGGGTAAAACAAGATTGGATAATTTTTCTTGTTGTAGCTACGTGAAAATTGGTAACAAATCTATATTAATCATATCCTAGCTAACTCATATTGTATTATACATGTATTCTAATATATTATGTAATCTTGGGATACCATAGACACGAATACAATGTTTTGACATATCATATCGACCCATCTATATATATATTTCGGAACAACCATAGACACTCTATATGCAGTAATGTTGGAGTTAGCTATACAGGGTTGAGGTTGATTCCAAAATATTATATATACTTTGAGTTGTGATCTAGCATGAGGCTTGTATACACGAGGTCGTGGATTGATTCGAGATAAAATATATTGCTTTATTTTTCTGTACATCTAACTGTGGACAACTAGTTGTAGGTTACTAACGAGGACTGCTGACTTAACACACTCAATCATTAAAACGTAATAAAAATGTTGTAATTATATTTTGATCATACTTTGATATATATGTACATATTTGTTATAGGTTCGTGAATCGACCAGTGGCCAAGTCTTACTTCCCGACGAAGTAAAAATCTATGAAAGTGAGTTATAGTCCCACTTTTAAAATCTAATATTTTGGGATGAGAATACAGGCAGATTTGAAAATGATTTACAAAATAGACACAAGTATTGAAACTACATTCTATGTTGAATCGTTATACCAGATATCGCCCTTGTTGAACTTGGTAACCCAAGAATTGGTGTTTATTATAATAATTGCCACCAATTGACGCGAATCCTAAAGATAGATCTATGGGCCATTGACAAGCCCCAGTCAGAGAATTTGAACTTCTTTAATACTTCGATATTTATATATGGGGATATTCTAGATGCATTTGTTAATGTCGGTTACCAGGTGTTCAACCATACGAATGATTTTTATGCAGATTGCATGTTATTGAAAGATGAAATCTTGTGGTCTATTATTACAATTTGATATATAGGTTAAACCTATAACTCACCAATATTTTTGTTGACGTTTATAGCATGTTTATTCTCAGGTGATTATTAAGAGCTTCCGCTGTTGCATGCTAATATATGGACAAGATTTGGTGTCAGCATGCTTGTATAATATTGTTTAAAACTGCATTTGAGATTTATTTTGTTGTAACATATTAATATTGTAAACCAATATGTATTGGTAGTGTGTAAGTGTGATATTTTTAGATTATCATTTCTGATAATCTAGGTGGTGTCCTTTTAACCTTGTCGATAAAATAAAGGTTATGGTTTGTTTTAAAAACGAATGCAGTCTTTGAAAAACATCTCATATAGAGGTCAAAACCTCGCGACGAAATCAATTAATATGGAACGTTTATAATCAATATGAACGGGACATTTCACAAAAGAGAATAATACTTTGCAAGAAAAAATGCATGATAAAACCATTAACCAATATGATAACAAGCATTAAGAATGGTGTGAAGATGCACAAACCTATTTTTTGGAAGATGAAATTTTAGAGAGGAATTATTGAGTGATTGGATAGATTTTTTTAGAGACTGACTTTTTATAGCGTATTTGATTTGTGCCTTTCAATCTTTCAATATCGACATTAAATTTAATTTGAAGTTAAAGAATAATAAGATTATTTTTAGTAATTATGCGCAGTTTTTTATTTTCAAATTAGCCAAATTTAATTTGTTTTGTAATTATAATTTTGTATTTAATGTTTATTGTTTATGTTATCTGAATATTGAATTTTTCTTATTTTTTTTAATTAGAATCAGAATTATTATATATTAATGACATCATGTTAGTGGCATGCTTAAGCATAGTTAAAATGTAATTTGTGAAATGATTCTGTTGGTTGAATGTGGGTTAATGCACTAAACGATAAACTTAAGTATGATTAACCAAAGTATGATTAACCAAAGAATATATTTTGATGATGACACATACATATGCATAAGTGATGACTGACATCTTAACATAAAACACGCAAGGTCTCTAATCCATACTTTATCTTGCAAACGACCAAGTCAAACATAGGTTAAATAATGAAATTAAAAGTTCAGCTAAACACACGGTCGAGGTACGTTCGACCGCATAATCAACCGTGAAACCCCAAACTGAATTGCAACGCAGTTTTGTGAAAACAAGTTGCACGGTCGCCACCACGGTCAACCGCAGTGCGACCGCAGTTTTCTCTATTACCATTTTTGACTAAATAAAGTTTGACTAGTTCCCGACATCTATAATTTATGAAACCTTTCTCAACATGCTTAGAATAGATGCCTTCTCCATACTCAAATGAGTTTTTGTCATAAAAATACTAATTGCGATTAATTACCCCTAATGACATCTTAATGACAAATTAACCAAGATTAGGCATAACACATATGTAGTGACCCGAACATTTCCATGTTTATATATATTAATTGAGATTGATATTTACATGATTAAATGTTTCCAACATGTTAAGCAATCAAACTTGTTAAGACTTGATTAATTGAAATATGTTTCATATAGACAATTGACCACCCAAGTTGACCGGTGATTCACGAACGTTAAAACTTGTAAAAACTATATGATGACATATATATGGATATATATATAGTTAACATGATACTATGATAAGTAAACATATCATTAAGTATATTAACAATGAACTACATATGTAAAAACAAGACTACTAACTTAATGATTTTTAAACGAGACATATATGTAACGATTATCGTTGTAAAGACATTTAATGTATATATATCATATTAAGAGATATTCATACATGATAATATCATGATAATATAATAATTTAAAATCTCATTTGATATTATAAACATTGGGTTAACAACATTTAACAAGATCGTTAACCTAAAGGTTTCAAAACAACACTTACATGTAACGACTAACGATGACTTAACGACTCAGTTAAAATGTATATACATGTAGTGTTTTAATATGTATTTATACACTTTTTAAAGACTTCAATACACTTATCAAAATACTTCTACTTAACAAAAATGCTTACAATTACATCCTCGTTCAGTTTCATCAACAATTCTACTCGTATGCACCCGTATTCGTACTCGTACAATACACAGCTTTTAGATGTATGTACTATTGGTATATACACTCCAATGATCAGCTCTTAGCAGCCCATGTGAGTCACCTAACACATGTGGGAACCATCATTTGGCAACTAGCATGAAATATCTCATAAAATTACAAAAATATGAGTAATCATTCATGACTTATTTACATGAAAACAAAATTACATATCCTTTATATCTAATCCATACACCAACGACCAAAAACACCTACAAACACTTTCATTCTTCAATTTTCTTCATCTAATTGATCTCTCTCAAGTTCTATCTTCAAGTTCTAAGTGTTCTTCATATATTCTACAAGTTCTAGTTACATAAAATCAAGAATACTTTCAAGTTTGCTAGCTCACTTCCAATCTTGTAAGGTGATCATCCAACCTCAAGAAATCTTTGTTTCTTACAGTAGGTTATCATTTTAATACAAGGTAATAATCATATTCAAACTTTGGTTCAATTTCTATAACTATAACAATCTTATTTCAAGTGATGATCTTACTTGAACTTGTTTTCGTGTCATGATTCTGCTTCAAGAACTTCGAGCCATCCAAGGATCCTTTGAAGCTAGATCTATTTTTCTCTTTTCCAGTAGGTTTATCCAAGGAATTTAAGGTAGTAATTATGTTCATAACATCATTCGATTCATACATATAAAGCTATCTTATTCGAAGGTTTAAACTTGTAATCACTAGAACATAGTTTAGTTAATTCTAAACTTGTTCGCAAACAAAAGTTAATCCTTCTAACTTGACTTTAAAATCAACTAAACACATGTTCTATATCTATATGATATGCTAACTTAATGATTTAAAACCTGGAAACACGAAAAACACCGTAAAACCGGATTTACGCCGTCGTAGTAACACCGCGGGCTGTTTTGGGTTAGTTAATTAAAAATTATGATAAACTTTGATTTAAAAGTTGTTATTCTGAGAAAATGATTTTTATTATGAACATGAAACTATATCTAAAAATTATGGTTAAACTCAAAGTGGAAGTATGTTTTCTAAAATGGTCATCTATACCTTTACAAAAATGACTTGTAACATATTTTTCCGACTATAAACCTATACTTTTTCTGTTTAGATTCATAAAATAGAGTTCAATATGAAACCATAGCAATTTGATTCACTCAAAACGGATTTAAAATGAAGAAGTTATGGGTAAAACAAGATTGGATAATTTTTCTCATTTTAGCTACGTGAAAATTGGTAACAAATCTATTCCAACCATAACTTAATCAACTTGTATTGTATATTATGTAATCTTGAGATACCATAGACACGTATACAATGTTTCGACCTATCATGTCGACACATCTATATATATTTCGGAACAACCATAGACACTCTATATGTGAATGTTGGAGTTAGCTATACAGGGTTGAGGTTGATTCCAAAATATATATAGTTTGAGTTGTGATCAATACTGAGATATGTATACACTGGGTCGTGGATTGATTCAAGATAATATTTATCGATTTATTTCTGTACATCTAACTGTGGACAACTAGTTGTAGGTTACTAACGAGGACAGCTGACTTAATAAACTTAAAACATCAAAATATATTAAAAGTGTTGTAAATATATTTTGAACATACTTTGATGTATATGTATATATTGTTATAGGTTCGTGAATCAACCAGTGGCCAAGTCTTACTTCCCGACGAAGTAAAAATCTGTGAAAGTGAGTTATAGTCCCACTTTTAAAATCTAATATTTTTGGGATGAGAATACATGCAGGTTTTATAAATGATTTACAAAATAGACACAAGTACGTGAAACTACATTCTATGGATGAATTATCGAAATCGAATATGCCCCTTTTTATTAAGTCTGGTAATCTAAGAATTAGGGAACAGATACCCTAATTGACGCGAATCCTAAAGATAGATCTATTGGGCCTAACAAACCCCATCCAAAGTACCGGATGCTTTAGTACTTCAAAATTTATATCATATCCAAAGGGTGCCCCGGAATGATGGGGATATTCTTATATATGCATCTTGTTAATGTCGGTTACCAGGTGTTCACCATATGAATGATTTTTATCTCTATGTATGGGATGTGTATTGAAATATGAAATCTTGTGGTCTATTATTATGATTTGATATATATAGGTTAAACCTATAACTCACCAACATTTTTATTGACGTTTTAAGCATGTTTATTCTCAGGTGATTATTAAGAGCTTCCGCTGTCGCATACTTAAATAAGGACGAGATTTAGAGTCCATGCTTGTATGATATTGTGTAAAAACTGCATTCAAGAAACTTATTTCGTTGTAACATATTTGTATTGTAAACCATTATGTAATGGTCGCGTGTAAACAAGATATTATAGATTATCATTATTTGATAATCTACGTAAAGCTTTTTAAATCTTTATTGATGAAATAAAGGTTATGGTTTGTTTTAAAATGAATGCAGTCTTTGAAAAACGTCTCATATAGAGGTCAAAACCTCACAACGAAATCAATTAATACGAAACGTTTTTAATCAATAAGAATGGGACATTTCAGTTGGTATCCGAGCGTTGGTCTTAGAGAACCAGAATTTTGCATTAGTGTGTCTTATCGAGTTTGTTAGGATGCATTAGTGAGTCTGGACTTCGACCGTGTTTACTTGAAAAATGATTGCTTAACAAATTTTGTTGGAAACTATATATTTTTAACATGTGAATATTATGTGATATATTAATCTCTTAACGCGTTTGATATTATGTGATAGATGTCTACCTCTAGAAAAAGTCCCATTGACTCACCTAATAATAATGAAGAGTTAAATGTAAATTGGAATGATTCGTGGACTGATTCACAAGTTCCCGAAGAGGAACCGGAAGAAGAGTCGGAACCGGAAGAAGAATCAGAACTGGAAGAAGAATCAGAACCGGATGAAGAAATAGAACCGGTGGGGGAAATAATAAAACGGTTAAGTAAAATAAAATCCTCAACCAACCGACCAAGGTTAATTATGGTCAATGGTGTTTCCGCCAAGGAAGCAAAATATTGGGAGGATTACCAATTCTCCGATGAATCGGATTCTGACGAGAATTCCGATGATGTTATAGAAATTACCCCAACTGAATTTAAAAAGGCAAAAGAAAATAATAAGGAAAAGGGCATAAAAATAGAGAAATCTAATTCCAACCCCGATGAACTTTATATGTATCGTCAACCCCCGAAGTCCTTAAGTTGTAACAATGACCCGGGAACCTCTAAACCATCAGGTTTTTCTAAACCAATGTGGAAAACGACGGCTCGTATTAGGGGAACATCATATATCCCTAGAAACTTGGCAAAACGAACCAAAACCGAAGAAGAAGAAACAAGGGAGTCGGAATAAGATAGTTGTATTCGTGTGGTGTAATATATGTAATATAGTGTGCTTATGCTTTATGATATATGTAAAAATTGCTTGTATTAATAAGTATTTTTTTTATGAATCTAACTCTTGTCTATTTTACAGTATAAAAACACAAAATGGATAGACAACCCAATATTTTAAGAGACCTACCCGGAGACATGATTGATGAAATCTTGTCTAGAGTCGGTCAGAATTCTTCGGCACAACTATTTAAGGCGAGATCAGTTTGTAAGACATTCGAAGAACGTTCCAAGAATGCCTTGGTTTATAAAAGGATTTCGTTCGAAAGATGGGGGATATCACATTGGGAAATCCATAAGTTACGATGTGTTTACTTTGACGCATATATTGCGGGGAACCCAAATGCTATTTTACGCAATAGGTTAAGAAATTATTTTGACTCAATATATCCGAATATTGGACTTCGTGACTTAGAAAAAGCGGCTAACATGAAACATAAAGAAGCATGTTATGCTTACAGATTAGTAATGTTCGCTTCTCACCAAAGTGAGAACAAGAACATCGGGCTACAACTATTAAACAAAACATTCCCACAAGTGACGGAGTCGGTAATTGGGGTAAGAAATGAGGTTTTTAGATTGTTACGGGACTGTTGGACATTACGTAACCCTCGTCCCTTTGACAACGTTACAACACACTGTCTTATCAACGGCCATAACGGTTATGTTCCACAAGACCAAGGATGGGAAGTAATCCTAGTAAAACCAGAATGCATGACTTGTTTCTGGACGTATGAATTACGTGTCTTTATTGCCTTTGCTGAACGACTTGTGTACTAGCTAGAATTATCTTCACAACCATCTTGTATCAAATTTATTGTGTGCTATATTTCATTCTATATGTAAAATAAGCGGTATTGTAAGTTTGTAAAATATTGTGTAAAAGTTTGAACGCGAAATATTATTATAATCAGTTTCTCATATAGAATTGTAGTAGTTGAATTGTATATTAGCTACTAAGTATGAACTTAACGGGTAGGTACTACCCGAATTTAAACTTATAAAACGGTAATATGAAGAAAAAGCTTTTATAAATGAGTTCATATTATGCTACGAAATACTATTAACTACTCTTAATATTATGTATGATTAACTTGTTCCATTTGACTATTTTGAAGGAAATGGCACCGACTACTCGACACACCGTGAATATGAATGAAGAGGAATTCCGTACTTTTCTAGCTTCAAACATAGCCGCAGTACAGGCTGCGCTACATACCAACAATAACCTTGGATCTAGCAGTACAGGAAATCGTGTAGGATGCACCTACAAAGAATTCACTGCCTGCAAACCTTTGGAATTTGATGGAACCGAAGGACCGATCGGATTGAAATGGTGGACCGAGAAGGTCGAATCGGTGTTTGCCATAAGTAAGTGTACTGAAGAGGACAAAGTGAAGTACGCTACGCATACCTTCACAGGTTCTGCGTTAACATGGTGGAATACCTATCTAGAGCAAGTGGGACAAGATGATGCGTACGCACTACCGTGGTCAGCATTCAAGCACTTGATGAACGAGAAGTACCGTCCCAGAACCGAGGTCAATAAGCTCAAGACAGAACTTAGAGGGTTACGAACCCAAGGATTTGATATTACAACGTACGAAAGACGATTCACATAATTGTGCCTATTGTGTCCCGGAGCATTCGAAGATGAGGAAGAGAAGATCGACGCGTTTGTGAAAGGATTACCGGAAAGAATCCAAGAAGATATAAGTTCACACGAGCCCGCCTCCATACAACAGGCATGTAGAATGGCTCATAAACTAGTGAACCAGATTAAGGAAAGAATTAAAGAACAGACTGCTGAAGTGTAGTGACCCGAACTTTTCCATGTTTATATATATTAAATGAGATTGATATTTACATGATTAAATGTTTCCAACATGTTAAGCAATCAAACTTGTTAAGACTTGATTAATTGAAATATGTTTCATATAGACAATTGACCACCCAAGTTGACCGGTGATTCACGAACGTTAAAACTTGTAAAAACTATATGATGACATATATATGGATATATATATATATATATATATATATATATATATATATATATATATATATATATAGTTAACATGATACTATGATAAGTAAACATATCATTAAGTATATTAACAATGAACTACATATGTAAAAACAAGACTACTAACTTAATGATTTTTAAACGAGACATATATGTAACGATTATCGTTGTAAAGACATTTAATGTATATATATCATATTAAGAGATATTCATACATGATAATATCATGATAATATAATAATTTAAAATCTCATTTGATATTATAAACATTGGGTTAACAACATTTAACAAGATCGTTAACCTAAAGTTTTCAAAACAACATTTACATGTAACGACTAACGATGACTTAACGACTCAGTTAAAATGTATATACATGTAGTGTTTTAATATGTATTTATACACTTTTGAAAGACTTCAATACACTTATCAAAATACTTCTACTTAACAAAAATGCTTACAATTACATCCTCGTTCAGTTTCATCAACAATTCTACTCGTATGCACCCGTATTCGTACTCGTACAATACACAGCTTTTAGATGTATGTACTATTGGTATATACACTCCAATGATTAGATCTTAGCAGCCCATGTGAGTCACCTAACACATGTGGGAACCATCATTTGGCAACTAGCATGTAATATCTCATAAAATTACAAAAATATGAGTAATCATTCATGACTTATTTACATGAAAACAAAATTACATATCCTTTATATCTAATCCATACACCAACGACCAAAAACACCTACAAACACTTTCATTCTTCAATTTTCTTCATCTAATTGATCTCTCTCAAGTTCTATCTTCAAGTTCTAAGTTTTCTTCATAAATTCTACAAGTTCTAGTTACATAAAATCAAGAATACTTTCAAGTTTGCTAGCTCACTTCCAATCTTGTAAGGTGATCATCCAACCTCAAGAAATCTTTGTTTCTTACAGTAGGTTATCATTCTAATACAAGGTAATAATCATATTCAAACTTTGGTTCAATTTCTATAACTATAACAATCTTATTTCAAGTGATGATCTTACTTGAACTTGTTTTCGTGTCATGATTCTGCTTCAAGAACTTCGAGCCATCCAAGGATCCGTTGAAGCTAGATCCATTTTTCTCTTTTCCAGTAGGTTTATCCAAGGAACTTAAGGTAGTAATGATGTTCATAACATCATTCGATTCATACATATAAAGCTATCTTATTCGAAGGTTTAAACTTGTAATCACTAGAACATAGTTTAGTTAATTCTAAACTTGTTCGCCAACAAAAGTTAATCCTTCTAACTTGACTTTTAAAATCAACTAAACACATGTTCTATATCTATATGATATGCTAACTTAATGATTTAAAACCTGGAGACACGAAAAACACCGTAAAACCGGATTTACGCCGTCGTAGTAACACCGCGGGCTGTTTTGGGTTAGTTAATTAAAAACTATGATAAACTTTGATTTAAAAGTTGTTATTCTGAGAAAATGATTTTTATTATGAACATGAAACTATATCTAAAAATTATGGCTAAACTCAAAGTGGAAGTATGTTTTCTAAAATGGTCATCTAGACGTCGTTCTTTCGACTGAAATGACTACCTTTACAAAAATGACTTGTAACTTATTTTTCCGACTATAAACCTATAATTTTTCTGTTTAGATTCATAAAATAGAGTTCAATATGAAACCATAGCAATTTGATTCACTCAAAACGGATTTAAAATGAAGAAGTTATGGGTAAAACAAGATTGGATAATTTTTCTCATTTTAGCTACGTGAAAATTGGTAACAAATCTATTCCAACCATAACTTAATCAACTTGTATTGTATATTATGTAATCTTGAGATACCATAGATACATATACAATGTTTCGACCTATCATGTCGACATATCTATATATATTTCGGAACAACCATAGACACTCTATATGTGAATGTTGGAGTTAGCTATACAGGGTTGAGGTTGATTCCAAAATATATATAGTTTGAGTTGTGATCAATACTGAGATACGTATACACTGGATCATGGATTGATTCAAGATAATATTTATCGATTTATTTCTGTACATCTAACTGTGGACAACTAGTTGTAGGTTACTAACGAGGACAGATGACTTAATAAACTTAAAACATCAAAATATATTAAAAGTGTTGTAAATATATTTTGAACATACTTTGATATATATGTATATATTGTTATAGGTTCGTGAATCAACCAGTGGCCAAGTCTTACTTCCCGACGAAGTAAAAATCTGTGAAAGTGAGTTATAGTCCCACTTTTAAAATCTAATATTTTTGGGATGAGAATACATGCAGGTTTTATAAATGATTTACAAAATAGACACAAGTACGTGAAACTACATTCTATGGTTGAATTATCGAAATCGAATATGCCCCTTTTTATTAAGTCTGGTAATCTAAGAATTAGGGAACAGACACCCTAATTGACGCGAATCCTAAAGATAGATCTATTGGGCCTAACAAACCCCATCCAAAGTACCGGATGCTTTAGTACTTCGAAATTTATATCATATTCGAAGGGTGTCCCGGAATTATGGGGATATTCTTATATATGCATCTTGTTAATGTCGGTTACCAGGTGTTCACCATATGAATGATTTTTATCTCTATGTATGTAGCGACCCGACCAAATCGTCATTGACGGCGCCGTCTACTTAGGTCCCGTTACGTGGTCATAAGTCTTTAAAACAACGTTTGACCAAAAGATATGTCGCATTCATTTCAAATGTAAAGGTTGTTCAAGTTTTACAAGAATAGTTCCACCACAAGTTACGATACAAAGTTTTAAGTACAAATGAAACTTATGCGACACAATTTAAAAGTATCCAAAAGACGCTCCATGTATGCATGTATACTCGACATCCAATGCAAGTATCAAAATAATGAGCGGAAGCATGTATCATGTATCGTTCAAGGACCTGAGAAAAACATAGAAATCTGTCAACGAAAACGTTGGTGAAATCATAGGTTTAAGTAAGTAAGTACAAGTGAACCAAAAGATTTGCATCAATGAAATAATAGTAATACATTCCAAAAGTTTGTTTCACGAGCACCCAATTATCAATGCTTAACATTTCCTTCCATTGAACCCCATCACTTAGTGCTAGAACATACACTGTTTCTCGAAAATATATTTCATTCGTAAACGGTAGCGAACCGTTTGAATGAGGGTTTGTCAAACCCATATGGATCCATACAACATAAGTTCTCGCTTACACCCGGCAAGTGTAACTAATGATAATCGAATTGAGGATTTTGTTCTAAACTCGTATGTAGAATGTTTGTTTTTCCTGTACTTGTGTTCACTTAGTAAAGAAATGTTTATGTTTTCTCATCCCAAATGTAAGTTCAAAAAGAGTAAAAGTGGGACTATGATCTCACCTTGAGTGCACGAGTAGTAAAGTACTTCGACAAGTAAACGTGTGCAAAGAACAATGCTAGTCTTGACCTAAACAATAGGTTTGTATCAACAACG
Source organism: Rutidosis leptorrhynchoides (assembly GCF_046630445.1). Classification (NCBI taxonomy): domain Eukaryota; kingdom Viridiplantae; phylum Streptophyta; class Magnoliopsida; order Asterales; family Asteraceae; genus Rutidosis; species Rutidosis leptorrhynchoides. The sequence goes on along the minus strand of NC_092334.1, from coordinate 46,570,053 downwards.
GTAAACACGATAGGTCAAAGATGTTCAATTAGTCCTATGGCTCGTTACGACTCGATTATGTAGCATGTGACTCAACTAGTCAAGTTTCATGCACGATACAAGTAACTAAGCATGTTAGAACGATCGTATAATTGTTTGGTTAAGTTTGACTAAAAGTCAAACTTGGTCAAAGTCAAAGTCAACGGGGTCGGATCGGGTGTCCGACAATTTTCTCATGATGAGAAATCATTTATGAGCAGAATGGCCAAGTTTCATGTTAATCGGAGTTACGGTTAAGCGGGAAACATTTTGTAAAAGGAAAAATAAAAACTAAAATGAGCTGGGCATATGCGCGGCGCGCAAAGGGTTGCGCGGCGCGCACCCAAGTGTAAATCCTGGTCAGAACTTAACCACGAAGGAAAACATCTGGGATTTCTAATTTTTGCGCGGCGCGCGAGTATATGCGCGGCGCGCAATACCTGGGAAACATGCAGTTTGCAGAAAAAGACCAAGTCACGAACCAAAACTCAAATTAACCTATTTTATGAACCGAAAACATCCAAAATGCATACTATATATCGTCGGAAAGGTAATTTGACAAGGAAAACAACTAAACACGTTTCATCAAACAAAAACATCAATTTCAATAACCGATTTTCCGTCAAGTGATCATTAAGAATCCATTTTCAAAGTTTCAAGTTCATCAAATGCATTTTAAGTTTCGGGAATCCAATTCACACATGTGATATGCCGTTTTGAAGGTAATCAAACACACATTGCAACAAAACACTTAAAAACAATATCTCATAGCATTTGACGCATCAAAAGTTCATGTAAAGCTCATCAAACCCTAATCCAAGTTCACAAAATCATTAATCATGTTCTTGGAGTTTCCTTAATCAACCTATACATCAAAACGAAGCTAATGATACTAGTAACACTTTTAAAACATGCACTTTAACAATCTAACAACATTTGATCATCCAAAATCAAGGATTTAGCAAGTAATTTTCATATTGAACTAGTTACACAAAAAACAACGAATCGAGCATACAAATTACATACACGACATCACAATGAGCCATAGACACTAATTAACAACTTTATAACTCAAAAATCTCAAGAACACATAAAATTAGTGATTTTAGAAAGTTACCCAAATGAGATGAAGTTGGTATCAAATTGAAGAGGATGAAGAGAGGATTCCAAATATGTAGTTTATTTTGTTGTAAGCCTCCTAGATCGAATTTAGATGATGATTGAATGAATTTGGATAATTGGGTGTGTGTTCTTGCTAGAGAGAAAGAGAGAGATGGAGATGAAAGTGAATGAGTGAAAGGGGTTTGACCCTTTGACCTAGTCAAGGGTTTGATCCCTTGTCAAGTTTAGTCCCTCAACTTTCGTTCGGGTGCGGGAATTACCTAAACGAGATAATTTAAAACGCGTATTAACGGGAGATGTTATAAACATATAACGGACTTTATATTAGTATAACGGAAAAGTAAACGGAAAAAGGTGGGATGTTACAATGTATGGGATGTGTATTGAAATATGAAATCTTGTGGTCTATTGTTACGATTTGATATATATAGGTTAAACCTATAACTCACCAACATTTTTGTTGACGTTTTAAGCATGTTTATTCTCAGGTAATTATTAAGAGCTTCCGCTGTCGCATACTTAAATAAGGACGAGAATTGGAGTCCATGCTTGTATGATATTGTGTAAAAACTGCATTCAAGAAACTTATTTTGTTGTAACATATTTGTATTGTAAACCATTATGTAATGGTCGTGTGTAAACAGGATATTTTAGATTATCATTATTTGATAATCTACGTAAAGCTTTTTAAACCTTTATTGATGAAATAAAGGTTATGGTTTGTTTTAAAATGAATGCAGTCTTTGAAAAACGTCTCATATAGAGGTCAAAACCTCGCAACGAAATCAATTAATATGGAACGTTTTTAATCAATAAGAACGGGACATTTCAGTTGGTATCCGAGCGTTGGTCTTAGAGAACCAGAATTTTGCATTAGTGTATCTTATCGAGTTTGTTAGGATGCATTAGTGAGTCTGGACTTCGACCGTGTTTACTTGAAAAATGATTGCTTAACAAATTTTGTTGGAAACTATATATTTTTAACATGTGAATATTATGTGATATATTAATCTCTTAACGCGTTTGATATTATGTGATAGATGTCTACCTCTAGAACAAGTCCCATTGACTCACCTAATAATAATGAAGAGTCAAATGTAAATTAGAATGATTCGTAGACTGATTCACAAGTTCCCGAAGAGGAACCGGAAGAAGAGTCGGAACCGGAAGAAGAGTCGGAACCGGAAGAAGAATCGGAACCGGAAGAAGAATCGGAACCGGATGAAGAAATAGAACCGGTGGGGGAAATAATAAAACGGTTAAGTAAAAGAAAATCCTCAACCAACAGACCAAGGTTAATTATGGTCAATGGTGTTTCCGCCAAGGAAGCAAAATATTGGGAGGATTACCAATTCTCCGATGAATCGGATTCCGACGAGAATTCCGATGATGTTATAGAAATTACCCCAACTGAATTTAAAAAGGCAAAAGAAAATAATAAGGGAAAGGGCATAAAAATAGAGAAATCTAATTCCAACCCCGATGAACTTTATATGTATCGTCAACCCCCGAAGTCCTTAAGTTGTAACAATGACCCGGGAACCTCTAAACCACCAGGTTTTTCTAAACCAATGTGGAAAATGACGGCTCGTATTAGGGGAACATCATATATCCCTAGAAACTTGGTAAAACGAACCAAAACCGAAGAAGAAGAAACAAGCGAGTCGGAATAAGATAGTTGTATTCGTGTGGTGTAATATATGTAATATAGTGTGCTTATGCTTTATGATATATGTAAAAATTGCTTGTATTAATAAGTATTTTTTTTATGAATCTAACTTTTGTCTATTTTACAGTATAAAAACACAAAATGGATAGACAACCCAATATTTTAAGAGACCTACCCGGAGACATGATTGATGAAATCTTGTCTAGAGTCGGTCAGAATTCTTCGGCACAACTATTTAAGGCGAGATCAGTTTGTAAGACATTCGAAGAACGTTCCAAGAATGCCTTGGTTTATAAAATGCTTTCGTTCGAAAGATGGGGGATATCACATTGGGAAATCCATAAGTTACGATGTGTTTACTTTGACGCATATATTGCGGGGAACCCAAATGCTATTTTACGCAATGGGTTAAGAAATTATTTTGACTCAATATATCCGAATATTGGACTTCGTGATTTAGAAAAAGCGGCTAACATGCAACATAAAGAAGCATGTTATGCTTACGGATTAGTAATGTTCGCTTCTCACCAAAGTGAGAACAAGAACATCGGGCTACAACTATTAAACAAAACGTTCCCACAAGTGACGGAGTCGGTAATTGGGGTAAGAAATGAAGTTTTTAGATTGTTACGGGACTGTTGGACATTACGTAACCCTCGTCCCTTTGACGACGTTACAACATGATGTCTTATCAACGGCCATAACGGTTATGTTCCACAAGACCAAGGATGGGAAGTAATCCTAGTAAAACCAGAATGCATGACTTGTTTCTGGACGTATGAATTACGTGTCTTTATTGCCTTTGCTGAACGACTTGTGTACTAGCTAGAATTATCTTCACAACCATCTTGTATCAAATTTATTGTGTGCTATATTTCATGCTATATGTAAAATAAGCGGTATTGTAAGTTTGTAAAATATTGTGTAAAAGTTTGAACGAGAAATATTATTATAATCAGTTTTTCATATAGAATTGTAGTAGTTGAATTGTATATTAGCTACTAAGTATGAACTTAACGGGTAGGTACTACCCGAATTTAAACTTATAAAACGCTAATATGAAGAAAAAGCTTTTATAAATGAGTTCATATTATGCTACGAAATACTATTAACTACTCTTAATATTCTGTATGATTAACTTGTTCCATTTAACTATTATGAAGGAAATGGCACCGACTACTCGACACACCGTGAATATGAATGAAGAGGAATTCCGTACTTTTCTAGCTTCAAACATAGCCGCAGTACAGGCTGCGCTACATACCAACAATAACCTTGGATCTAGCAGTACAGGAAATCGTGTAGGATGTACCTACAAAGAATTCACTGCCTGCAAACCTTTGGAATTTGATGGAACCGAAGGACAGATCGGATTGAAACGGTGGACCGAGAAGGTCGAATCGGTGTTTGCCATAAGTAAGTGTACTGAAGAGGACAAAGTGAAGTACGCTACGCATACCTTCACAGGTTCTGCGTTAACATGGTGGAATACCTATCAAGAGCAAGTGGGACAAGACGATGCGTACGCACTACCGTGGTCAACATTCAAGCACTTGATGAACGAGAAATACCGTCCCAGAACCGAGGTCAATAAGCTCAAGACAGAACTTAGAGGGTTACGAACCCAAGGATTTGATATTACCACGTACGAAAGACGATTCACAGAATTGTGCCTATTGTGTCCGGGAGCATTCGAAGATGAGGAAGAGAAGATCGACGCGTTTGTGAAAGGATTACCGGAAAGAATCCAAGAAGATATAAGTTCACACGAGCCCGCCTCCATACAACAGGCATGTAGAATGGCTCACAAACTAGTGAACCAGATTGAAGAAAGAATTAAAGAACAGACTGCTGAAGAGGCCAATGTGAAGCAAGTCAAAAGAAAGTGGGAGGAAAACGGTGATAAGCATCATCAATACAACAACAACAGCAATTACAACAATAATCGCAACAATTACCCAACAATCGCAACATCAATCGTAACTACAATAAACGGCCCAACAACAACAACAACAACAACAACAACAACAACTACAATAATCATCCCAACAACAATAATAACCGCAACAACAACAACAATCAGAAGCAGCTATGCCAAAGGTGTGAAAAGTATCACTCGGGGTTCTGCACCAAATTTTGCAACAAGTGTAAAAGAAATGGTCATAGCGCGGCAAAGTGTGAGGTCTACGGACCAGGGGTTAATAGAACGAAAGGAACAAATGGTGTCGGAACGAGTAATGGCGGAGCAAGTAGTGTCGGAGCAAGTTATGCCAATGTAGTTTGTTATAAATGTGGAAAACCGGGCCACATTATTAGAAATTGCCCGAACCAGGAGAACACGAATAGACAAGGCCGCGGAAGAGTTTTCAATATTAATACGGCAGAGGCACAGGAAGACCCGGAGCTTGTTATGGGTACGTTTCTTATTGACAATAAATCTGCTTACGTTTTATTTGATTCGGGTGCGGATAGAAGCTATATGAGTAGAGATTTTTGTGCTAAATTAAGTTGTCCATTGACGCCTTTGGATAGTAAATTTTTACTCGAATTAGCAAATGGTAAATTAATTTCAGCAGATAATATATGTCGGAATCGAGAAATTAAACTGGTTAGCGAAACATTTAAGATTGATTTGATACCAGTAGAGTTAGGGAGTTTTGATGTGATAATCGGTATGGACTGGTTGAAAGAAGTAAAAGCAGAGATCGTTTGTTACAAAAATGCAATTCGCATTATACGAGAAACAGGAAAACCCTTAATGGTGTACGGAGAAAAGGGCAACACGAAGCTACATCTTATTAGTAATTTGAAGGCACAAAAACTAATAAGAAAAGGTTGCTATGCTGTTCTAGCACACGTCGAGAAAGTACAAACTGAAGAAAAGAGCATCAATGATGTTCCCATTGCAAAAGAATTTCCCGATGTATTTCCGAAAGAATTACCGGGATTACCCCCACATCGATCCGTTGAATTTCAAATAGATCTTGTACCGGGAGCTGCACCAATAGCTCGTGCTCCTTACAGACTCGCACCCAGCGAGATGAAAGAACTGCAAAGCCAATTACAAGAACTTTTAGAGCGTGGTTTCATTCGACCAAGCACAACACCGTGGGGAGCTCCTGTTTTGTTTGTCAAGAAGAAAGATAGTACATTCAGGTTGTGTATCGACTACCGAGAGTTGAACAAACTTACCATCAAGAACCGCTACCCACTACCGAGAATCGATGACTTATTTGATCAACTACAAGGCTCGTCTGTTTATTCAAAGATTGACTTACGTTCCGGGTATCATCAAATGCGGGTGAAAGAAGATGATATTCCAAAGACTGCTTTCAGAACACGTTACGGTCATTACGAGTTTATGGTCATGCTGTTTGGTTTAACTAATGCACCAGCTGTGTTCATGGACCTTATGAACCGAGTGTGTGGACCATACCTTGACAAGTTTGTCATTGTTTTCATTGATGACATACTTATTTACTCAAAGAATGACCAAGAACACGGTGAACATTTGAGAAAGGTGTTAGAAGTATTGAGGAAGGAAGAATTGTACGCTAAGTTTTCAAAGTGTGCATTTTGGTTGGAAGAAGTTCAATTCCTCGGTCACATAGTGAACAAAGAAGGTATTAAGGTGGATCCGGCAAAGATAGAAACTGTTGAAAAGTGGGAAACCCCGAAAACTCCGAAACACATACGCCAGTTTTTAGGACTAGCTGGTTACTACAGAAGGTTCATCCAAGACTTTTCCAGAATAGCAAAACCCTTGACTGCATTAACGCATAAAGGGAAGAAATTTGAATGGAATGATGAACAAGAGAAAGCGTTTCAGTTATTGAAGAAAAAGCTAACTACAGCACCTATATTATCATTACCTGAAGGGAATGATGATTTTGTGATTTATTGTGACGCATCAAAGCAAGGTCTCGGTTGTGTATTAATGCAACGAACGAAGGTGATTGCTTATGCGTCTAGACAATTGAAGATTCACGAACAAAATTATACGACGCATGATTTGAAATTAGGCGCGGTTGTTTTTGTATTAAAGACTTGGAGGCACTACTTATATGGGGTCAAAAGTATTATATATACCGACCACAAAAGTTTTCAACACATATTTAATCAGAAACAACTGAATATGAGGCAGCGTAGGTGGATTGAATTATTGAATGATTACGACTTTGAGATTCGTTACCACCCGGGGAAGGCAAATGTGGTAGCCGATGCCTTGAGCAGGAAGGACAGAGAACCCATTCGAGTAAAATCTATGAATATAATGATTCATAATAACCTTACTACTCAAATAAAGGAGGCGCAACAAGGAGTTTTAAAAGAGGAAAATTTAAAGGATGAAATACCCAAAGGATCGGAGAAGCATCTTAATATTCGGGAAGACGGAACCCGGTATAGGGCTGAAAGGATTTGGGTACCAAAATTTGAGATATGAGAGAAATGGTACTTAGAGAAGCTCATAAAACCAGATACTCAATACATCCTGGAACGGGGAAGATGTACAAGGATCTCAAGAAACATTTTTGGTGGCCGGGTATGAAAACCGATGTTGCTAAATACGTAGGAGAATGTTTGACGTTTTCTAAGGTCAAAGCTGAGCATCAGAAACCATCAGGTCTACTTCAACAACCCGAAATCCCGGAATGAAAATGGGAAAACATTACCATGGATTTCATCACTAAATTGCCAAGGACTGCAAGTGGTTTTGATACTATTTGGGTAATAGTTGATCGTCTCACCAAATCAGCACACTTCCTGCCAATAAGAGAATATGACAAGATGGAGAAGTTAGCACGACTGTATTTGAAGGAAGTCGTCTCCAGACATGGAATACCAATCTCTATTATCTCTGATAGGGATGGCAGATTTATTTCAAGATTCTGGCAGACATTACAGCAAGCATTAGGAACTCGTCTAGGCATGAGTACTGCCTATCATCCACAAACTGATGGGCAGAGCGAAAGGACGATACAAACGCTTGAAGACATGCTACGAGCATGTGTTATTGATTTCGGAAACAGTTGGGATCGACATCTACCATTAGCAGAATTTTCCTACAACAACAGCTACCATTCAAGCATTGAGATGATGCCGTTTGAAGCACTTTATGGTAGAAAGTGCAGGTCTCCGATTTATTGGAGTGAAGTGGGGGATAGACAGATTACGAGTCCGGAGATTATACAAGAAACTACCGAGAAGATCATCCAAATTCAACAACGGTTGAAAACCGCCCAAAGTCGACAAAAGAGCTACGCTGACATTAAAAGAAAAGATATAGAATTTGAAATTGGAGAGATGGTCATGCTTAAAGTTACACCTTGGAAAGGCGTTGTTCAATTTGGTAAACGAGGAAAATTAAATCCAAGGTATATTGGACCATTCAAGATTATTGATCGTGTCGGACCAGTAGCTTACCGACTTGAGTTACCTCAACAACTCACGGCTGTACATAACACTTTCCACGTCTCGAATTTGAAGAAATGTTTTGCTAAAGAAGATCTCACTATTCCGTTAGATGAAATCCAAATCAACGAAAAACTTCAATTCATCGAAGAACCCGTCGAAATAATGGATCGTGAGGTTAAAAGACTTAAGCAAAATAAGATACCAATTGGTAAGGTTCGATGGAATGCTCGTAGGGGACCCGAGTTCACCTGGGAGCGTGAAGATCAGATGAAGAAGAAATACCCGCATCTATTTCCAGAAGATTCGTCAACAACTTCAACAGCTTAAAATTTCGGGACAAAATTTATTTAACGGGTAGGTACTGTAGTGACCCGAACATTTCCATGTTTATATATATTAATTGAGATTGATATTTACATGATTAAATGTTTCCAACATGTTAAGCAATCAAACTTGTTAAGGCTTGATTAATTGAAATATGTTTCATATAGACAATTGACCACCCAAGTTGACTGGTGATTCACGAACGTTAAAACTTGTAAAAACTATATGATGACATATATATGGATATATATATATAGTTAACATGATACTATGATAATTAAACATATCATTAAGTATATTAACAATAAACTACATATGTAAAAACAAGACTACTAACTTAATGATTTTTAAACGAGACATATATGTAACGATTATCGTTGTAAAGACATTTAATGTACATATATCATATTAAGAGATATTCATACATGATAATATCATGATAATATAATAATTTAAAATCTCATTTGATATTATAAACATTGGGTTAACAACATTTAACAAGATCGTTAACCTAAAGGTTTCAAAACAACACTTACATGTAACGACTAACGATGACTTAACGACTCAGTTAAAATGTATATACATGTAGTGTTTTAATATGTATTTATACACTTTTGAAAGACTTCAATACACTTATCAAAATACTTCTACTTAACAAAAATGCTTACAATTACATCCTCGTTCAGTTTCATCAACAATTCTACTCGTATGCACCCGTATTCGTACTCGTACAATACACAGCTTTTAGATGTATGTAATATTGGTATATACACTCCAATGATCAGCTCTTAGCAGCCCATGTGAGTCACCTAAAATATGTGGGAACCATCATTTGGCAACTAGCATGAAATATCTCATAAAATTACAAAAATATGAGTAATCATTCATGACTTATTTACATGAAAACAAAATTACATATCCTTTATATCTAATCCATACACCAACGACCAAAAACACCTACAAACACTTTCATTCTTCAATTTTATTCATCTAATTGATCTCTCTCAAGTTCTATCTTCAAGTTCTAAGTGTTCTTCATATATTCTACAAGTTCTAGTTACATAAAATCAAGAATACTTTCAAGTTTGCTAGCTCACTTCCAATCTTGTAAGGTGATCATCCAACCTCAAGAAATCTTTGTTTCTTACAGTAGGTTATCATTCTAATACAAGGTAATAATCATATTCAAACTTTAGTTCAATTTCTATAACTATAACAATCTTATTTCAAGTGATGATCTTACTTGAACTTGTTTTCGTGTCATGATTCTGCTTCAAGAACTTCGAGCCATCCAAGGATCCGTTGAAGCTAGATCCATTTTTCTCTTTTCCAGTAGGTTTATCCAAGGAATTTAAGGTAGTAATGATGTTCATAACATCATTCGATTCATACATATAAAGCTATCTTATTCGAAGGTTTAAACTTGTAATCACTAGAACATAGTTTAGTTAACTCTAAACTTGTTCGCAAACAAAAGTTAATCCTTCTAACTTGACTTTAAAATCAACTAAAAACATGTTCTATATCTATATGATATGCTAACTTAATGATTTAAAACCTGGAAACACGAAAAACACCGTAAAACCGGATTTACGCCGTCGTAGTAACACCGCGGGCTGTTTTGGGTTAGTTAATTAAAAACTATGATAAACTTTGATTTAAAAGTTGTTATTCTGAGAAAATGATTTTTATTATGAACATGAAACTATATCTAAAAATTATGGTTAAACTCAAAGTGGAAGTATGTTTTCTAAAATGGTCATCTAGACGTCGTTCTTTCGACTGAAATGACTACCTTTACAAAAATGACTTGTAACATATTTTTCCGACTATAAACCTATACTTTTTCTGTTTAGATTCATAAAATAGAGTTCAATATGAAACCATAGCAATTTTATTCACTCAAAACGGATTTAAAATGAAGAAGTTATGGGTAAAACAAGATTGGATAATTTTTCTCATTTTAGCTACGTGAAAATTGGTAACAAATCTATTCCAACCATAACTTAATCAACTTGTATTTTATATTATGTAATCTTGAGATACCATAGACACGTATACAATGTTTCGACCTATCATGTCGACACATCTATATATATTTCGGAACAACCATAGACACTCTATATGTGAATGTTGGAGTTAGCTATACAGGGTTGAGGTTGATTCCAAAATATATATAGTTTGAGTTGTGATCAATACTGAGATACGTATACACTGGGTCGTGGATTGATTCAAGATAATATTTATCGATTTATTTCTGTACATCTAACTGTGGACAACTAGTTGTAGGTTACTAACGAGGACAGCTGACTTAATAAATTTAAAACATCAAAATATATTAAAAGTGTTGTAAATATATTTTGAACATACTTTGATATATATGTATATATTGTTATAGGTTCGTGAATCAACCAGTGGCCAAGTCTTACTTCCCGACGAAGTAAAAATCTGTGAAAGTGAGTTATAGTCCCACTTTTAAAATCTAATATTTTTGGGATGATAATACATGCAGGTTTTATAAATGATTTACAAAATAGACACAAGTACGTGAAACTACATTCTATGGTTGAATTATCGAAATCGAATATGCCCCTTTTTATTAAGTCTGGTAATCTAAGAACTAGGGAACAGACACCCTAATTGACGCGAATCCTAAAGATAGATCTATTGGGCCTAATAAACCCCATCCAAAGTACCGGATGCTTTAGTACTTCGAAATTTATATCATATCCGAAGGGTGTCCCGAAATGATGGGGATATTCTTATATATACATCTTGTTAATGTCGGTTACCAGGTATTCACCATATGAATGATTTTTATCTCTATGTATGGGATGTGTATTGAAATATTAAATCTTGTGGTCTATTATTATGATTTGATATATATAGGTTAAACCTATAACTCACCAACATTTTTGTTGACGTTTTAAGCATGTTTATTCTCAGGTGATTATTAAGAGCTTCCGCTGTCGCATACTTAAATAAGGACGAGATTTGGAGTCCATGCTTGTATGATATTGTGTAAAAACTGCATTCAAGAAACTTATTTCGTTGTAACATATTTGTATTGTAAACCATTATGTAATGGTCGCGTGTAAACAAGATATTTTAGATTATCATTATTTGATAATCTACGTAAAGCTTTTTAAACCTTTATTGATGAAATAAAGGTTATGGTTTGTTTTAAAATGAATGCAGTCTTTGAAAAACGTCTCATATAGAGGTCAAAACCTCGCAACGAAATCAATTAATATGGAACGTTTTTAATCAATAAGAACGGGACATTTCAACATAAGTGTTAATCAACAACTTGTGATCTTAATTCTTATCTAGATATCCTTAGTATGATCATCAAGTACCAACACACTTAAGCCAATGTCACTAGAACAATAATTACTATTAGAAATGACTTAGTGATTAATTAAGGCTAAATGAGGAACAATGTTCTCAAGGTTAACTAGTAATGACTTGTAATCCTAAAACACACTTAGATACATTTAGGATGGTCACCAAATCTCAACTAGAGATTGCTCTTCCCTTGTGCATCTGTTGGACATTAATGTGTGCTTACACATTAATCAAGCAATGTGTTATACTGAAATTAAACTTGTTAAGAGTTTGAATTATAAATTGTGCAAGTATCTATATGTTTGATCCTAGAATAACTATCTCTTGCTATGTGAGTATTACTTACTACTTGTCAATATGCTTAATACTCATAAACTTGTCAACTTGATTAATATGTTTGCCATGTGCTCACTATTTAGGATTCAAGTAACTAGCCAACTCCAATAGATTAAGTATAAAATGGTTCACAATGAAAGTATAGTCAATTGTCTATTTGGTCTAGTCTAAGTAACTAAGGGTGATTGTTTATGACTTAACTTTGATGTCTCTACATACTTCATGATTATCTTATAGAGACATTATTCAATTAATCTCTAACTAAACTTAAAAAGAACATGACTTGTGATTAATTGAAACTAGGAAGTTAATGACATAGTGACTAGTCTTTAGAATTGAACCAAGGGCATTAAAGTGGCTAACTAAGTCTTGACCAAACTGAGATTACCTAAAATATCAATCAAGACACTTCTTCAAGAATGTTGGGTTTGCCACTTTTGGAATGATTAGTCACTTCCATACATTAAGACCAAATCTCACACACTTAATGCATATAGTACTTGTATAGGATGTTTGGTTTCTTTTGCAGGTGCTAGAAGGAGTAAAGGTGCCAAAAAGTGGTGTTCAAATTTGAGTCAAACGGCTATTCAACGGATACAAAATTTGGACTGGAGCACGCACGGTCGCACCACAGTCGACCGTGAAGGTAACCGTGTGTCAACAGCTACTTTTGGAATCCCACTATAAAAGGCAAACATTTAAAAGCATTTGAAGCTGACCCTCTTGCATATTTAAAAAGCTTATTTCCAATGATCATAAGTGCATCAATTACTACTCAAATGTGATCAAGCAAGAGATAGAATCTTAGAGATATAGAATTGGGTTGTTGTAAACTTACTAATCAAAATCATTTATCTTGTGAGTTTACTTAATGTAATGTATGTCCTAGTATTGTCTTAGGATCATCATTGCAAAGTGTATAAGTCTTGTAACTTCAATTAGTAGAAGCATAGGCTAGCTTAATGATCTACTTCCTTAAAGGGACTTAGGAAGTTGATTAATCTTATTTGGAGATTAATACTTGTCCAAGGTGAAGACAAGTTGATCTAAGTTAGAGTTGATCTTTCAAATGGATAGAAAGATTAGGTTTGTTGTCTACCAAAGAAGTTAAAGACTTGTAAATCGGATCTCCACCGAGTTTGGAGAAAAGTGCTTAGTGAAGCAACAAATTCCGATTAGTGTAATCGGGGAGTGGACTAAGGTGGATTAGTTAGCATCCACTCGAACCACTATAAATCCTTGTGTCTATGTTCTTTACATTACTTCATTTATCATTTTGAACATATACACTACACACATCAAGTTTGAGTTGAATTGATTGATCAAAGTTAAATCGAATTGGGTGATCAATCGAAAAAGTGTTAAAAATGTATCAAGTAACTATTCACCCCCTGCTAGTTACTTACAGATTCTAATGATAAACGGATACAAACTTGTCGTTCAAAAAAAATGATGACATCATCATTTTAGAACTTTATATGAATTTATAGATAGATAGATTATAGATAGGTATATACAATAGATTTTATACTCCTTATATTGTTGTATTTCCACTTTTATTTTACTAATTTTACTACTCCGTAAAATTTTCATGTAATTAGGCTGGTCCCAACGGTTCCTACTTGAGGGCTGCCCAACTTTAGTCCCCCTGGACACCAATGGCAGCGGTTAGTCCAGGGGCCGCCCAACCTTTAATCCTTCCTTCTCGTCTCTCTTTTAGTCCTTTTGTGAAATATTTTTGGACGCAGGTTAATGTTTATATATATGGTATCTTTTATTTCTTTAGTCGTACATTTAAGAGAAAATTGCGCGGTTGGTCCCTGTGGTTTACATGAAATGGGGTGTTTTGTCCCTGAACTTCATTTTCGGGTTGTTGGTCCCTGTGATTTTCAAAACACGCGCAACAACCCCGAAAATGAAAGTTCAAAACTGGTGTAGTTGGTCCCTGTTAGGGACCAACCACGCATGTTTTGAAAATCACAGGGACCAACAACTCCGAAAATGAAGTTCAGGGATCAAACACCCCATTTCATGTAAACTATAGAGACCAACCGCGCAATTTTCTCTACATTTATTTAATTAATTAATTAATTAATATAGTGAGTTCTAATTTATTTGAGTAAGTATGTCAATATTGATATTGTTTAGTCATTAGTTAGTTCTGAGAAGAAAGTGCTGATGTGACGTTAATGAGCGGAAGCTTGAATATAAACAGTATTCACCCAGTGACTCCTTAATTTAGCATTTAAGCAGTGTACAGAAATGGAATCTGATTTTACTTTCTATTAATTAATTTATCAATTTAATCATCCCTTTATATAATTAGGTACGGATTCATGATCGGCAGATAAACATCTGGGAAGGAATTAGGCGAATTAATTGCAGATCTTCACTGTTCAAATCCTGAATCTTCATCTTCTAATTATCCACATTCTTAATTTGGTAAAGTTCCTTTTTCACTTCATAATTTTGATAGCACCGAGTGTCAAAATTGATGTTAATTTGAGTAAGAAAATACTGAACTTGAGGACTAACTTACAAATTCATTCATTGCATATATAATAAGAAAAATGCTAGCGTTGTTGCAACACATGTGAGACTTCATACTTACCTTTAGTTTAAGAATGAATATGAACATGTTCATAAAATTGGTTAAATATTTCACAACATACTTATTGTCAGTTTAAGGTAAATACCCTTATAAACGTGACATCAAATCAATAATTTTTCTCATTTAGGAAAAGAAAAAAGATAGGGAAATTAGATGATGAAGCGACCATATTGTGTTTTCGATATTAATCTACTGCTTTATGTATTGTTGAAGACATGAACCTGTGTGCAAGCATTGTTCAGCATCTCTTTTGTGTGTTTCTGTTGACACTGTAAGATACATTTTTGACTGGTTTATATATTGGTTTGTGAAGTGAGATCTTTAAGTCGAAAGTGATTTAGTTTATTATATGCCCACATGCGAATTTACTCGGTATGTTATGCCAATGACACACGTTGCACTTGGTTTTGTTCTGAAAGATATTGAAGTCATTAAAGAGAAAGAATCATCCTTTTTATGCAGTTTAGCTTCTATTATGTTTTGTTCAGAGGTCAAGTGTCATATGAAGGAAAAATAAGAAAGTGAGCTTGATTATTTGAATGTAGCAAGGTATTTTTATCATGCTTTTTAATTCATCTCCTTTGCTTGCATAAATTTTCTGAGTACTATATTTGTGCCCTACTAATTTTCCACAAATTGACACGTAGATAAACTGGAAATCCCGTTTACTGTAGTAGATGTATTTTAGTTAAGATGTGCTGTAATGAACATAATATTCCTTTTCATAATTGTGTGCATTCAAGATCAGCATTTCAGTTTTACTACGTGCATAGAAAATCGAGTAATAATTGCGATAGGTATAAGTTACAAGTCGCAACACATAATATCACCCAAGCATTTCTAGCTAAAAAACTCAGACTTATGAATCGTAAGTATTCTCATTACTACATGCAATTAAGAGTATCATATCCATATCCTTATCTAGGTTCACTCAAGACCAGTATACCTATTCATTGTATCTATAATGAATTATTTCATAACTATGTGTTTTTAAGAGCTGCTTACCCATTTTTTGGGCCATGTGCATACAACACCATACCTACTTCTCTTACTATATGCATCCAAGAACATTGATGTGACCCAATGTAATCTTGAAATCCTTAGTTATCAGGTCACATTAAAACTAATAAACGAACTGCTGAAAACGAAACATATTCACACTTGACGAATTCTGCTACAATTCCTTATGCTTCCAGTTCTTGACACCAAGGATTCATGTAATGATTGCTGAAATATTAGCAGTGCAACTCACATAAACATTATGGCTTGATCAAATCAAATGTAAATTTAAACAGTCCATAAGTTTCTATAATCAAACATACCGAGCAGTGCGCAGATGATGAGGATGAATAGAGCCAAAGTGAAGAAGGTAATGATTAACCATATGCTAATTGTGTTGTACCTGACCTCTTGAACATTACGAGTCATATCCAACAAGCTTCTTATAAGAACATGGTGGACCAAAATCATGTAAGCAATCTGGAGAAACAGAGTCGCACATCGGAACATATTTGGAAAATCTTTATAGAGCACCGGAACAGGGAATTCGTGAAGGTTGCCAAACTTTGTAGTGATGATAAAACCAATCATGTTCAAAACAGACTCTAAGATAAACCTTGATACAAGATAGAGGAACTCATAAGCCATGATATCGTTTTGATCTGTAGTTGTAGAGTAAAATATTAATATCAAAATAACGTGCAAACTTTATATTTTGTATGTTTAAGAGAACTTATACGAAGATGATAACAATTTCAGATAATTAGTACAGTTTCTCTTTCATTTCCTCACTGTTGCTGCAAATAACAACAATGCATTGTGTACTTATACTACCAAGTGTTAGCTATATGTATACCTTACACAAATGAATTGAGTACTAAAGTATAACAGCGGAATGAATAAGTATCAATTAATACCAACACATGCAACGGCGGAGCTAGTAGGGGGGCATTGGGGTGCCATGCCTCCCCCAATTATGTTAGAGTTCATAGTATTTAATTGTGATTAAAGGGTGATATAATTATTCTGGAGATCAGTAACGAGGAATTGCATATAGGATTTCTGGGTTTGGTGGAAAAATTTGGGGAAGAAGAGGCATATTTGTCATGTATTTCATTTATAGTCCCTATAGTAGCATTATATATGATATTATAACCCCTCAAATTTATAATGTATCAACTAAACCCTAAACGTTAATGTACTGTATACTCTGTATATAAACTTTTTGAAAAAGTCAAACGTCCATGTGTAATATTGCCACATATATTAATTTAATTATAACATATATAATGACCGATTGGTGACTAAAGATTTTACACTTCACTTATTCATTTTTATTTTATAAAAGTAGAAGATACAACTAATGTTTGAATAAGTTACTATATTAAGATTTTAAGAATTGATAATAAGTCATACATTTTGTTACATATGTAAGTTAGGTATATATTCTAATTAATTAAACTTTTACTTCCAGTTTTGTTTTTTTTGTTTTTTTTTTTTTTTCAAATACGATTATGATAGCATTATTTAATACTCTTTATGTTGTTTGATATAATATTTATATTTTGATATTTGGATGATAAAATTAAATTCAGCCACCCTCAATCTTAATTTCTGGCTCCGCCTCTGAACACATGCATAAAAAGCTGTAAAACATACTGTATTATACAATCTGCATTCTGCACAATATAATAACTACTCTCTCAATGAGACGATGTAAAATCCCCTTTCTTTCTACCTACAGGTATCATCAAGCAGATTCAAATAAAACTTAATTATTAGCTGAAAGCCTCACCTTTACAGAATTCATGCGAACTAACAAAACCTCAATTTATATGAAAAGCTTCAAGTGAAATCAAATTCATCAACTGAAGTGTATAACAAAATCAGAATTACGTACAGTTTTTATTAGCCGGAGATTGATAACAACAACAGATATAGTCACAGTGGCGGAACTTGAACTCGGACACAGATGGGGCGGTGTAAAAATTTAATAAATTTTTCAGTGTCAGCAGGGTCAAACACTAAAAAAAACCTTATATTTTTGTAAAAAAAAAATTTTGTAGTGTAAAATTTTTTGTTCCGTAAAATCCAGGTGGGGCGGATACCCCTTTGGGTTCCACTAAGTACCGCCCCTGGATATAGATATACACACAATTTGTATATATAAATATAGATATAGATACATACTAATTTAATGCAATGAGAAGAAATGAAAATTAGGGCTTAGAATTGTTACCTGAATTGTTAGTTGAGAGAAAAGGCAATGAGGAAGTTGGGAGTGAGAGGTTGATCGAGCGACAATATATATAGGAGCGTGTATGTATATCCGAGAGCATGAGGCAATAAGAGGTATGAAATATTCAAACCCATTATCTATCCCGCGTTTAATACATTCAGAATTTTACTGTAACATATTAGTGATATCACCCAAATAAAAGAAAAATAATAATTATAATTATAAATTTTATAAATACTTTATATGTGCAGCTTGTGTTAGTATGGCCTTGCATTTTTGGTTAGTCTTGATTGAAGGTCTTGCAAGTTTGCTTCATTTATTTGGTCCTTTGTAGACTGTAGTCCGGTTAACGTTTATATAGTTTAAGTATTTGTTGCGGTAGGGTGCTTTGTTTATGCTTTATAGGTGTGAAACGGTATTGGGTCAGGTTGTATTGTGCTTCTTTGAAAGTCTTTTCACTATTGGTGAAAATTTTATACTTACTGTATTTGATTTTATATTTTATTTTTATATACTAGTGAAATGACCCGTGAAATCACGGATTTATTTAAACGAAATAATTTAATGACATGTTTTAGGTATTAAGTGAATGTAAATGTTAAAGTCATTTATTTTAATGACCCGTTTGACTAAGAAAGTTGTCGTTTTTACAAATATATAGACATGTATTTTCGCATACATATGTAACGTAATTAATTTTCATAAAAAGAATACATATTTGAATAATACCACCACCACCACCACCACTACTAATAATAAGCTTGTTTATTCATAGAGGAACAATACTATCTGCCTTAAGAACAGAAACCTTAACCGCACTTTAGATCAGAACATCAAGGCCTAAACTTAAAGGCAAGAGTCTACTCGAAAAGTTTGTCTTAATATATGGTATGACTTACATTAACGACAACGACAACGACATATAGCTTCAACCTTTTCCTATGAAATTCAAAAAATGTAAAGATTAAACATCATATACTACATAAGGCAATAATGCTTATAGAAATATTGAGATTTTCCTCAGAAAAGCTTAGGTAAATTCTGCTTTCTTTATATCTATTGTTAGGACCAATCAAACTTGAGTGAAATCCACCAAACGATTATATAATCCCAAGAAAGGCAATTAGGGGACTTGTATAATCTTAAATCCGATGGCTTCTATCCCGATCTGAAAACAAAAAATTCAAACATAAGTACCATAAAAATGACATTAGTTAACTCATCATGCTTTCAATGACAATATTATAATTTTAAGTCTAAAAGATCCAACAACAGACCATAATGTCACTTTCTTCTTCAAACTGGTTTATTTCACTTTCTTAACAGTCTTTACATAGACTACATCTTTATATGAATAAGAGATATTAGGTAGACTAAAATTAAGACATCTCAACTGCCACATATCAAAACATATTATGTTAACTAATATATCAAATAAACCAAGTAGCATATAGTTCCTTTTATTCCTAAATATTATAAATATTACAGTAAGTGCAAATACTCAAATTTTAAGGGGCACCACCCTCAAATGCACCTTTAGCATATAAATCTACAAAATTCATAGTCATAATTGATATTTCAAAGTAGCAAACATACCTTTTTACATTAATTATGGTTCCCAATGGAGGTTAGTAACATAACATCAAGACCTTTGGTGATGGTAACAACTCCTTTTCACTGAATTGCAGATGGCTTCTCAAAACTTAAAAAGGACAAATTTTAACAATAAGATACACTTTTGTTGTAATCATTCAAAATAATGACCTACCAGCTTGCATCAATGTATTATATTCCACATAAAAGTGAGCCCACAATGAGATTTACCAATGTATGAGCAAAATCGATTCAAAATACTGATTATGATCGACCTAAATGTGTATAATATAATTAATTTTCACACAAAAAGTAACAGAACTTAGTTAAAGAATGTTAGAAATCAATCATCAATCATATATCATATATATTTAACACATGAGCAAGTAATGGACATACCAACAACAGAAGCTTTCATTCCCGAAAGAAATCCTTTCAGTCCTTCTGAAATCATCAATATGATCATGCCTTCTGTCAACATAACAAAATTACTTTACACATGCCAATAGCCAGATTTCTCTCAAACATTTCATCAAACATATGGTGTAAGTCAATGAATTCAGTTTAACAATTATAAGAAATAAGAAATATAATAATTGAATCAAAGTTGAGATGCATATGGTATCACAAATACAGTAGATGCATATCTACTTATTATAATATTTATATCAAAACTACAGCTTTGGATCAAAAAATATCCCTTCCATATAAGTAATTTACAGATCCCTTTCAAAAAAGCTTTGTTCAAAAGATAATGTCATAGAACATAAGTTATACATGAACAGCCAGAGCAAACCTGTCAAAAGCCAGAGCATTCATGTTTTAATTTGATAATCCACTTGAAATCTTTTCTAAATCTTCATAAAAAAACTTCATAAATTAAAATTAAAAACCCTAAGAAAAGAATATAACCAAATTCATCCGTCACAAAATCGATCTATCAATAAAAATTTAACAAAAAGAAAAAATCAAAAGCAATTATTATAAAGAAAGATAATAATAATAAACCTGTATATATAGCCCTTCATCAGCACCTTCTATTTGAATCTTCAATCTTCGAACGAATACTGAATTAACTAATCAGAGAAAAAAAATGATCAAACAATTGATATATAAGCTAAATCAGACAAATAAATTAGGGTTTATAGAGGTTTAAGAAAATAAGGTTTATGAGGAACGTGATATTCTTTGGGGATACATTAGGGTTTATGAGGAACCTGTCACATTATTATTTATGTATACGCTTTGTGCGTTTTTTTTTTATTTTTTAAAATTTAATTAATTAGTGTTAATGACATCATCAACATTGCTTAGATTTTTTTCTTTTTCTTTTTGATTTTCTTTTGTAAAGGGAAATAGCCTTTTTATGACATCATCATTTTAGCAATATATATATATATATATATATATATATATATATATATATATATATATATATATATATATATATATATATATATATATAGTAGGATCAAGAGGGAAGTAACCAATCGGGGGGAAGCGGGGGGAAGGAATTTTTTTTTTTTTCGTTTTTTGAAAAAACTTTGTTCACGAACATTATAGAATGGATGAAAATAAGAACATTTAGAAAAGACACTTCGTGATGAATCTTATTATTTTGGCGGGAAAACGCTCGAAGAACTAATATATAACAATTATCGTGTTTTTCGAACGTATGTTGAGGTTTTAGACATTAGGGTTTAGATATTAGGGTTTAGATATTAGGGTTTATAGGTTTTTTTTTTTGTTTTGTTTTTTTTTTTGGTAACGGTGGAACCCCAACTACGAAGCAGGCACATTGGCCCCAACGCAGCGAGTAAACCACCGGGTAAACCGCAAGCCGACCCTCACGGTTACCAGGAAAAGCAACCTCAGGTGAGCTCCCTTTTTGAACGAGATGGCAGTGCCAAGAATCGAACCCGGGTGGCTCCCTTCACTGGAAGTGTCGGTGGCCATCCAGGCTATGGGTTTAGATATTAGGGTTTAAAAATTTAGGGTTTAGGGTTTAGATTTAGGGTTTAGATTGAGTTTTTAACACGAACGGTTTAGAGTTTAGGGTTTAGGGTTTGGTGTTTTGGGTTTATGGAATAAACCCAAAACAACAAACCCTAAACCCTAAACTCTAAATCGGGCTAAATTTTACTTCACAAAACATGGAAAAAAAACGTTAACATTCTTCACGAACAATATTATCTTGAATGTTATTTTTGTCGATCGTTTTCCCGCCAAAATAATAACATTCATCACGAAGTGTCTTTTCTAAATGTTCTTATTTTCATCCAATCTATAATGTTCGTGAACAAAGTTTTTTCAAAAAACGGATTTTTTTTTTTGCTTCCCCCGCTTTCCCCCGATTGGTTACTTCCCCATTGATCATGCCCCTATATATATATATATATATATATATATATATATATATATATATATATATATATATATATATGAAAAAAAAAAAAACGACCCACCCACCCGTATGACATCAACCTAACAAATATGAACCGTTATTGACCACCCTATTACCCTATTTATATACGGAGTACCTGTTTTCAGATCCTCCCTCTTTTTGCAGTTTACACTTAGGTTTCGGATATCTCCAACATGTGCATATACGGTTTCCTAAATCCCTTCTTCTTCTTAATTGATTCCTAAGAAATCCTATCTTTCTCTTAAATCTCTCTCTCTACATCGCCCACACCAACTGACTATAAGGTAGGTATTAGACCCGTTGAAACCCATTTCAATATGAAAAAAAAATAAAAAAAAAATAAAACATTATAAAAATAAAAAGTTAAAAAATTAATAAAAACAAAAAAATATTTTTTAAATTTTTATTATAAGTAACAAAAAAAATGAAAAAACGTATAATTTTAAAAAAATTTCAAAAAATATTTTTTTTATAAAAAAAAGTTATAAGAAAGAATGGGTCTCGACCCGACCTAATCCGTTTGGAGCCAACCAATTCGACCCATGACCCGTTTTGACCCAAATCCATTTGGGTCTCGATCCAACCCGACCCGTTTGCCAGGCTTAATGATAATAAAATTTAATTTCAGTACACGTACGACGTACCCATAGTAACGGTCTTTGATATTCTGCTGAGATAACTCGCCTGTTTCAGGCATCTCATGCCTGTAAGGGCATTCAGCACCTCTTGTACATTCACCTCTGATGAAGAAACTACAAATATGTGCTCAGTTTCTCTTGTAATATGGTGTTGTCCTTTGCAGTTTCAAAATCGTATCATTTGGTCTTTCTTTTCCATATGATGACTCATAATCTAGACCTGCTCTCGCCTGTGACAGAAACGAAACAACAATTAAACAATAAATCAACACCTGTATTTAATATCACCTTAAACAAGTGGTGCTAATTTCAACCCATTTACATACCCTACGATCATGCTCCTCTGCAAAGTATTCCCTGTTGACATCACTCTTTGGAATGGAATCATGCGAGTTTATACTGAGTGCAGTATCCCGAACCTGAACAGGCAAACCATATTCAAGATCAAGAAGACATACTTGACATACGTTTTTTAGCTTGCTACAAGTTTGACAGATCTCGCTTTTTTTGTATCTCGCATCCCGACCAGGTCTCCACCTGAAGACCGTGAAGGGCCCAGTGCAGATCTTGCATTCCTTATCATAATTTGCTTTTGTCTGCACGTTTATAAGTAATTGATCAATAGCATGAATTGAAAACAAATTAATCTCATCAAGCTAAAAAAGAATTTCAAACTTCAACAAACAAAAACACTACAATCTGTCAAGTAAACATGACTGGAAGGTAATATCAACAAGCATCACGATAGTTGTGATCCATTCAACCGAGAAAGATGAAAATTATGTAACTGTATAGAACAAGTTTTAGAAAATTACCATTCGAATATAAGGATTATCACCTAGGCTCGTGAAGGTGCAGAAAAAGCGGCTAGTGAACTCTCAAACAAACTGGTCATCAAAGGTCTTAGGTTAAAACTAATGTGGGGCCGACCACAAGTACCAAAAACCGATAGTGAAGGAGTTTCTGATGATGCTAGACAACAAGCGGTTACACATGGTGGTTTGTTACCTCGTGCTGTCATATCACAGCAGCAAAACCAGTTTCAGCCGCCTGCTGGTCCAGACCAAATGGCGCCACAGATGCATTATTTTAATATTCCACCACCGCCACCTCAGCATGGTAGGGCTTTTTATCCCTCGATGGATCCTTCTAGAATGGGGGCGGTGATCCATTCCCAAGATGGGAGTGGGTCAGGTGAGACTAGAAGTGTCGGCACTGATCAGCGGCAATATGGTGGTTAACCGCCACCACCGGTACCGCCACCTCAAGGTGGTGGTAGTGGTGGCCAATACTAGTATTATCAACCACCACCACCACCACATCCACCACCATATGCTTATGGGCCGCCGCTGCCACCACCACAGGAGTACCAACAATACCCGTCACAGGCTCATCCGTCTACGATGGCTGCACCAGGTGCAAGCGGTGAACAGGCTAATCAGCAGAAAATATCCCCTGTAGCAGCAGGGGCACAACAAGAATGATGACAAAAAGCTTCTGTTATGGGCAGATTTTGTTGAAACTGTAACTTTTGCTTATAGTAGTCTACTACTATTGAAACAGTTGTCTTATTCACTTGTTTGTGCTACAATGAGCTTTTTTGTAATGCACTTTGTTACTACATGGTTGGATACCAAATCACTCATTTTATACATTTCTCAGTATCGATTTTGGATACCGAATCACTCATCTAACAAATTTCTCGTATAGATGTTTCTACATCCTGCATTTGTTATATCTGCTTTGTATGTATCTTTTGTGACAAAATTACACGGATAGTCCCTGTGGTTTGCTCAAAAACACACGGATAGTCCAAACTTTATTTTTTCAACTAAATAGTCCTTTAGTTTGGACTTATTCCACGGATAGTCCAATTTTGTAACATCCGTTAGTAAACTGCTGTTAGATTACCTCATGTGCCATGCACATGAGGGTATTTTTGTCCATTCACGATACATATGAGGATATTTTTGTACTTTTACCGTTCTATTCACAAAACCCAACCACCTTGTACAAAACCAGGTACTTTTGACTTTTTCTTTGCTATCATGTTCTTCCTCTCTCATCTTTAAGATCGAAAACAAGATCAACATCTCTAATCTTTAATCTAAATAAAATCAAAACTTGGAAAATGAAAGCAAAAACTCAAATCAAATCCATTATAAAACCCAAATCAAATCCATATTTTTTCCATATCCAATTATTAGCTCTTAGCAGCCTTAATGAGTCACCTAAACATGTGGGAACCATCATTTGGAAACTAGCATGAAATATCTAACAAAACAACAAACTAATGGAGCCTATATGGTGATCCCTCATTCACGTGAACCTTCACACACCACAAGCACATTTTGATTCCAACTTTCATGCATCAAACTACTCTTTCTCAAGTTCTCTCATATTGTTCTAAGTGTTCTTCATCATTATCTTCATAATCTAGCTCAATCTAGCTCAATCTAGTTAACCTAGATCAACATACAAAACAACTACTCAAGAAAACTTCAAGAACACTTTCAAGTTTGCAAGTTTACTTCCAAGCTTTCTAATCCATTCCAAGTAATCATCTAAGATCAAGAAACCTTTGTTATTACAGTAGGTTATCATTCTAATTCAAGGTAATATTCATATTTAAACTTTGATTCAATTTCTATAACTATAACAATCTTAATTAGAGTAGTAATCTTACTTGAATTTGTTTTCGTGTCATGATTCTACTTCAAGAACTTTCAAGCCATCCAAGATCCTTTGAAGCTCTAGATCATTTCTTGTCATTTCCAATAGGTTTACCTACTATACTTGAGGTAGTGATGATGTTCATAACATCGTTCGATTCATACTTATATAATCATCTTATTCGACACAAACAAATTGTAATCACTAGAACATAGTTTAGTTAATTCTAAACTTGTTCGCAAACAAAGTTAATCCTTCTAACTTAACTTTTAAAATCAACTAATCACATGTTCTATATCTATATCATATGCTAACTTAATGATTTAAAACTTGAAAACACAAAGAACACCGTAAAACCGGATATACACCGTCGTAGTAAAACCGGAGGCTGTTTTGGGTTGGATAATTAAAAACTATGATAAACTTTGATTTAAAAGTTGTTCTTTTGGGAAAATGATATTTCTTATGAACATGAAACTATATACAAAAAACATGGTTAAACTCAAAGTGAAAGTATGTTTTTCAAAATGGTCATCAAGACGTCGTTCTTTCGACTGAAATGACTATGTCTTTCAAAAATGACTTGTAATCTATATTTCTGACTATAAACTTATACTTTTTCTGTTTAGATTATTAATCTTCGGTTCGATATGAAACCATGGTAATTTGATTCACTCAAAATGGATTCGTAACGAAGAAATGATGGGTAAAACAAAATTTGTTAAAATTACTAGTTTTAGCTACGAAAATTTTATAACAAATCTATACTAACCATAACTTAACTAACTTATATTGTTCTAACGTATATTATGTAATCTTGATAGACCATAGACATGTATACAATGTTTTGACATATCATATCGACGTCATCTATATATATTATTTGGAATAACCGTAAGTCACTCTATATGCGGTAATGCTCGAGTTAGCATATAAAGGGTCGAGGTTGATTCTAAAATAATATATATACCTTGAGTTGTGATCAAGTCTGAGACATGTATACAATGGGTCGTGGATTGATTCGATATAATATATTGATTTATTTATGTACTACTAACTGTGAACTACTAATTGTGGACTACTAACGTTGGACTGCTAACTTAACAACTTAAAACGTCAACACGTAATAAAAATATTGTGAATTTATTTCGATCATACTTTGATATATATGTATATATTTGTTATAAGTTCGTGAATCAACCAGTGGCCAAGTCTTATTTTCGACGATTTGAAAATCTGTGAAAGTGAGTTATAGTCCCACTTTTAAAATCTAATATTTTTGGGATGAGAATACATGCAGTTTTATAAATGTTTTACAAAATAGACACAAGTACGCGAAGCTACATTCTATGGTTGGATTATTAAACCGAATATCGCCCTTCAAGTCTGGTAACCTAAGAATTAGGGAAATGGGCCCTAATTGACGCGAATCCTAAAGATAGATCTATTGGGCTTAACAACCCCCATTCATGTTTATGGATGGCTTTAGTACTTTGAGATTATTATTATATAGACGAGAGGTTCTGTTTGGGGATATTCTATGCATTAAGATTAATGTCGGTTACCAGGTGTTCAACATATGAATGATTTTTATCTATATGCAGTTTGCGAAATGCCTGATATGATATGGATGTTTATGAAAATGAAAATGAAATCTTGTGGTCCATTATTACAAATTTGATATATATATAGGTTAAACCTACAACTCACCAAAATTTTTGTTGATGTTTTAAGCATGTTTATTCTCATGTGAATATTAAGAGCTTCCGTAGTTGTATGCTAATTTAAGGACAAGAATTGGAGTCAGCATGCTTGTAATATATTGTTTAAAAACTGCATTCGGAGATTTAAATCGATGTGCAATATTAGTGTAAACCAATGGTCGTGTGTAAAACATTATCTTTTAGATTATCATTACTTGATAATCTACGTTATGGTTTTAAACCTTTATCGATAAAATAAAGATTATGGTTTGTTTTAAAAACGAATGCAGTCTTTGAAAAAACGTCTCATATAGAGGTCAAAACCTTGCAACGAAATCAATTAATATGAAACGTTTTATAATCGATATGAACGGGACATTTTAGTATTAACTTCTTTTAATATTTAATGTTACATACAGTTTGTGTTATGGTTGCATTTTTTTAGTTAGTGCCATTCAATTTGTTTGTAAAATCATTCATCAATTTTTGGTTTTCCTTTGGCATGTCGGATATTACGCCAACATAGTGGTTGTTATGTTTCGTAACTCTTATTGTGTGGTTGCATATTTTCAATACCTCACTCTGTTTGTGTCGTTGGTGATCTAGGCAAATACTTAAAAGAGTAACCTCAACCGTGTGGGTAATGATGTCGTTAACTAGGCAAATACTTAAAAGAGTCACTTTTCTGGTAGTGAAAGTTGGTAATCTAATAACATCACTTTTCTTTGTAGATTTTTTTTGCCAACAGAATTAATGTAGTGTTGATACATGTACATGAAATGTCAGTATGTACATATCATGATTTTAATGTTTCTATGTACAATGGGCCCTTATGACCCAAATGATTTTAAATTTAATGTCAATTGCATTTCATAATTTTAATATTTTGAAAATCATAGTTTAAGTAAATCATACAAATGGGTCAATTTAGAACTTTATGACCCAAATAGGTCATAATTTGCACTTTAACCAAAATAAGCCCAAAACACGTTTTCATGCACCAAAATGTGAATATTGTTTTACGCTTGTGAATTGTTATAAGCAGATAGTGACATTATTCCAAATC
Source organism: Rutidosis leptorrhynchoides (assembly GCF_046630445.1). Lineage (NCBI taxonomy): Eukaryota > Viridiplantae > Streptophyta > Magnoliopsida > Asterales > Asteraceae > Rutidosis > Rutidosis leptorrhynchoides. The sequence goes on along the minus strand of NC_092334.1, from coordinate 46,541,874 downwards.
ATGTGCCTCTTAGTTGTTGATACCAAGTTATCTACTAACATCGTTTTACTGTTTTTAAGGCATTATTGTAATATACTAAATTTCATACTAGGTCGATGATTAGAATATCTTACGTTAAAGATATGTTATAATTGCAATGACTAATAACCTGCAAATTTATTTTTTGTCTAATTTTTTTGGTGCTGAATGGCTTTAAAGAAGAAAAAAAAGGGCAAAAAAAAAGATGCATGGAGGCGATTGATGTAGACAGAGTGCATCAAATCTTACGAAGGTTAGCATCTATTTCATTTCAGTGTTTAAATAAATTGCAAATATAATCATATATGCAAGATGTTGATAACCATTTTAGGAGTCGAAGTAGTTGGGTCAAACGAGTTTGCAACTCGAGTAACTATTAGAACATAATGATGTGAATTTCTACATGGGTTCTTACATCCATTAATCATATAGTCAAGAAGTTGATCACCATTTTAGGTGTTAAAATAGTCGGGTCAAACAAGTTTGCAACTCAGGTAACTATTAGAATATAATGTGAATTGTACATGTTGTTAATGTGCTAATTTGCCATTGTAACGAAGCTTTTTTAACTCCCAAGATATGTAATCTGGTTTTGTAATTAGTTGTACTGTAAATTGCAATCAACTTTTGTAACTCAGCAATACAGTAAGCATGTAATCACCTTTTGTATGCAGCTGTAAATGTTAAAGACAACTTTTGTATGCAACTGTAAACATGTAATTAGGTTCCATGTAATTAAGTACCTTGACATGTAACCAACATTCCCACTGAGTTTATTTTTAATTTTCTTTTTTATGGATAAAACAAAAACTATATCATTATAGGAGGAGACTTTGCGTCTCTCGATGGCAAGGTGATGAACAATCATAGGTAGAAACACTTATTGTTGGTGCATACATATAGTTCTAATGGTTCAAGTGTTGTCTTCCTTAATAATGGTTCTATGTTGCAGCAATTGAATATAAGTTTTGCTTAGCTTATTTATCGTCGATTTAGGGTTGTATGAACTGTGATTGTGATTGACTAGCTTGGGCTTTACACTATTAATAATTCAAGATATAATTGCTGCAAGGAGGGAAACAATTACGGATTAGACTAGCGACTCATTGGTACATATTGTAACACCGGCCATTTTTTATTTTTTTAAAAACACAGCGGAAGACTTTATTAACAAACACACTATAAGTCACGTCATTACATTAATCTGAGTAATTAAGTTTAAGTTTACACAACGGTGTTACGTTATTACAAAACATGATTTAAACAAAAGTCCACATCAGAGTAGGGTTGTCAAACATGTCTTCTGCATCAATACCCATCCCGACTAGCAGTACCTAAACCTGCAAGGGGGAAAACATGTGGGGGATTAGCGCACTGCTAAGTGAATGGAATCTATCTAACAGATATAGCTTAAGCCACACACATGCTATATCCATCAACAATACCTGCTAACTACCAACTAGCATACAATAAGACAATACGAGGATCGGCGGCTTGTACGAGCACGCGACTCCCAGCTGATCGGGCCTGAGTCTACCGATAGTCCCTGCTACTCAATTCACAGTATAGTTATCCAGATGCAGGGGATGGATGCATCGTTCACACTATACTTCACAATCAGTAGCCTATGGACCCAACCTCCCCTAGGCACGGTTGACCTCATACGGACTCTAACCTCACCTAAGCACGGTCTCGAGTCCCCAGTCTCCCTGGGCCCGACTGGTGCCATTCACACAGTGCACACATAATTCACATACAACATCAGGCATACTATATTATTCTAACATGGCAATTTCTACACTATGCATGGTAAAAGAGTCAACCACAGTAGCATGATATGCTACTTAAACTCTATCCGGAGATAGACCCACTCACCAATTACCAGCAACTGCTCAGTTATTATTTCTGAGCTTCCTCCTTGTCCTTATCTCCTGAGAACAGCAAAAATCAAGTTAGAATAGTGTTCCCATCAAGATTAGACACAATGACAGTGAATTATAGCAAATTAGTAAAAAAAAAATGCGCCCGCTAAAAATTTCATGCTTAACCCTTATGCATTTTCAAAATTTACGTCCTGAAAATCTTAAAATTACACGAACAGCATAACGGCTATAAATCAACACTTAGTAAAATTTTCACTGTCTAAGACCATCGGTCGATGGTCCCATCCATCGGCCGGTCATCAACACACCATCGGTCGATCGTCAAAATTACATCCGCTGGTCAGAAGTCATACACCATCGGTCGATGGTCTTGCCCACCGGCCGATCGACCCTCACCATCGGTCGATGGTCAACGACCATCAGCCGAAGGTAGTTCATCAGCTGCAACAGCAGCAAAGTGACGGGTTTCAACCCAAAATCACCAAATCTCAACCTATGGCTCATTTAAGACCCCAAAACCGAACACATCTTTTATAATAAGCGTTCTGAGACATAAACCCACAAAATTTACGCTCAAACAACATCAATTTAAGCACTTTTGACCCAAAAATCACTTTAACAAAACTTACCTTCAAACTCAATTTACACACTGATTTGGACATGAAATTTGACAAATCTTACCTTGATAGACTCACAACAGCACAAGGAATCAGTTTCTTGACTCAATTCAAGGACCAAATCGAGATTGAGTGATTAGGGTTTTTAAAGAAGTGAAGGTTAGGTACGAGAGTGAGGAAGAAACTTCTGGAAACATAACAAAATGAGCTGGTCAAGGCTTATATATTTGTGTTAAACTCAATACCCCATCACACACGGGTATTTACCAGTTATCTAATATCTTTCGCACAAGATTAGGTAACTCAAACGAGGTCCAATTAAAATAAATAAACCTGTTCTGGGACCCTTGTCACAAACTGGTCACAACACAAATATAATAAAACACTAATAAAATAATTAAAATAAAAACACTTAAGACTAAGCACAAACCCTACGGGCAAAACAGGAAACTTACAACTAGCTCGGGTTTCAGTCTGTTACACATATCATTCCACATTTCTATTTATACTATTTTATTTATAGCTCAAAACAATAATTGTTTGAAAAATTCAATTTAGTTTGCACGGTTTCTTATCCACCCTTTCAATATAGATCATTGTTCATTCATTTTAACTTTGAAAGACTAACCTTTTGAGTAGCGAACAACTTGCATGTAACTTTTTTTGAAATTATCGTGCAATGCACGGGCTCTTAATTAGTATACACAATGCTTCGGAATTTAAATCAAAATAATGTTTTTTTCTATCTTATTCACATGCTTTAATCAAAATGTATTTCATTTATATAGCGTCTAGGAGAAACGAAATGAAACTTGCTAACAATGAGTATAAACTTTTAATTGTCTCAATGCAATACAAGTTATTCACTGTGACAACCCGAAAATTTCCGATCAAATTTAAACTTTATCTTTAAATGATTTAATATTTCTGACACGATAAGCAAAGTCTGTGTGATGACCCGTCCAAATCCTTTTGGACGAATACATCATTTATCGATTTCACATTGAGGTACTGACCTCTACAAGATACGTTTTGTAAACATTGCATTCTTTTGAAAAGGCACACCATAAATGAATATCTAATTCCAAGGTTTTTGACATCTGATGATTTCTACATATAGACAATCACCATAAATAATAATTTACAATACTACATCCGTTGACAATGCAGTCAAAATAAGATATATGATGATGATTTTGTGAATGCAAAGTTTTCTCGAATAAAGCATGTATGACTCCATGCACATAGCTTGTATAACGTATAAGCAAATAGCGGAAGACTTCTAGGAACCTGAGAATAAACATGCTTAAAAGTGTCAACACAAAGGTTGGTGAGTTCATAGTTTTAATGTTGCGCATAATCTATATATAAAGGTGGATCATAAGATTTCAGTTGTTTCATCCAGAAACGTTTATCAAAATATTCTACGAAATTGAGCACCCTGGTAACTAACCTTAACGTATATATAATAAGTACCCCTGTTTTAACATACATGCAACCAACATGTACAATACACGCAAACCAACGTGTACTAAATTCAAATAGCATACGTTTGTTTTATAGTTCAGGCTAGGGTTTCTATACCTGGAACAGACGGGGATGTCAAGCCCTTTGGATCCATATACAACTATTCTCGCCCACCAGTTCTTATAACCGGCAGCTACTAGTTACTAAAGCTAAGAGATTTTCGGTTCAAATTCAGTGTATAATTAAGTATATACTTGTGTCCATTGCGTTTAAAATAAAGTGCATGTATTCTCAGCCCAAAAATATATATATTGCAAAAGCAATTAAAAAGGGAGCAAATGAAACTCACCTTAGCAGCACATAAGGTCATTCACCGGAATGTGACCGAA